>NW_025964383.1:7232010-7832010 GCF_023055435.1 Haliotis rufescens
GGTAACAGGGTTGGTCAAGGATAACAAATCATGTTGAGAGGTGGTAACAGGGTGGGTCAAGGATAACAAATCATGTTGAGGGGTGGTAACAGGGTGGATCAAGGATAACAAATCATGTTGAGAGGTGGTAACAGGGTGGGTCAAGGATAACAAATCATGTTGAGAGGTGGTAACAGGTAGGGTCAAGGATAACAAATCATGTTGAGAGGTGGTAACAGGGTTGGTCAAGGATAACAAATCATGTTGAGGGGTGGTAACAGGGTGGGTCAAGGATAACAAATCATGTTGAGGGGTGGTAACAGGGTGGATCAAGGATAACAAATCATGTTGAGAGGTGGTAACAGGGTTGGTCAAGGATAACAAATCATGTTGAGAGGTGGTAACAGGGTGGGTCAAGGATAACAAATCATGTTGAGAGGTGGTAACAGGGTGGGTCAAGGATAACAAATCATGTTGAGAGGTGGTAACAGGGTGGGTCAAGGATAACAAATCATGTTGAGAGGTGGTAACAGGGTGGGTCAAGGATAACAAATCATGTTGAGAGGTGGTAACAGGGTGGGTCAAGGATAACAAATCATGTTGAGAGGTGGTAACAGGGTTGGTCAAGGATAACAAATCATGTTGAGAGGTGGTAACAGGGTGGGTCAAGGATAACAAATCATGTTGAGGGGTGGTAACAGGGTGGGTCAAGGATAACAAATCATGTTGAGAGGTGGTAACAGGGTGGATCAAGGATAACAAATCATGTTGAGAGGTGGTAACAGGGTGGGTCAAGGATAACAAATCATGTTGAGAGGTGGTAACAGGGTGGATCAAGGATAACAAATCATGTTGAGAGGTGGTAACAGGGTGTGTCAAGGATAACAAATCATGTTGAGAGGTGGTAACAGGGTGGGTCAAGGATAACAAATCATGTTGAGGGGTGGTAACAGGGTGGGTCAAGGATAACAAATCATGTTGAGAGGTGGTAACAGGGTGGGTCAAGGATAACAAATCATGTTGAGAGGTGGTAACAGGGTGGATCAAGGATAACAAATCATGTTGAGAGGTGGTAACAGGATGGGTCAAGGATAACAAATCATGTTGAGAGGTGGTAACAGGGTGGATCAAGGATAACAAATCATGTTGAGGGGTGGTAACAGGGTGGGTCAAGGATAACAAATCATGTTGAGGGGTGGTAATAGGGTGGGTCAAGGATAACAAATCATGTTGAGGGGTGGTAACAGGGTGGGTCAAGGATAACAAATCATGTTGAGAGGTGGTAACAGGGTGGGTCAAGGATAACAAATCATGTTGAGGGGTGGTAACAGGGTGGGTCAAGGATAACAAATCATGTTGAGAGGTGGTAACAGGGTGGATCAAGGATAACAAATCATGTTGAGAGGTGGTAACAGGGTGGGTCAAGGATAACAAATCATGTTGAGAGGTGGTAACAGGGTGGATCAAGGATAACAAATCATGTTGAGAGGTGGTAACAGGATGGGTCAAGGATAACAAATCATGTTGAGAGGTGGTAACAGGGTGGATCAAGGATAACAAATCATGTTGAGGGGTGGTAACAGGGTGGGTCAAGGATAACAAATCATGTTGAGAGGTGGTAACAGGGTGGGTCAAGGATAACAAATCATGTTGAGAGGTGGTAACAGGGTGGATCAAGGATAACAAATCATGTTGAGAGGTGGTAACAGGGTGGGTCAAGGATAACAAATCATGTTGAGAGGTGGTAACAGGGTTGGTCAAGGATAACAAATCATGTTGAGGGGTGGTAACAGGGTGGGTCAAGGATAACAAATCATGTTGAGGGGTGGTAACAGGGTGGATCAAGGATAACAAATCATGTTGAGAGGTGGTAACAGGGTGGGTCAAGGATAACAAATCATGTTGAGAGGTGGTAACAGGGTGGGTCAAGGATAACAAATCATGTTGAGAGGTGGTAACAGGGTGGGTCAAGGATAACAAATCATGTTGAGAGGTGGTAACAGGGTGGGTCAAGGATAACAAATCATGTTGAGAGGTGGTAACAGGGTGGGTCAAGGATAACAAATCATGTTGAGAGGTGGTAACAGGGTGGGTCAAGGATAACAAATCATGTTGAGAGGTGGTAACAGGGTGGATCAAGGATAACAAATCATGTTGAGAGGTGGTAACAGGGTGGGTCAAGGATAACAAATCATGTTGAGAGGTGGTAACAGGGTGGATCAAGGATAACAAATCATGTTGAGAGGTGGTAAAAGGGTGTGTCAAGGATAACAAATCATGTTGAGAGGTGGTAACAGGGTGGGTCAAGGATAACAAATCATGTTGAGGGGTGGTAACAGGGTGGGTCAAGGATAACAAATCATGTTGAGAGGTGGTAACAGGGTGGATCAAGGATAACAAATCATGTTGAGAGGTGGTAACAGGGTGGGTCAAGGATAACAAATCATGTTGAGAGGTGGTAACAGGGTGGATCAAGGATAACAAATCATGTTGAGAGGTGGTAACAGGGTGTGTCAAGGATAACAAATCATGTTGAGAGGTGGTAACAGGGTGGGTCAAGGATAACAAATCATGTTGAGGGGTGGTAACAGGGTGGGTCAAGGATAACAAATCATGTTGAGAGATGGTAACAGGGTGGATCAAGGATAACAAATCATGTTGAGAGGTGGTAACAGGGTGGATCAAGGATAACAAATCATGTTGAGAGGTGGTAACAGGATGGGTCAAGGATAACAAATCATGTTGAGAGGTGGTAACAGGGTGGGTCAAGGATAACAAATCATGTTGAGAGGTGGTAACAGGGTGGGTCAAGGATAACAAATCATGTTGAGAGGTGGTAACAGGGTGGATCAAGGATAACAAATCATGTTGAGAGGTGGTAACAGGATGGGTCAAGGATAACAAATCATGTTGAGAGGTGGTAACAGGGTGGATCAAGGATAACAAATCATGTTGAGGGGTGGTAACAGGGTGGGTCAAGGATAACAAATCATGTTGAGGGGTGGTAATAGGGTGGGTCAAGGATAACAAATCATGTTGAGGGGTGGTAACAGGGTGGGTCAAGGATAACAAATCATGTTGAAGGGTGGCATTTGAAATTGACAAAACAAGCGGCTTCCCACCCTAACATCTACAATTATTTTTACCTGATAAAGAAAGACCAATCCCCGACCAACATATTATTATTCCAGCTGCAATCTGGCGGTTCCCTTCGACCAAGCAAAAAAATGTATCGGGCCATAGATGACCGACTCGAAGTGTTAAAGAACAGGTTGCTCCAGCAAACTATCAGTTACATAGTATGGCGATGCTGTGTCACACCTTCTGAGTTTTCCTATGTAAAGAGTAAGATGTGAAAATAAATGTCTAAAATGTCAGAAGTAAATGTTTTAAAATGTCAGAAATAAAAAATACTTTTATCATTCACCAGTTTATACATTGAAAGCTACAGTTGGTATACTTTTTTTCTGCAAGAGACTATAACCTTAATCCCCATTGTTTAGGGAATTAGCATGGTTGGGTGATTTTAAAATTAAAACAATAGTGTTGGGCAATGTGAGAACGACCCTCTCTGATGATGGTGTCAACACGAACGGAATGATACAGCCGACAAGCTACCGAGCTTATTTGGTTTTCTTTTGACTAATGAGAAATAATTATTCTATTTAAATTCTATTTGATATTACAAAAGAATTCCAAATTATGGCATTAATAACCCAACCTGTATGCTAAATCCACACATGGCTGGGTTTAATAACTTGGAATTGTTTTCTCATATCAAATAGAATTTGAAATAAAATAAGTATTTCTTATTAATTATGTCATTGTTGTATATGAATGTCAAAACAAATCCAAATTATGACATTTATAACCCAGCCCTGTGTGGACATTCTGGACATGAATTATCAACATGATTGTGACACTGTGTATCGTGCGTGTGAGCAAATGAAGCTGATATGTAATGAAATAGTCGACTGCATCCTCCAACCTCATGATCAGTGGCGCGAATTAATATTCTATGAAACATACTTTGGAGTCGTTAAACTATTCACAATACTGAATGTGGGATTTTTGTAGAGGACACGTCACTCCGTCAGCATATGTGTACCAACACTACAGACGCAATAGCCACAACCCCAAAAATATGGTGTTGCATCAGAAAGTTCAAGATAATTATGTTATCTTCTGTAGCCTCAATAGAAGATATCTACAGCCCATACATGGTCACATAGTTATCTACAGCTCCAGCTATAGATGACAACATGGTTGTCGACAGTTCCAGCTATAGATGACAACATACTAATGGATATACAGTTCCAGCAATAGATGACAACATAGTTATCTACAGCTGCAGCTAAAGATGACAACATACTAATGGATCTACAGCTCCAGCTATAGATGACAACATAGTTATCTACAGCTCCAGCTATAGATGACAACATAGTTATCTACAGCTGCAGCTAAAGATGACAACATAGTTATCCACAACTCCAGCTATAGATGACAACATAGTTATCTACAGCTCCAGCTATAGATGACAACACAGTTATCTACAGCTGCAGCTAAAGATGACAACATAGTTATCCACAACTCCAGCTATAGATGACAACATAGTTATCTACAGCTCCAGCTAAAGATGACAACATACTAATGGATCTACAGCTCCAGCTATAGATGACAACATAGTTATCTACAGCTCCAGCTATAGATGACAACATAGTTATCTACAGCTGCAGCTAAAGATGACAACATAGTTATCCACAACTCCAGCTATAGATGACAACACAGTTATCTACAGCTCCAGCTATAGATGACAACACAGTTATCTACAGCTCCAGCTAAAGATGACAACACAGTTATCTACAGCTCCAGCTATAGATGACAACACAGTTATCTACAGTTCCAGCTATAGATGACAACATAGTTATCTACAGTTCCAGCTATAGATGACAACACAGTTATCTACAGCTCCAGCTAAAGATGACAACACAGTTATCTACAGCTCCAGCTATAGATGACAACACAGTTATCTACAGTTCCAGCTATAGATGACAACATAGTTATCTACAGCTCCAGCTAAAGATGACAACACAGTTATCTACAGTTCCAGCTATAGATGACAACACAGTTATCTACAGCTCCAGCTAAAGATGACAACACAGTTATCTACAGCTCCAGCTATAGATGACAACACAGTTATCTACAGTTCCAGCTATAGATGACAACATAGTTATCTACAGTTCCAGCTATAGATGACAACACAGTTATCTACAGCTCCAGCTAAAGATGACAACACAGTTATCTACAGCTCCAGCTATAGATGACAACACAGTTATCTACAGCTCCAGCTAAAGATGACAACACAGTTATCTACAGCTCCAGCTAAAGATGACAACATAGTTATCTACAGTTCCAGCTATAGATGACAACACAGTTATCTACAGCTCCAGCTATAGATGACAACACAGTTATCTACAGCTCCAGCTATAGATGACAACATAGTTATCCACAACTCCAGCTATAGATGACAACATAGTTATCTACAGCTCCAGCTAAAGATGACAACATACTAATGGATCTACAGCTCCAGCTATAGATGACAACACAGTTATCTACAGCTCCAGCTATAGATGACAACATGGTTATCTACAGCTCCAGCTATAGATGACAACATGGTTATCGACAGTTCCAGCTAAAGATGACAACATACTAATGTATCTACAGCTCCAGCTATAGATGACAACAAAGTTATCTACAGCTCCAGCTAAAGATGACAACATACTAATGGATCTACAGCTCCAGCTATAGATGACAACACAGTTATCTACAGCTCCAGCTATAGATGACAACATACTAATGTATCTACAGCTCCAGCTATAGATGACAACATAGTTATATACAGCTCCATCTAATAGATGACAACATTGTTATCGAAAGTTCCAGCTAAAGATGACAACATACTTATATATCTACAGTTCCAGCTAAAGATGACAACATACTAATATATCTACTGTTCCAGCTAAAGATGACAACATACTAATATATCTACAGTTCCAGCTAAAGATGACAACATACTAATATATCTACAGCTCCAGCTATAGATGACAACATAGTTATCTACAGCTCCATCTATAGATGGCAACCTGGTTATCGACAGTTCCAGCTAAAGATGACAACATACTAATATATCTACAGCTCCAGCTAAAGATGACAACATACTAATATATCTACAGTTCCAGCTAAAGATGACAACATACTAATATATCTACAGCTCCAGCTATAGATGACAACATAGTTATCTACAGCTCCATCTATAGATGGCAACCTGGTTATCGACAGTTCCAGCTAAAGATGACAACATACTAATATATCTACAGTTCCAGCTAAAGATGACAACATACTAATATATCTACAGTTCCAGCTAAAGATGACAACATACTAATATATCTACAGCTCCAGCTATAGATGACAACATAGTTATCTACAGCTCCATCTATAGATGGCAACCTGGTTATCGACAGTTCCAGCTAAAGATGACAACATACTAATATATCTACAGCTCCAGCTAAAGATGACAACATACTAATATATCTACAGTTCCAGCTAAAGATGACAACATACTAATATATCTACAGTTCCAGCTAAAGATGACAACATACTAATATATCTACAGTTCCAGCTAAAGATGACAACATACTAATATATCTACTGTTCCAGGGTGCCGTTGTACAAAACAACCTCAGCGCTACGCCTGTCGTAAGTCTATGTTATGGTATGGGAGTTATGATCACCTTAGCGCTAAGATCGCTTTGTACAACGGCACCTAGCTATAGATCACCACATACTACTATATCTACAGTCCCTGCTAAAGATGGTAACGGAGTTATTTACAGTTCCAGCTAAAGATGACAACATACTTATATATCTACAGCTCAAGCTAAAGAGGCTAACATAGCTATCTATAGTCCCAGCTAAAGATAGCAACATGGTTATATATTGTCCCTGCTAAAGATGGTAACATAGTTATCTACAGCTCCAGATAAAGATGGCAACATAGTTATCTACAGTTCCAGCTGAAGATGACAACATACTCATATATCTACAGCTCCAGCTAAAGATGACAACACAGTTATCTACAGCTCCAGCTATAGATGACAACACGGTTATCGACAGTTCCAGCTTAAGATGACAACATACTAATGTATCTACAGCTCCAGCTAAAGATGACAACATAGTTATCTACAGCTCCATCTAATAGATGACAACATGGTTATCGACAGTTCCAGCTAAAGATGACAACATACTAATATATCTACAGTTCCAGCTAAAGATGACAACATACTAATATATCTACAGTTCCAGGGTGCCGTTGTACAAAACCTCAGCGCTACGAATGTCGTAAGTCTATGTTATGGTATGGGAGTTACGATCACCTTAGCGCTAAGATAGATGACAACATAGTTATCTACAGTTCCAGCTATAGATGACAACACAGTTATCTACAGCTCCAGCTAAAGATGACAACACAGTTATCTACAGTTCCAGCTATAGATGACAACACAGTTATCTACAGTTCCAGCTATAGATGACAACACAGTTATCTACAGCTCCAGCTATAGATGACAACACAGTTATCTACAGCTCCAGCTATAGATGACAACACAGTTATCTACAGTTCCAGCTATAGATGACAACACAGTTATCTACAGCTCCAGCTATAGATGACAACACAGTTATCTACAGTTCCAGCTATAGATGACAACACAGTTATCTACAGTTCCAGCTATAGATGACAACATAGTTATCTACAGTTCCAGCTATAGATGACAACACAGTTATCTACAGTTCCAGCTATAGATGACAACACAGTTATCTACAGTTCCAGCTATAGATGACAACATAGTTATCTACAGTTCCAGCTATAGATGACAACACAGTTATCTACAGTTCCAGCTATAGATGACAACACAGTTATCTACAGTTCCAGCTATAGATGACAACATAGTTATCTACAGTTCCAGCTATAGATGACAACACAGTTATCTACAGTTCCAGCTATAGATGACAACACAGTTATCTACAGTTCCAGCTATAGATGACAACACAGTTATCTACAGCTACAGCTACAGCTACAGCTACAGCTACAGCTCCAGACGGCTACATAGTTATCAGATAGATATGTGTTTATGTCTAGGATATAAACCATAGCTAGATATGTGCTCATATCTGGGCTCGAAGCTATGTCTAGATATAAGAAAGCTACGCGATAAGTCGCAAAGAACATTGAACATCGAAGCGTGGTTTATATCTCGATAAAACGTTGATCTATCATGACGTCGTTTCTGGAGATTCGAACATGCGCTCGCAACTTGACGTCGTAAATATTTTTGAGAGGGGAAGTGTCTATTGAGTTGTTCCCCATAGATGCAGCTGGAAAGCGCAGATGAACGCAAGGGCCGAACGATCGCACCATAAAGTGGGAGAGATATGACAATCGATTTTGGGAGAAAAGGTGCAGACAGGTAATCAGCGTAAAACAATTTTGAGAATAACAAACTTTACCCTCCTGTACATAAAATGGAGTTATTCGGAGAGTCATCATTATTTAAATAGTCGAATAATATTTTTTATTTACCAAAGGGTGATAACGCGACATTTTAAAGGTAAAAATATATTGCATTGTCGCCCCTTCCAAAACGAGTAAAAAAGGCGTTAAAATGCGCGACATCGCGACAATGCGACACTGTGACATATTGATGTAGGTCCAAAACAAGAAACAAAAACAGGACGAACCGGGAATTTTCGAACCCACGATCATGTGGTTCTGGTACGCCTTGGGGACGCCACTCTGCACAGCGACTTCATCGATTGTATTATCATTATTATCATTATTATTATTATTATTTACAGATTAAAATAAAAAATGCAGCAAAGAGGGTTTGGGTGATTCTGGCACAGTCAGGCTTGTTAGGCTCTTCATCAGCTCAGGGCCCTTGCCCCCTCTTCACGCAGCCCAGTCAGCGAATGGGACTTCTCCCAGAAAGCGCTGCCTAGTCAAACCCACCCAGAACGTTTCGTAGAATGTGAAGACTCCCCAACACTGCATCCTTCTGCATTACCCAGATTGTCAGAAGGGCTGTATTCCTGGTAGCAAACCCGGGTACTCTCCCGATGTCAGTCAACAGATTGGGAGGTACCAAACCTAAGGCACCGAGAACAATGGGGAGTCGGACAACTTGGTACTTGGGATGTAAGCGTGACATTTCGAAAGCGAGGCCTGCATATTTGTCAAGCTTTTGCTGAATCTTGTCAATCACATTTGTGTCAAAAGGGACAGAAAATTCAATGATATAAATGATTTCATTGGATTTATCAAAAAAGGACAAGGTCAGGTTTGTTGGCCTGGATATGTCTGAGGCTGTATACGGGCCTATTCCAAAGGATTTAGTATTTATCATTTTCCATGACGCCCTCTACATATTCCAGGTCGTACCATGGATGGACCTCTGTGTCAAAACCACAAGCATGGCGAAGACGGTAATAAAATGATCGAGCCACCCCATCATGTCGCTTAAGATACTGTGCCTGTGCCATAGCTGGGCATCCACTCACAATGTGTTGGACAGTCTTATCAAATTCATTACATAATCTACATTTCATATTCACATTCTGATGCAAAATCACACATTGACGGTTTCGAGTGGGAAGTGACTGGTCCTGAGCAGCAAACAGAAAGCCTTCTGTTTCACTTTTCAGGCCAGACGACTTCATCCAAGCGAAGGACTCTGCAGGATTGCTGATCTTCTCAACACACTGCACATAAATTCGATGCAGTGGTCGTTCAGAAAGGCCTATACGTACTTGGGAATGCCAAGAAGCCGAACACGGTCACCCATACAAGGACTCCTCGTGACAAACGTGACCTGTGGTTTATCGCCGCTTTGAACATAATTTAAGTTATTTCACAGTGTGTCATCTTGATATGGGAGGAAATCTCTAAGTGATATTTGTGTATGGTGCTTGGATTCGAACCATTTGGTTTTAGAAACATTGGAGCTAACAAGAGACCACTGGAGTTTGAAAAGGAGTATAACCATTTTACCGCATGCGTAGATGAATTCACTTATTATTCATGTGCACCATTGATCGAAAAGGGCAACAACGCGACAATGTGGCAATGCGACATTATCAATACGTCGCCTTGTCGCGATGTCGCGCATTTAAACGCCTTTCTTACAAGTTTTGATGGGGCAACAATGTAGCAATGCGACTTATTTATATTTTTTAAAATGCCCTTTGGTAAAATAAAAAACATTATTCAAAAGATGCCCAATGTTGCATTGTCGCGCTCTGGTTAATTGTGACACTTTTAGCTTGTTTTTGTTAGGGCGACAATGTCCCTTCTAGGATTCCCCTTTTTGTTCAAAATCAGTGTTATAAGACCTAATTTTATTTGCACATTAGAACCTAACCTATCATCATTGTTGCTGACAAGTGGTTGATATTACAGACGAATGACGGAGATGAAATATACCCAGATGCTAGGGTCATAGGTGGACTAAATTAGTGACAATTACAGTTACAAGTTAGAGTTACAAGTTAGAGTTACAAGGTAGAGTTACAAGGTAGAGTTACAAGTTAGAGTTACAAGGTAGAGTTACAAGGTAGAGTTACAAGTTAGAGTTACAAGGCAGAGTTACAAGTTAGAGTTACAAGGTAGAGTTACAAGTTAGAGTTACAAGTTAGAGTTACAAGTTATAGTTACAAGTTAGAGTTACAAGTTAGAGTTACAAGGTAGAGTTACAAGTTAGAGTTACAAGGTAGAGTTACAAGTTAGAGTTACAAGTTAGAGTTACAAGGCAGAGTTACAAGTTAGAGTTACAAGTTAGAGTTACAAGGTAGAGTTACAAGTTAGAGTTACAAGTTAGAGTTACAAGTTATAGTTACAAGTTAGAGTTACAAGTTAGAGTTACAAGGTAGAGTTACAAGGTAGAGTTACAAGTTAGAGTTACAAGGTAGAGTTACAAGTTAGAGTTACAAGTTAGAGTTACAAGGTAGAGTTACAAGGTAGAGTTACAAGTTAGAGTTACAAGGTAGAGTTACAAGGTAGAGTTACAAGGTAGAGTTACAAGTTAGAGTTACAAGGTAGAGTTACAAGTTAGAGTTAAAAGGTACAGTTACAAGGTACAGTTACAAGGTACAGTTACAAGGTACAGTTACAAGGTCGAAAGATGTAGAAAAGAGAAAGCGTTTTTGATGTTCTGTTCAGAGATAAGAAAGATAGATATGAGGGCAAATGACGTTGATTGGCTAGCCATGGATCAGTTCACTTATGAGTTACTTTGAATAACAAGAAGGTGTCATGTATGTTATGTAGAAGAATGTGTCTTGTATGCTTCTTTTTATGTGGAATGAGATGACTTGTATGCTTCTGTTTATGTGGAAGGGGGTGTCATGTATGCTTCTGTTTATGTGGAAGGAGGTGTCTTGTATGTTTCTGTTTATGTGGAAGGGGGTGTCTTGTATGCTTCTGTTTACGTGGAAGGTGTCTTGTATGCTTCTGTTTATGTGGAAGGAGGTGTCTTGTATGCTTCTGTTTATGTGGAAGGGGGTGTCGTGTATGCTTCTGTTTATGTGGAAGGAGATCTTTTATGTTTCTGTTTATGTGGAAGGAGATGTCTTGTATGCTTCTGTTTATGTGGAAGGAGGTGTCTTGTATGCTTCTGTTTATGTGGAATGGGGTGTCTTGTATGCCTCTGTTTATGTGGAAGGAGGTGTCATGTATGCTTCTGTTTATGTGGAAGGAGGTGTCTTGTATGCTTCTGTTTATGTTGAAGGGGGTGTCTTGTATGCTTCTGTTTATGTGGAAGGAGGTGTCTTGTATGCTCTGTTTATGTGGAAGGGGGTGTCTTGTATGCTTCTGTTTATGTGGAAGGAATTGAGGTGGATGGGATGGTTGATGCAGGTGCTTCAATTTCTGTGATATGTGAAACATTTGTTTAAGTTAATCTCGGGGAAACTAGTAGTCATGCCTTGTTAGCAAATTCACAGGAAATCAAGATAAGTGGTTCGACGCACATTGTACATGTATATCCGCATTGGACCAAAGAACAAGGCATTGCGCGTCTTGTTGACTGTTGTGACCTGACTCATTGTACAGACGTGTTGAGGGTCTTGAAAGCAAAACTAGATGTGTCTCAACAGAGAATGAAGATTGGGTGGTATTATATTGTATTATTGGGATTTAGTATTGCAACCAGATATTTTTCAGCTACAGTTGCAACAATACAGATATTTTTTTGATAAAAACAATGAGACAAATTATTTTTCGACACCCCCAGAAAATCAAACTGCCGTTCCCTGAAATTGATTGGGGCGCTCGTATAATATTCACCTTGATATAAAGTGACCTTCATTGGTCGTTGCCAAACTCCATCCCAGCGCTGGACACCCTCGTTACCTTCCCGGTAAACATGGCTCCGCTGTGAGGAACTCGTTTCTGCTTGTTGAGAGAATTTGATGGATGACATTATTCCAGGTGCTTCGAGGTTTGCGAAATCTCTGGAAGGTAGGCTAGCTGTACCTATACTAGTACGGAGCGGGGGCAATACGCGGCCTTTTCCTTACGACCTGCCTTCCAGCTATCTCCTTGCCCTGTGCGGACGGGATACCTGTCGGTAAACAACGACTTTACCGCCTGTTTCCTAAACTGAGTCCTGGATTCCAGAACGGAGCACGTCCCTCATACAATGTATCCAAACGTGACAAATACTGTATATTCGTGGATGCATTGACTCTTTACATAGGGCCAATTATTCCGTATTCCTGCTGTCATACTTTGACCTATTGTATCATATATTTTAACCATTGCCATACCTTTTATGATTGAAACCTTTATCCTGTGAATTCCAAGATGATTTGTTGATTGTTCATTGATCTTGTGACGGTTGTGTGGTTGTTAACTGATTTAACAATTAACTTCTGTATGTATTGATTTCTTGGTTAACCATAACGTTACAACACAACAACACGTAACAACGTATACCTTTTTTCTGGTAGTGGTTAAAGCGTTTGCTCGTCACGCTGAAGACCCGGGGTCGATTTCCCGACATGAGTTCAATGTGTGAAGCCCATTTCTGGTGTCATATTGCTGGAATATTTCTAAAAGATATTTAAACCATACTGACTCACTCACTTATTGTAAGGTGGCGCAATATAGCGTTGTGTTATCACCATGTTATCGCAATCCTTAACCAGTCGGATATGTACAGAGAAGAGATGGAATTTATCGAAACAGACATTTTCGTTAGACCAATTTGAGTTTCGCTAGAGTTGAAAAAGAAAATGAAAAAAAACATTAACTAGGAACTGTAGGCACTTCTTTAGACATGGCTATATGGCACGAATGAAGATGCAACCTGAAGGGCTCGTTGTTCGAATCACCAATAGAAACAATGTCAACGATTTCCACCCACACACAACAGAACGACGTTTTCGACAATAATAGCAATTGCAGTCACAATTTGGTCTCTTTAACTGAATTTAATGATTTGTGTTTTTTGTCGGTTGAGAGAAAACTGAGCAAAGCGAAAAAGGTGGGCATGCCCACACGGGTCATTCTCAGGTACTTTTTAAATCAATACAGCTGAAACTTGATAGTGGGAATTAACATTTATTTCTGTCTGTCGATTAGTCATGTGTCTTTATAATAGGCCAATTTTTATTTGAGGGGGGGCGTCTGAGAAAGGGAGTGTGTGTGGAAAGGTCGATTTTGAAATAGGAGATGGGAGGGAGATTTCTGCACTTATCTAGCGACGTGCATGCACGTGTGTGTGGCTGCTTGTAATAGTCCGAAATAATGCCGAGTTTATAGTGACAACCCATTGAGATACCATGCCTCAGTTTAACAAGAATACAACAATAAGACACAGTAGACTGACTCCGAGCGGACAAGTCCTTGTTTAAGCCCCTTAATGCCGAGCGCCAGGCAGGGTAACAACTAGTATAATCTTTTAATATCTTTTGGTAAAACGCGGCAGGGGATCGAACGGGCGGACGCCTCTGATACTAAGTAGGGTTGGGCTATTTTGCGATGACCCTTATTCTCCTAACGACTGGTGTATGGTCTCTGCCATAAGGTATATGACAAAACCCGGACTCATGCACGCTAGTTTCATACTCTTGCACAATACATAGATACGCTTTGTTTTATTAATCGTGACTCCCATCACTTGATCGTCTGGTTTGTGTGAGAGAGGGGCGGGCACTGCCGGTAGGGCAGGACATATTTACCCCCGTATTCAGTGTTATTTCTGCGGTTGCATGATGACATGTCGTTGGAGATAACACAACTGACACACAACTCCCCCTGCCCGGCTTCATTCTACTCAATTGTAATCCTCAAAATAGCTTCTTCCACCCCCGCATTCGCCCTTCCCCGCCCTCACTACCATAGTACCTTACAGATACCAGAGCGTATGTATAATTAAAGATATATCTCACAACACCAACCCCCCCCCCCCCCCCCCCAGCTCTAAAGAAACTACGAAACTAGCCTCGCCCCCCCCCCCCGAATGTCAAACGCAACAGCTCCTAGCTGTTTCCTGGTGATCAGCAGTAGGACGTAGGCCTGGTGTACGAGGTAGCCACTGTACGCCAAGCGTGAAGGATCTGGTGGCGGAACTCCTCAGTTATGCCTCGCTGGAGAGAAGTCGTTTAGTGTGGCTTGGGCGCAGTTCCCCCTACTGAAGTAACGTGTACCATACACAGGCGGACTACACGTGTAATACAGCACGCTGTGCTATGAAAACTGAATGTCCTACCAACACATTAAGATTAATTGTATTCACTTTCATGGTACTTTTTCCTTTCAGTTCTTTTGTACAATGGCATATTATATCTTTCAAAATTTGAGAAGTTTAAGAAGTAAATTTACTCCTCAAACTCAACAAAAACATTTTGGGAACCAACCAATATTGATTATAATTCACATACGAGATAAAAACTAATTCCAACTTTATATTTTTTTAGAGAGTTATGGAAAATAGAGACATCGAAGGTATAAAGGATTAAAAATAACAAAAAGACAAAACTAGTATTAATTAATAGCTAGAATAATAAATTATGATTAATAAATGATTATAACAGCTGCGTAGGAATACTTCTATTGTAATCAGCACCGCTGCAAGTTCCAACCAGCTGAGCTAGTGCTTGTAGACAAGGAGCGTATGATGGATAGAGAAGTAACAGAACAGCTAATACAGGTAACAGTAAGTAGTAAACGAACAGCTCAGACAACTGTCAGTAACAAGTGCCGATTGTTTTTAACCGAGGCAGGCTGTGTCTTCAAGCCATGGTGCGGCAGTGCTGTGATGAAGAGAGAATGAACAAAAGACCCAATGGTCAAGGGTGTTTTCAAGCCGTGATGTGGTGTGCTGTGTTGTCGATCCTGACCTTGACATGACTGGAGGCCACGAACCCTGACAGTGGCGTGCGTAATATATCATCACTCAGTAAAGTTACGGTGTCAGTTTAAAGTTACTCGATAAAGATAGAGGATTTGTCTCACTGAATGGTTGGTTTACTTGACGGCTAATCACAATTAATATCAATTTTTTTCAGGTAATCCAAAATTCTACTTTTGTATTCGGATGTTGGTCTACTGATTATGCTGAGTTTGATTTAAAGTCCCAAATAGATACAATGTATAAAACTGGTGTTCCCTCTTGATGTGGCTGAAATATTGCCTAACAATGCCACATTCGCCTTACCCTTTCAAAACCGTATGTTCAGTGGCACACTGGGTAAGGACATTTTTCACACAATCTATGACACAATCGCGGCACGACTGAATAGCTTCATAGGTTTGCCATACTTAATCAAGATGTTAAATCAAACTGGACAAACTAAGGACAACAATAACTGTTTTCTATAAGAAAATACTTTTTATTTCATATGTAAGTCAAATATCATGTTAAACCAGAACATAATTGAAATGGATGTTGGTTAAAACATTCCACTGGAATGTTGACTGAGGTCGCAATGTTCTTGTAAACCAACGTACGAAATGTACGCGCAAAATTCGCATAAGGGGTCATTGCGCATGACAGAGCGGTCCCTTTTGTTCATAGGGGAGATCAAGAGAAGCGTGTGTTTTTTCACGTGTTAGGCTTTTGTATTTGTATTTGTATAAAAAACGAATATATGACGACAAACACATTGTTGGTTACAAACTGGAAATGGATTTTTCATGCACGTGCAGCTGGTCCGCCAGTATGGCACCTGATCTGATCTAGTGAAGGTACCAGTGTTCACAATGTTCTTCCCTTGCAATAGTTGAACGCGTCGATGGAAAAATAACTAGCATCAAACGAGCATTCTCTCAATCTGAAGCGGAATACACACGGTGGTAGATGTAGACCCTAGTCTAGTGGATGGAGAGGTAGCTACATGGAGGGGAAGCGGAATACACACGGTGGTAGATGTAGACCCTAGTCTAGAGGATGGAGAGGTAGCTACATGGAGGGGAAGCGGAATACACACGGTGGTAGATGTAGACCCTAGTCTAGTGGATGGAGAGGAAGCTACATGGAGGGGAAGCGGAATACACACGGTGGTAGATGTAGACCCTAGTCTAGTGGATGGAGAGGTAGCTACATGGAGGGGAAGCGGAATACACACGGTGGTAGATGTAGACCCTAGTCTAGAGGATGGAGAGGTAGCTACATGGAGGGGAAGCGGAATACACACGGTGGTAGATGTAGACCCTAGTCTAGAGGATGGAGAGGTAGCTACATGGAGGGGAAGCGGAATACACACGGTGGTAGATGTAGACCCTAGTCTAGTGGATGGAGAGGTAGCTACATGGAGGGGAAGCGGAATACACACGGTGGTAGATGTAGACCCTAGTCTAGAGGATGGAGAGGTAGCTACATGGAGGGGAAGCGGAATACACACGGTGGTAGATGTAGACCCTAGTCTAGAGGATGGAGAGGTAGCTACATGGAGGGGAAGCGGAATACACACGGTGGTAGATGTAGACCCTAGTCTAGTGGATGGAGAGGTAGCTACATGGAGGGGAAGCGGAATACACACGGTGGTAGATGTAGACCCTAGTCTAGTGGATGGAGAGGTAGCTACATGGAGGGGAAGCGGAATACACACGGTGGTAGATGTAGACCCTAGTCTAGTGGATGGAGAGGTAGCTACATGGAGGGGAAGCGGAATACACACGGTGGTAGATGTAGACCCTAGTCTAGTGGATGGAGAGGTAGCTACCTGGAGGGGAAGCGGAATACACACGGTGGTAGATGTAGACCCTACTCTAGTGGATGGAGAGGTAGCTACATGGAGGGGAAGCGGAGGGAATGTAATAAGGGATACGTTGACGGTCAAAACATAGAAACAACGAAGGATTGCTAGGTATAACAGGACTAGTTTTAGTAATAGGCCTTGGAACTAGATTCGTTGAGCAACCTGGGGTATTGGTCAGACAGACCCTGAAAACGGTTCTACAATAGACCGACCTTGAAACAGAACTACGATAGACGAGGATTGCACCATGGGCGTGGTGTCCTGGTATACCACCTTGTTGCACCTATTAAAGCGGCATAACAAGCTGACGTTAGACTTGTTTGGCTGTGTTAAACAGCCGGAGAGATCGCCATGTTTATGTAGGATTTTACATAATAAGCCACACTTTTTTCAACAACACAATTACTTTGAGTATGCGTAAGATGCAAACCAGACAACGACTCCTTAGGTAAAACTGGCATCCGACACCCGCACACCATGACACTAGGATAAAGGTGTTCACCAAAGAATTCAATTAGTATTGTTTTTTGCAGCTTGATATGTGGTATGTCATAATGTGTGGTTGTCACAACGTCTATCTTCCTGGTTTAACAGCTTTCCCATGCAATAGCTAGTTTATACACCCCACCCCCACCCCCACCCCCCACCCCCCCACCCCCCCTAGACTATACACGGAACAATTCGCTTTGGTCTATTGCGTTGACTTTACACTTGGTGACTGGATGCTGGAATACACTACCGTGGATGAGCGACGTGACCTTCGCATTAGTTAAATTATCGTACTGAATACGGTGGATTGAGAAACTCGAAGTAGATTCTGCATTGTGTTTGACTCCTTGATACGAACTGTCCGAGTTTGTGATGGAACCCGCTTGTTTGGGGCTGTGCGTTGTTGTCCTTGGAGACCTCAGCTGTTTGTTAACTCGTATTGCAGTTATCGAGTTATTGCTGCATGGTGACATGGTCGATATACCGTGTACAAGACTGCTGTTGTTCGAAGAGGAAGAAGACGTAGAAGTGTAGAATCAGCGTCTGGAGAAGATGTCATCTGTATACTCAACGTCCATATAAGTCGCCGTGTACATCGGCACCCTACATCGTTCGCAGTCGCAGGAGTCCACGCGGCGGTAGTAGACGGGGAGGCTGCTCCCCACTGTCACCGGCTCCAGTTGCACCTGTGGCAATTAAACCATATAAACTCAATGGCAGCATACACACACGTGGAAACAGACTGTAACAGATCAACAACGTAATATGTAATCAAAATATTCAGACACGCGGAAACTCTCGCCGCCTGTAACAGTGCAACAGAGTAACAGTATACAGACACGCGGAAACTCTCGCCGCCTGTAACAGTGCAACAGAATAACAGTATACAGACACGCGGAAACTCTCGCCGCCTGTATCAGTGCAACAGAATAACAGTATACAGACACGCGGAAACTCTCGCCGCCTGTAACAGTGCAACAGAGTAACAGTATACAGACACGCGGAAACTCTCGCCGCCTGTAACAGTGCAACAGAATAACAGTATACAGACACGCGGAAACTCTCGCCGCCTGTAACAGTGCAACAGAGTAACAGTATACAGAAACGCGGAAAAGCTCCAGTGAGGTGAGGTGAAATGGAGTTTAACGTCGAATTGACGGTTATTGTAATTATACGAGTAAAGCGATGTGCATGTACGTGTGTATATGTGTGTGTGGCTGCTTGTACTAGTCCGAACTAATGTCGAGTTTATAGTGCTAGCCCACTGAGATACTATGCCGCACTTAAACAGGAATACCCTACCCAGACACAGTATACTGACTCCGAGCCGACCAGTCCTTGTTTTAGCCCTTTACTGCCGAGCGCCAGGCAGGGTAACTGAAAGTACCATCTTCTAACGTCTTTTTGTATGACGCGGTCGGGGATCTGACCCCCAAACTTCCGCTCTCTGGACGGAGGCTCTACCACAAGCCCAGGGAGGCTGTCTGATTGGGACCAAGAGGCTTAGACGTGTACTGACAACACTTGATGTGGAGTATAGTATGGTAGGACATATTTGACGCTGTGTTAATGTCATTGTACTCTGATCTTGCATTTGTGCTGATACTCTGGCAGTTATATCCGATATATTTAACGTCAGTGATAGTCCCGAGGAATCTACAAAGAGTGTCTCCGGATCGATTCAGGAGCGGTTTGCTTCAAGCGTTGAACATGTTGGCGAAAAACCTTCTAGCTTGCTGGAAGCACCTTAATGCCGAGCGCCATTACCAACGTCTTTTGGTATGACGCGGCCAGGGATCGAACCTCCGACCTTCCGCTCTCCGGGCGGACGCTCTACCAATAGACCATGCAGTTGGTGGTCCTGCATAACACGCCAACTGCTGAATGTGTAATCAGACTATGCAGAGACGTGGAAACACCCCCCGCCTGTAACAGGGCAAAGGCCACATGTGTATACAGAAACGTGCAAACATTTCTGTCTGTGTATACAGACACGCGACAACAGCGTCTGTGACAGGGCAACAACGTAACGTGTAATCAAACTATACAGACACGTGGAAACCCTCGCCGCCCTTAAAAGAACAACTGCGTCGCGTGTATACAGACACCTGGACACACTCACTACCTGTAACAGGGAGCCCGTGAACTGTAGAAACACATACCATCTGGCGGGAACTTGTTACGGAACAGCAGCAGGAATCTTCGTAGCGTTTGATGTAGGTCTTGTTACTGATGAAACCAACTGAGATGCGGGGCATGATGGCGGCACTGGAGGTCTCTCTGCAGGCGTTGGTATGGACAGCCCGCGTCCTGTACCCCTCGATGTTGATCTCCGTGACCTCTGCCACCCTCACACAGCGGCCCTCAATGTACACCAGGACGACCAGGGCTGATGCCAGACTGACAAGGTAGCTGTAGGTTGTGGTCATAGTGAACAGCAGGATGGGGCTGAAATAGAAGACGAGTGTACGTCATGTGAACAATACAGTGGCTGTACTATCTGGCTTAAGGTGTCAAATGGTAATTTCTTCACGGCCCTAAATTATAACTTCGCTAATATTTAGTTACGATCCAGTGGAGCTAAAATCAAAGGACTTGATGTAAACATTCGCCTTTTTCACGTAACACATCTCATCAGGTCGGAGATCGTTCAAGGCTGCATGTCAAATGTCTGTAGATCACAGACAGGGTAAATGTTATCACACCAAGAGAGACGACACATACTTCCAGCCACTACACATTTTTATATAAAAATATCCTGATGTTTTCAATCAAGACTAAAGCGAACACAAATTTGGAAATTTTCTTGAACTTTCCTGAAATACATTATTGAAGGTGGTTTGCGTTTCATGCTGGAAACCTTTTTAAATCGTTATATTTTGTGCAAATTGAATTCTATAATCATATCTCCGATAATTTGATTTTAACTGAGTATAAATTCGATTTCTTTCATTGATAAAGAACAACGCGATAAATATTCAGTAAATATATTATCCAAACGCTAAACAGAAAAAAAAAAAAATCGAGGTCATCATGTCAGTTGCAGAAATGCGAACATTCGGGTTAATCTGACGTGTCATGTCATAATGACTAATTTCCAATGTTTTGTTTGAATATTTACGATGTACAATAATTGCTTATTGCTATTTTATTATCAACAATGCCTTCCTATATATGCCTTGGCAAACGTTGACCATCTTCACAATCGAAAAATATTTCATTTGTCAAAAGGGGCGGTCGGGTAGCCTAGTGGTTAAAGCGTTCGCTCGTCACGCCGAAGACCCGGGTTCGATTCCCCACATGGGTACAATGTGTGAAGCCCATTTCTGGTGTCCCCCGCCGTGATATTGCTGGAATATTGCTAAAAGCGGCGTTAAACCATACTCACTCACTCACTCATTTGTCAACGACGAGGGAAAAACGAAAATAAAGATCGTATATTCTGATAGCAATATTTCAGTAAGTACAAAGGACCCGTGAAGATCCGGGATAGAATAGGTCTTCAGCAACCCATGCTTGCCGTAAAAGGCGACTATGCTTGTCGTAAGAGGCAACTAACGGGGTTGGGTGGTCAGGCTCGCTGACTTGGTTGATGCATGTCATCGTGTCCAAATTACGGGCATCGATGCTCATGGTGTCAATCTCTGTATTGTCTGATCCAGAATCAGTTATTTACAGACCGCCGTCATATAGCTAGAATATTGCTATGTGCGGCGTTAAACAACAAACAAACAAACAGTAAGTGCCAATGTCACCGAAGTGATGTCACAGACAGGAGTAGTCTGCTGATAATCGTTCGCAACAAAACGGTAAATTTTGAAATATTTCGCCTGTCGTATACAGAATAAACACAAATCAATACGTAGTACCAGTAATCACCACTAATATGAAATAATAATATGACTTTGATATTATTGGCGTATTATTTGATCTGTTTGACCTTGCATGCTCCCATGAACCGGAAACGGTAGACGATGAATCAATATGCCACATGCAAGTTTCTCGATATCTTTTATTTGAACTTTTGCTGATGTACAAGGAACACATTCGAAGTTACGTTGAAAAAAACGGGGATATGATTCATGTTTCTGCGATGTACACGCTGATGATTTTGCTTTCACTATAATAATTGTGTCCCACGCTATATATGTCTATAGATATCGTCGATCGGCAATGATCACCCTCCACAACAGGTGCGCGAAAAAGGGCGTGACAAAACGTGTTTCAAAAAAACATTTATGCGTTGCTGAATATGATAGGATATACACAAGTGCGTGATGTATCTATCAATAAAATACTACATACATATTTTCAGTGTTAGTTTCACATTAAATTTGGGATAGCTCAAAGATTTTTTATAATACATTTATAGAAACTAGCATGGTTTTAGAACAAACTCAGAGCATTTTCAAATTTATTCCATAAAGATCGCCATGATTGCGATTTGTTGATAGATGTGTCAATGTTTAATTAATACATGAACATCAATTATGTGAATAAGTAACTATGTGATGTCATTATTTAATTTTAGTATTCCATGAATAATAAATAAATAGATAAGATCCTTGACACATACATACGAAACTCATATGGACATTAATCTTGTGTATTAAGTGGTTTGTTTCCAAACGAAACAATTCTAAAATATAACTGTGATATGAATATGATACATTAATTTCTGTAACAGAACATGATATTTTTGTTTGCTTAATCACAAGAACCAGGATGGCACTTCAGCTGGTGAGTTAGCTATATATTTATAAAAGAATGTTATCTTTGGAAAAAGGAATAGGGTACATATATGTACAGTGAAAATTTCTGCAGTCCTGTTCGGTTGGAGAAAGGTACATAAAAAATATCCAACCTCATGTATTTTTATTCTTGGTTCTCACCAATGAAATAATGTGTAATTACTCTGGCAGGATTTTGCAGGTTTTTGCAGTATGCTCAGGTGTGTGACAGTGACGCTCACGCATGTCCCTGCAGGAACAGGAACCATTGTAACTATGGTCTACAGGTTTTTGTCTATCAGTCAATGTGATGTAAATAATTTAAAAAATGCAAATCATCATCCGCCTTGGATCTGACATCCTTCATCATTTGTAATGGGTTTCTGAATATCCAGTCAGTATAGGTCCTTATTAAGTTCCACATTTCTCAGCCTTCTGGGTGGAGTGAAAGGAAATATCCCTGTCTACATGATTAACCTTGTTATATTATTTTATCCTGTCAGAAACACCCCATGACGTCATGTCACCTTATGTTGTTTATTTTGCGCATACATGTACTGCTGCAAACCTGTTTTTCCCTAGTATGCAATCACAGTATCAAACTTCATCAGCTGGTGAGTCACACGTTGCTCAGTTGGTGTGTATAAAAGTGTCCTTGAATTGCTATCATGAAACAAGAATTACCAAAAGAAATCGATTATTCTTTGATAGATCAACGTCAAACCATCTGCCAAGTTAGATAGAATTATAACTTTAAAAGCTTTCATTTCTGAGGTGTCCATAGTTTTCAGATATTTGTTCTACTTTTAGGACAAAACATAAGCCGTCTACCTGCTTGGTTCGTAAACAAATACTCGTTTGAAATTGTGAAAAGCAATTCTACTGACGATCACAAATTATCCAATGGTTCCACGAAATCCAGTTGAAATGTTATTTTTGTACCCTAAATATCGTGTGGGTTTGTACCCAAACCGATATGTGATTTTCTACCCAGAATAATTTTGTATTAGTTTCGAAGATACACACGTGATTACTTTTCCTATCAAAACAATACAATTAGCTTAGGCTTAACCAAATTAACTGGCCTCTTCTTCAGTGACAAGATGTCACATTCCTATCAAAACCAAACAATCAATTTGAGTTGCGCCAATGTGGACTGACTTCAAACAAGGACCGCGTACAGTGAGTCATATTATGGACTTGGAGAAATGTGAAACGTGTCACTTACGCTTGTCAACAACACACGGAATCTTTAGCAAACTCGATAAAAATTAGATATTTCTTACAAAGATTTATACATTAATTTAGATATATAAAATGGATTGTAATAGTAGTACAGGATAACAATCCATGCTCACCGCCCATGCCATGATCGTACAACTTTCATCCAATCGATGATGTTACGAATCAGATTGCTTCTGTTTATAATTAATTATACCGAAAGACGCTAAATTATAGAAATTAAGGAACTTGATTGTTCATCGGTTAACAAAACATAATCCATGCCGCGCATGCCACAACATGTCGCGCAACGTGGAGTGTAACAAAAGTCAACAATTGCCGTTTCTGGTAGTTGTGTGTGGAGAAATTTGGCCGATGTGTTCTTTTTTAGGTAAACAAACTACTGAAATTACTACTTTCACTTCCAAAATGAAGATTCGTCACAATATGGCTGAATTGTTGCCGAAGTGGCGTAAAATCTTGACTCTCTCACTCATTCACTACAATGGATAGGCGAGATAAAGCAATCCAATAAATTTGATATCACGAACCGATAAATGAGCAACTGAAGTTACAGGACAGAATCTATGTTAAGCTCCATCATTTATGAATAAACTATCGACTGACGTTGCCGATAAATGTATATATGTGTTTCCCTATGTATGGGTGTTTCTGTGGACAACTATGGCTGTAAATCATTTGGCACTACATTTTGTTTGTTTGTTTGTTGCTTAAACCCGCACTGTGTACAATTCCAGCTATATGACGGCGGTCTGTAAGTTATCGAGTCAGGGCCAGACAACTCAGTGATTTACCTCATGAGCCTTACATCGATTTTTTAAAGAATGACATTATGTAGTATAGAGTTTGATTCCCTCGTGTGTTTTCGTGTCATAAATACTATATATTAGGAACATGCCCGCATAATACAATTTGTATCCTAATATATATGATAATCAGCTCATAATCTCTCTATAACTAGTTAACGTATTAGAGCTATCTACACGTACTAACTATCTTCATAGTCAAGAAAAGATTACTTGCGGAATTTTAAAAGTGACCTTGCAGTGTTTCAACTTCACTATCAATACCTCCCTGGACAGACTGCCTGCGTCATTCCTCCCACAGGATTTGAACGACTTCTGTTATAGGTCACCCTGTCAACACGCCGTTCTCCCTGTCTACCAGTTGAGTCAATCAATCTCGGAGAACGATACACCAGTGTGGCGCACGACAGAAATATAACCAGATCTGGGAGGTCATATGAGTGTTATGATTGTGTTATATAGCTATTTGGCAAATTGCAGCAGTCTCATTGGTAGCTTATTTCACGACTCGTTTATTGTCACTATTGAACACTTAACGAAGACTGAGTGGGGTTTAATGCCACTTTGACAATATCAGGTCATATCTAGGAATTTCAGACTGATTTGAGTGGAACGCCCAAAGCCTCAGTCGTTTACGCGTTGGTAAAACTTAACTGACAACTGCTTATTTTTAGCGGATCCTGACCAGTCTTGGCCAAGACTTCTTGTCTTACACGTGTCGCATAAAAATATCACGGCAAACGTTGTGTATTTCTTTCATAATTAAATAATATATTCTTAAACTTCAAATGGCAAGTCACATATACAGTATGGACATCACGTTGAGACCGACACCAGCTGAAGCAGCGCTTCCTCATCCCTGCCGAGTCCAGTACGTCAGAGCGGGTTCTTGACCCACACCCTGTCATCGCGTTACAGCTTAATAAACGCCAGTATTACATTACCGTGGAATGACTGAGAACCTTGCCGTACACGATAGGTAGCAAAGCTCTTGAGAAGAGAAGATATTTCTATTGAAGATATCCCTGTGATAAAACTGGGAATAACTATGCCACGTGTTTAGTATAGTTAAGTTCAGTACTGAACATTTATATATTAATGAAATGGTCGATGTGACTGACGCAGTTAACGTTGTTGGTGATATTACGTACGTAGGTAACAATGGTCTGAGTGTTGTCATGTCTTACTGCCCACGTGGTGAAGATCCAGGTGGTAAGATACTAAATCCGTACGTCGTACAAGGTTGACCTTGTTTTATTCCTTTTGATTGGATAACCGTCACCTCTGTCACACCGGGACTACTTTTTTCATTCATAAAAAATCGCGAGACATCATTCATTTTGCAACTACAAGGCAGAACTGAAGCATCTCATGAGAGCGAGAGATATTTACAAACACTTTTATTAAACCAAACAAGATAGTCACACGCATCAAATTCGGTTTGCATTCTATATAGGCTACGTATAGAGCTCCTACAGACATTATATAATCGAGCTAGATATCCATTTACAATGTACGACTACCGATCAATAGATCGATGGTCCCCAGGAGCGTGGCACTGTTTCGGGAGTTGTTTGTGCACGGCTGCACGACCAGATCACTCAAAGTGAACATTTCCGATACAAATCATTCGAAAACTCGGTAGAAGTGTGCCTGATTTCTGATTATGTGGTCCAAAATATCCCAAATGTGAACCATAGCATTCCCTATCCCTAGCGTAAAACGATGTGAGTAGACCACGGTTGTCTTTTCTTATTCAGATGGTGACCTTGCCCTTCGTTCGAAGCTGTCGCTGGCATGAAAGCAGGCTTAAGTTTGTTGATACTCACGTCTTCAGTACAGGGTCGAACAGTTAACATGAATGTCTTTGGCTAACACTCTGGTTTCCCTCTTCCAAAGCGGTACGTACAGGATATAAATTCAGCTGATAGATCAAGGAAACCGCACCATGGGTAAATGAGCAGCCGGGATCCCGGCGGTGCGAGTAACCGACTGTTGGTCCGAGATTCAAAGCGCCGCGCTGTTTGACTTTTTTAGGTTTTCTTACAGTTGTACTGCCTACCAACAACAATGCGCCTAAATGACCAAAAGTTGCAGAAATTCTTAAATAATGATTTTGAGCATTGGTGCTGCCACGTTTGCATGCAACAGAAGGAACATGTAAGTTGTTAATGCGTATGCATAGAAATGTCAACAATGCCCATGTTTGGGCATATATCAATATTCAGGCGCAACCAGATTTGCAACCGGTTTCAGTTTGGTCTGTTTACGAACAATAAATTGTTAGGTATTTTTACTTTAATACATATTCAACGTGGGTAATAAATAAAATACCATACTCATTCTCGTTAGATACCATTTTTAAGAAACTCTTGAACTTTCTATGGTATCTGACCTCGCTCTCGCTCGTCCACTCGTTTCGTAAGAATGGTATCTAATGACCACTGTACTGATTTTACTATCGCAACAGGAGCTGAATCATCACACTTATATAACCGGTCATCTCCAAATGTGTCAGACACCCAATTTGTCAGACAGTTTAAAACAACAACTTTTATAGTTGAGGGCACATCATGACCAGGTGTGTGCTATATTCCCTAAATCCAAATAGACTAGTCCTGTCGTCAACAACAATTCTGTCTGACCAGCTGGTCTCCGGATCCATGGCCACTTCTGCACTTGGGGGTCTTGTCGGTATAGAACCGCCAATCCTATGTCTTAGGTCTTCCTCCAGATAGCTGGGGTGAAGTGGACGTCATGTAGTATCCCGTGATTCTTTTGATCATGTGTCTTATATATTATAGCTGCTAATAATTTCAGTAAAAACAACTCGGATGAATTTAGCTATGAGACGGACAGATCTACTCAGTGAACATATCAGTTAAAAACTATTCCACTGTCTGACAAATGGGAGGACCCCATCACTCCAGGTATTGACAATGAAAAGCCGGAATTTATTTGAGCATTCATCTTATGTAATAGTTCTATATCTAGAAGTTATTTTTGAAATTCAAAGTTTTTCCGAGATTGGCCAGTGGGTATTATCATTCATCTCTGGGTATAATAAGAGACTAGTGTTTTGGGCTGTACCATTCAGGAAACTAGATGCAGCACAAGCTGGTTTCAGAGAGGGCTACCCAAACATCTACTCTAGGGGTACTATAACAATTATGTTTGTGTTAAGTTCTCTAATCCAGCGTTATTTATCAAGTATTATAAGTGAGTGAAGTCTGACGACTTTAACAATTGAAAGCATTCGACCCTGCAAACCATGGCAAACCCTGGACACTTCTTGGGTATCGATGAAGTCGCAGGAAAATGTTGAACTTCTCATCGAATATATAAGTTAAGTTAAGTGAAAGGTATTTGTTATCATGTCAAATAAATTTGTCTTCTCCAATTTTTTTTATCAAGTTTGACCATATGAGAGCCTCAAAAGTAATTTTAGGGAATATGTCTAACAAACCTGATGTTAAATCAGGGAATATGTTTAATACCTGAAAAATTTAGGGATTATGTACATTGATATTCCCTGAGTGAATCAGACAATAAATATATTCCCGGAAAATGTGAGGGAATACACATATTTCCTGATTATACATATTTCCTGTAAGATATTTCCTGTATATATATTTCCTGTATATAAACTGAAGTACAAAAGAAAGTACACCCCCCACTATTCTGACAGTAAAAGAAGACAGGGCAAACTTTATTGTGATTGTAATGTTTAATGTCATTGTTGAGTCATTTTCAAACATGTTTAGAATGGATTGAAAGATTTTTGGCCACATAAAACTTTTCAGTTGACAATAACGTCCATAGGCGGTCACTCATCAAAAATCACACTTGTAGAAATGATGACAGTCCCAGGTATGAAGGCCATGCGAGTGGTCTCAGTACCTCGTATGACCCCCATTTGAGTTAATGCAAGCCAGGACACGCCTTCTCATGGAAAAGGTCAACCGTCGGATGACGTCATTAGGGATCCGCTGCCACTCTTCTCGCAGAGCCTGTTCCAGCTGTGGTATGGTGGTTGGTGGATGTGCACGTCGTCGCAACTGTCTACCGAGATGGTCCCACAGGTGTTCAATGGGTGACAAGTCCGGAGAGCGTGACGGCCAAGGCAAAAGCTGAATGTTCTGACGGTTCAGGAAGTCCATAGTGAGTCTAGCGGTGTGTGGTCGGGCGTTATCTTGCTGAAAAAGAAACCCCTGCCTTTGCCCCTGCATGAAGGGGATCACCACCGGCTGTAACACTTGGTCCCTGTACCTCTGGGCTGTCAGGGTCTGGTGGAGAATGACCAAATCCGTCTTCTGTTCGCCGCAAATGCCTCCCCAAACCATAACGCTGCCTCCGCCAAAAGGATTAACTTCTCGGACACATGCTCCAGCCAGTCGCTCGCCTCTACGTCGGTAGACTCTCACTCTACCGTCAGCATGGTAGAGGTTGAATCGACTTTCATCGGTAAAGAGGACTCGTGACCAGTCACGACGTTGCCAGCGACTGACTCTTCGTGCCCAGCGAAGACGGCTGATACGGTGTTGAGCGGTCAAGGTCATCCCACGGAATGGTCGATAAGCCCGGATACCGGCAGCTCGTATTCGTCTCATGACTGTGTTCCTGCTGATGTGGTGACCTAACGCTGTCGACGCTGTTGATGCCATGGTGAGGAACCTGTTGCGCAGGTGTAATGTGCGTAAGTACCGGTCTTCTGCAGGGGTCGTCACTCTCGGTCTTCCTCTTCTTGGGCGGTCGAATGTCTGGCCAGTCTGGTTGACACGACGAAGGAGTCTGATAATGGTTTGCCTGGTGCAGCCAAGGGTCCTTGCGATGTGACTGTTCGACGCCCCCACTTGGGACATTCCCACGGCTCTCTCTCGCTCCGCTGCTGTTAAACGTGGCATTTGTCTTTTTTTCGTTGAATGTGTAATAAACGATAGAATCCACTGCCTTTTATACTGTTTCTACGCACATTGCACGTGCAAATGGAGAAAATTGCCATTTTCACAATGTGTGCTTTTGTTGCCTATCATAATGTCAAGGTTACGTTTCTGCGATATGCTCTCAATGGTTTTGTTCATTACATTACGATAGCGCCAAAAATGTAACAACTTTTTCAACCATATGCGTAATATATGATATTTTAGGGGTGTGTACTTTCTTTTGTACTTCAGTTTATATTTCCTGTATATATATTAACGAGTAAATGCTTGCATAAGGAGAAATGGCAAGTGTTCTGAAGAGTTTATGCATTATGGGTGTTATGCAAACAATTTTTGTGGTAGATCGTGTTGCAGTGTTAGTGAGTGAGTGAATGAGTATGGTTTTACGCCGCTTTTAGCAATATTCCAGCAATATCACAGCGGAGGACACCAGAAATGGGCGTCACACAATGTCGGGAATCGAACGCGGGTTTTCGGCGTGACGAGCGAACGCTTTAACCACTAGGCTACCTGACAGCCCCCTGTTGCAGTGTTAACACAAAAAGACTAAGGTAGTTATATTTTAATACGAAGCTCGAAAGACGTTAGCAAAGCACGAGTGATATTTTTATACAGGCAGAATCTTGGATGTAGTTAAAAGCTACAAATATTTGGGAGTTTAAATGTCTATTAAAATATCCTGGCTTTTTAAATTAAAACAAGTTGGAACAAAAGCCAAAAATTACTTTTGAATCTCAGATATTTCAATAGTGTCAACTTCAAGGTATTCTTTAACATCTTTGACACAAACATAATTATTCCAATTCTTTTATATGGAGTTAAGGTATGGGGTTTACATCAGTTAGAGAAGAAAGCATTAATAATGATGTATCTTTATCGGAGAAGAAAGTGCTAATAATGATGTATCTATTTCGGAGAAGAAAGCGTTAATAATGAAGTATCTTTATTGGAGAAGAAAGCATTAATAATGATGCATCTTTTTCGGAGAATAAAGCGTTGATAATGAAGGATCTTTATTAGAGAAGAAAACGTTAATAGTGATGCATCTCTTTCGGAGAAGAAAGCGTTGATGATGAAGTATCTTCATAGGAGAAGAAAGCGTTAATAATGATGCATCTTTTTCGGAGAAGAAGGCGTTAATAATGTATCTATTTCGGAGAAGAAAGCGTTAAAAATAATGTATCTATTTCGGAGAAGAAAGCGTTAAAAATACTGTATCTATTTCGGAGAAGAAAGCGTTAAAAATACTGTATCTATTTCGGAGGAGAAAGGGTTAATGATGATGCATCTCTTTCGGAGAAGAAAGCGTTAATAATGAAGTGTCTTTATTGGAGTAGAAAACATAAACAATGATGCATCTTTATTGGAGAAGAAAGCGTTAATAATGTATCTATTTCGGAGAAGAAAGCGTTAAAAATACTGTATCTATTTCGGAGAAGAAAGCGTTAATGATGATGCATCTCTTTCGGAGAAGAAAGCGTTAATAATGAAGTGTCTTTATTGGAGTAGAAAACATAAACAATGATGCATCTTTATTGGAGAAGAAAGCGTTAAAGATAATGTATCTTTATCGGAGAAGAAAGCGTTAATAATCATGCATCTTTTTGGGAGAAGGCGTTGATAATGAAGTATCTTTATCGGGGAAGAAAGCATTACTAATGATGCATCTTTTTTCGGAGAAGAAAGCGTTAATAATGAAGTATCTTTATTGGAGAAGAAAGCATTAATAATGATGCATCTTTTTCGGAGAATAAAGCGTTGATAATGAAGGATCTTTATTGGAGAAGAAAACGTTAATAGTGATGCATCTCTTTCGGAGAAGAAAGCGTTGACGATGAAGTATCTTCATAGGAGAAGAAAGCGTTAATGATGATGCATCTTTTTCGGAGAAGAAAGCGTTAATAATGTATCTATTTCGGAGAAGAAAGCGTTAAATATACTGTATCTATTTCGGAGAAGAAAGCGTTAAAAATACTGTATCTATTTCGGAGAAGAAAGCGTTAATGATGATGCATCTATTTCGGAGAAGAAAGCGTTAAAAATAATGTATCTATTTCGGAGAAGAAAGCGTTAAAGATAATGTATCTTTATCGGAGAAGAAAGCGTTAATAATCATGCATCTTTTTGGGAGAAGGCGTTGATAATGAAGTATCTTTATCGGAGAAGAAAGCATTACTAATGATGCATCTTTATCGGAGAAGAAAGCGTTAATAATGATGCATCTTTTTGGGAGAAGGCGTTGATAATGAAGTATCTTTATCGGAGAAGAAAGCATTACTAATGATGCATCTTTATCGGAGAAGAAAGCGTTAATAATGATGCATCTTTTTCGGAGAATAAAGCGTTGATAATGAAGGATCTTTATCGGAGAAGAAAGCGTTAATAGTGATGCATCTTTTTCGGAGAAGAAAGCGTTGATGATGAAGTATCTTCATAGGAGAAGAAAGCGTTAAAAATGATGCATCTTTTTCGGAGAAGAAAGCGTTAATAATGATGTATCTACTTCGGAGAAGAAAGCGTTTATAATGATGTACTAGTATCTCTATCGGAGAAGGGAAGAGAAGCAATCTTTTTTTTGACCTGTCAAAACATGTTCGTATCTGAGCGCTACGTTAATATGGTTTGTTGTTGAAAATCTCTGACGCGGTTCTTTTGTGCTGACGGCCTGCGCAGATCCGATTCAGTGCGTGCCGGCCTCTAGAGACACCCGCAACGTATGTCATTGCAGTCAGCAGATTGTTTTTTAATATACAGCTGAGGTAACGCATTTTTCCAGAATGTGTTTTTCTATGTTAGTGAAGCAAGGTATTTTCCTGAATATCTTTTAACATATTACTGAAGTAACGTATTTTTACAGAATGTTTTTTTATATGTTAGTGAAGCAAGGTATTTTCCTGAATATCTTTTAACATATTACTGAAGTAACGTATTTTTACAGAATGTTTTTTTCTATGTTAGTGAAGTAAGGTATTTTCCTGAATATCTTTTAACATATTACTGAAGTAACGTATTTTTCCAGAATGTTTTTTTCTATGTTAGTGAAGTAAGGTATTTTCCTGAATATCTTTTAACATATTACTGAAGTAATGTATTTTTACAGAATGTTTTTTGATATGTTAGTGAAGTAAGGTATTTTCCTGAATATCTTTTAACATATTACTGAGGTAATGTATTTTTACAGAATGTTTTTTTCTATGTTAGTGAAGCAAGGTATTTTCCTGAATATCTTTTAACATATTACTGAAGTAACGTATTTTTACAGAATGTTTTTTTCTATGTTAGTGAAGTAAGGTATTTTCCTGAATATCTTTTAACATATTGCTGAAGTAACGTATTTTTACAGAATGTTTTCCCATATTCTATACTGAAGTAACGTCATATGTATATTTCCTGAATAGCTTTCAGTGTATTGCTGAGATACATTATATTTCCTGAATATTTTTCAATATAATGCTAAAGTAGCGTATTGAAAATGCCGTACTGTTCAAAAGAAGGTTCTTGTTCCTACACCGGGTGCATGGACAGGTCGAGTACAGCTATCCGACAAGCTGCATATTTCATAGACCTCTGCGCAGCTGGAGCGTTCAATGAAGCCTGTGATATGAAATGAGGGAGTTTGGTTTAACGCCGCTTTTAACAGTATTCCAGTTATATCGCGGCGTGTCAGCTTAATGTGGGAGGAAAGCCCGAAGTGACGCAGGTCTCAGACGTTTACCACTTCGGGGAAACCCACGAGCACGAGTATGGTGCTGACAAATCTAGAAACATAATCGGGGCGAACCGAGATTCGAACCCACAATCATAGGTTTCTGGCATGCCCAAGGGAGGCAACTCTGCACAGCGAATCGCTGCGCCTTAGAGACTGGTCCACCCGTGCCCCCCTCACCCGTTGGAGATATCATTGTTTTATGAACATAAAGCTGTATTACATATTGTGTTATAACAACACTTGCGGACAGGACTATTTTTGGTCATCAGCTGATCATTTTAATGGAGGCGGCGGTAGCGCATTGAAAATGGCGGCTACGGCAATGTCATTCACTCGAAATAAAAGTTGCACCCAGTAAAGTAAAAGTTGAAAAGAAATCCAGACCCGTCTGATGCTGAAAATAGATTGATATTAACGTTCTGTGTACTTTGGGGTTGTGTTTGAGTCAGGCGCGGTTTCCCGAAGCAATATACGAGAGTGTGGAGCTCAGTGATATCTTTTGGTTAGTCGAGCATTCTCTGTTATAGCTTCCAATGGACGCTTCATTTCGGTGACCCGACATAAACATGATCTGTCTGGCTTCAAAGCATGCAGGAGTGGTCGGGTACCCTAATGGTTAAAGCGTTCGCTCGTCACGCCGAAGACCGGTGTTCGATTCCCGACATGGGTACATTGTGTGAATCCCATTTCTGGTGTTCCCCGCCGTGATATTGCTGGAATATTGTTAAAAGCGGCGTAAGACCATACTTACACACTCACTCACTCACTCAAAGCCTGCATCATTCATAGCCTGAATCGATGTCGCTCTCAGACAGTGTGGGCTGTGAAACGTATTGAACACTTTGACTATTTGGAAACATCTGCCATGAAACCTTTGAAATGACCCCCTTAACACACTGGTTAAATAGAGAGGAAGCTTGAGTGTCGGTTCTACTGATAAAGGTTTTTAGCATTTAAACTGGACGATAAGACTCGCCAGTTGAGTACATTCTTTTGACAGCCATTGCCAGTTCATTCTTCCACGTTATTTTCAGACATTGAGGAATTCCCCTAAAGTAGTTTTGTATGTCTCCGCTCGATTGACAACGTAATCACGTGACATACTGACGTTCATCGGGAAATGAACGACAGTCAGCTTGGTGGTGTTCACCTGGGCGAGGTCACCCGCTACTGTCAATATTCTCAAATATTCACCCACTCGCGCCGTCTGCGGGGTACGACCACAAAGAAGTTCTCAAGGGTAGAGGAAGCATCATAAAATGTCTGTAAATTGGTTCGTGGTTTGAAATTAGACTGCGTGCATAAACTTAGCATTGTATTATTAAGAGGGAAAATGTAACATAGACTAGCCAAACAAAAAACAGAAAGACATTTTATTTCAGTAACAGGCCATCTGCCCCTTATACATTGATATAGCATCATAATATATATTGCCAATGGAAGAAAATAACCAGCCTAGATTTTCAGCCGAAACAGATTCCACTTAAAAAGGCAATTAGCTGTCGAAATAATATGATGCATGCTAGAGTAAACTACATACATTTATATATATAACAATTCCATTAATGAATAAAAGTTGTTGGGTATTTCTTAATTTGTACCTTTTTGTTCAGTATAAACCCATATTATGAAGAACAAGATTATCACCTGTTTGCATTAGCTGTGTGAATTTTATTAGAGATGGATATTCAGTGTAAAATGGCGATATATACTTTCTTTTACAGTGGCATATCGTTCACATATAAACATCACACAGTTTCAATATATCTAAAGTTTTTGGACAAAGAGAAATTACAAAATCGTTCATTATGGGTGGTGTAAGTGTTTCATGCAAATTCAACATTTAAACAGACATTATACAAGTTTGAAATATATATCTTAATGTAATGTGGAATATCGTTTGTTAAATATCGTTCTGTGTTCAACATAGATTTGTACTGAACAAAGTAATTACATTTCGAAGATAATTTCATTGAAGAATGCTAGTTTGGATACAGGTGATCTGATAGGCTTTGTTGAAATTCATTTAGGAACATTGTTATATAGCCGATTTCTTAATGTTACCAGACCAGCCCAAAACCTAAGCTGAACCTAAGCTGAACAAAATGCTAAGGTTTTCAGAATTAGTCAATGCCTTTTTAAAACCAACGTACGTGCTGGAATGCTTACCATCATCTGGTAGCAGATTCCAAGGGCGGGTAGTAGCGGGATGACATGATTTAATGCAAAGCAAAGTCTTACAAAATATGTCTTATAACCTGCACACCATTTCTTAATTTGTGATGGTTATCTATATCTATCGGACGAGATTACACAGATATTCATTTTGAAATTATTTGGACGAAAAACTGCAGAAAATGCAATATATTTATGGATACACAAACTTGACACGAATCACTTCGTACTACAGTTGCAGTTATCAAAGCACAAATCTTTTTTTATGTAACAAATGATGATACTATCAACAAAGCAGCAACGATTATAATTATCATATGTTGTTGTTGTTGTTGTTGTTGTTGTTGTTGTTGTTGTTATCATCAGCAGCAGCATTATTATTAGCATTATTTTGTAAAAGGACGGTCTACCCCATTACCGTGTCACAATTAACTTTATACTGTTCTGCACATCGGACTTAGACGACTGGGCCACCCGTGCCCCCCTCACCCGTTGGAGATATCATTGTTTTATGAACATAAAGCTGTATTACATATTGTGTAATAACAACACTTGCGGACAGGACTAGTTTTGGTCATCAGCTGATCATTTTAATGGAGGCGGCGGTAGCGCATTGCAACTGTATACAACGTTTACTCTGCTCCCAGACGGATGATCTACTCCTGAGAGACACTCCACATCTTCACGAAACAGATGCATACAATAGCCATGCATGTCAATATACTGGCTGTAGTTTTGACAAAACATTTTTGAATTGTCCATGTTTTTAAACAGTTGCCTTCAACTGCAGGACTTGTGATGTAAACGTCACAATGCGTTTGAAGATATGTGTGGGCCATATTTTAACCAGTGACATTTGCCAAAATAAACTGAAAAATATGTGCTGCCATTGTCACATTATTCACTTAAGGGTTTAGTAAAACTAGTTCAGAATGTTCAAGACACTTAATGACCGGAAGCTAGCTTTTCAACTAATGAACACATTTGATCCTGCACTAATTTCAATATGAAACTCTGATGTTATGGCAGTGCCACTTTAGAAAGAATGAAACTTCGGGGCGAGAACAAGGTGAGTATCTCAAGTTGAACCGGAAGCGGATCATTTCGTCACTTTATTTCTAACGAGTAGCCGTGCAACAAGAGAACAATTCACTCCTATATGTAGGAATAGGATAGATACAACCAAGGGCGTGTGGAACGTGTAACCACACATCTATATACTGATTGTAATACAACTAGGGGCGTGTGGAACGCGTAACCACACATCTGACTGTAATACAACCAGGGACGTGTAACAACACACCTATATACTGATTGTAATACAGCCAGGGGCATGTAACCACACCCATATACTGATTTTAATACAACCAGGGGCATGTAACCACACCCATATACTGATTTTAATACAACCAGGGGCATGTAACCATGCACACATCTATATACTGATTGTAATACAGCCAGGGGCATGTAACCACACCCATATACTGATTTTAATACAACCAGGGGCATGTAACCATGCACACATCTATATACTGATTGTAATACAACCAGGGGCATGTAACCACACACCTATCTACTGATTGTAATGCAACCAGGGGCATGTAACCACACCCATATACTGATTGTAATACAACCAGGGGCATGTAACCACACCCATATACTGATTGTAATACAACCAGGGGCATGTAACCACACCCATATACTGATTGTAGTACAACCAGGGGCATGTAACCACACCCATATACTGATTGTAATACAACCAGGGGCATGTAACCACACCCATATACTGATTGTAATACAACCAGGGGCATGTAACCACACCCATATACTGGTTCTAATACAACCAGGGGCATGTAACCACACCCATATCCTGATTGTAATACAACCACGGGCATGTAACCACACCCATATACTGATTGTAATACAACAAGGTGCATGTAACCACACCCATATCCTGATTGTAATACAACCAGGGGCATGTAACCACACCCGTATACTGATTGTTATACAACCGGGGCCATGTAACCACACCCATATACTGATTGTAAAACAACCAGGGGCATGTAACCACACCCATATCCTGATTGTAATACAACCAGGGGCATGTAACCACACCCGTATACTGGTTGTTATACAACCAGGGACATGTAACCACACCCACATCCTGATTGTAATACAACCAGGGGCATGTAACCACACCCGTATACTGGTTGTAATACAACCAGGGGCATGTAACCACACCCATATACTGATTGTAATACAACCAGGGGCATGTAACCACACCCGTATACTGGTTGTAATACAACCAGGGGCATGTAACCACACCCATAACCTGATTGTAATACAACCAGGGGCATGTAACCACACCCATATACTGATTGTTATACAACCAGTGGCATGTAACCACACCCATATACTGATTGTAATACAACCAGGGGCATGTAACCACACCCGTATACTGGTTGTAATACAACCAGGGGCATGTAACCACACCCATAACCTGATTGTAATACAACCACGGGCATGTAACCACACCCATATACTGATTGTAATACAACCAGGGGCATGTAACCACACCCGTATACTGGTTGTAATACAACCAGGGGCATGTAACCACACCCATAACCTGATTGTAATACAACCACGGGCATGTAACCACACCCATATCCTGATTGTAATACAACCAGGGGCATGTAACCACACCCATATACTGGTTGTAATACAACCAGGGGCATGTAACCACACCCATATCCTGATTGTAATACAACCAGGGGCATGTAACCACACCCGTATACTGGTTGTAATACAACCAGGGGCATGTAACCACACCCATATACTGATTGTAATACAACCAGGGGCATGTAACCACACCCATATACTGATTGTTATACAACCAGGGTCATGTAACCACACCCATATACTGATTGTAATACAACCAGGGGCATGTAACCACACCGATATACTGGTTGTAATACAACCAGGGGCATGTAACCACACCCATATAATGTTTGTAATACAACCAGGGGCATGTAACCACACCCATACACCGATTGTAATACAACCAGGGGCATGTACCACACCCATATACTGATTATAATACAACCAGGGGTATGTAACCACACCCATATACTGGTTGTAATACAACCAGGGGCATGTAACCACACCCATACACCGATTGTAATACAACCAAGGGCATGTAACCACACCCATATCCTCATTGTAATACAACTAGGGGCATGTAACCACACCCATATACTGGTTGTAATACAACCAGGGGCATGTAACCACACATCTATATACTGATTGTAATACAACCAGGGGCATGTAACCACACATCTATACACTGTTTGTAATACAACCAGGGGCATGTAACCACACCCATACACTGATTGTAATACAACCAAGGGCATGTAACCACACATCTATATACTTATTGTAATGCAACCAGGGGCATGTAACCACACCCATATACTGATTGTTATACAACCAGGGGCATGTAACCACACCCATATACTGATTGTAATACAACCAGAGGCGTGTAACCACACATCCATATACTTATTGCAATAAAACCAGGGGCATGTAACCACACCCATATATTTATTGTAATACAACCAGGGCCATATAACCACACATCTATATACTTATTGTAATACAACCAGGGACGTGTAGCCACACCCATATACTTACTGTTATACAACCAGGGGCATGTAACCACACCCAAATACTGATTGTAATACAACAAGGGGCATGTAACCACACCCATATACTGATTGTAATACAATCAGGGGCATGTAACCACACCCATATACTGATTGTAATACAACCAGGGGCATGAAACCACGCCCATATACTGATTGGAATTGTCTTATACAACATTTACTTGACCAATAACATCATTATATCCTTACTAAAATCAATTTCTAGAATGATTTGAAAAAGCACACAAAATCATACAATAATGATTCCTTATATTGTTTTCATTGTTTCTAATGACCTGGAACCGTTTTTGTATCTCATAACTGCCCTAGTGTTTCGATTTAATCTCTGTCACTTAATGGTCTGTTAGGTCTCTCCGTTGTTTTGTTCGCATTATGCTGTTTCATACTGTTTTGTAAGCTTTTAATCATGAACATTTACAAAATATGCAAAACATGGAGATTGCATATCAATACTAGTAAAACAAAAATTATAGTTTTGTTGGTACAAAAGGCGACAAGAGTAAACATATAATATTAATTGGCTCACCAATCGAATATGTCTGCATAAATATCTTGGAATTCACTTTACAAATAAAAACTCTTTCAAAACTCCTATTAAAGCAAATTGTGAATCTGTCACTAAGGCCATGTACTTTGTATTACGTAAAAGTAGAAGATTTAATCTTTCCATAAAATGTCAATTATATCTCTTCGATGCAACCGGAACACCAATTCTAGTATATGGTTGTAAAATCTTGGGTTTTGAAAATTGTAAACAAATAGAAACTGTTCACGTTAATTATTTACGTAAATTTCTTCCCATTAAGGAAAGTACACTTTTACACATGTTGTATGGAGAACTTGGAAGAGTACCTATAAATAATTCTATCAAATGTCGAATGGTATGTTTTTGGGCTAAGGTCTTATCTGACAAAGAACAAAAGTTATCAAGAATTCTATATCAAATGTTATATAATGATGTCTGTATAAACAATAGCTGTCAAAAATGGATAAAATATGGAAAGTGGAAAGTGTTTTCAATGAAACGGGCTATAGTTTTTATTGGTTAAGCCAACAAGCAGTTCCTCAATCATTTCGTTAAGATTATCTGAAAAAGCAACTCAAACATGGAATGCAGAGATTACATGTTCTTCTAAAGGTATCACATATCGCATATTTATAGCTGAACTCTCCCTTGAAAAGTATTTATTAGTTATCCCTTTCTCGTTGGCTGTAAAAGTCCCTTTATTTAGAACCTCATGCCACCATTTACCTATTGAACTAAGTAGGTGGCACAAAATCCCTGTCAAATATCCCTGAGCGTAAATAAAGTTCTATTCTGACTACTGTTACAGTTCGCGTACTTGCAGCGTTAATGAATGTCTGTGTCAACAACACGTTCTAACAAAAAATATGATTGATATAATATATTTAAGGTTATACTCCCATATTTGAGTTTGCAACCAGTGTGTCATTTATTTACCATAAATGAAATGGAAAAGACACTCTGACCAGATGCATGTCAATGACACGTACGGGACCGACCATTTGGTATTCTACTATCGAAAATAATATATTGTCCTCTATAATCATGAAAAAAAAGAATTCTGCTCCAGTTTGTTGAAAATATTGTTTGCCACATTCATTGACGCATAGTGTTAAAAGGTTCAGGCTCTGGTTTAGTGGCTAAGCCATCCATTGTCAGCGTGTTTACGCCATCACAATAGTGCAGGGTGAACTTCAAACAACTTCATCGGTTGTCCAAGCGCACCTCTACAGCATAACAACGGTGAGACCAAGATAACATGTAAAACTTTCAATAATACTTCTCATCTTGGATTGAAAATCGCAATTACTCTGTTGACATGTTTACAACATCAATGTCGCCCCATCACCATGGCGTCTTAAATGAACTTATTGAAGAACATAACAGATCCAGAAGAGCGCCTTGATGAACATGTATTGCAACCGATAATCCGAGAGATATCATGATATATCGTGATAAAATATCACGTACACGGTATACAGGATGGTATGTGTGACACTGATAAAACCAAATGATGATCTGTGATCTTACCTGAATCGACGGCGGCAGATGTACACACAGGTGCTACAGGCGAGCAAGGGGCCAGTTCTTATATGGCCCAGCACAGGTGTAAATATAGCCTTGTCCCTGCAGGGATACAGTTACATGGGTGAGGTAGGAGCAGTGGGAGGGGCAGGGGAGGGTCTTGACACCATTCCTCGTGACGATTCCAAGAATTCTATTCTAGAACATCTTCTCTTGTAACCTGTGTTTATTTTTTTGTAATAATGATGTATGGTGTTGAATTCATGACAGCAAGTTGTGTTATAGCAAGTGCGCGCAGTAATGACATGCACAAGGAGCCGTGTTTACAACATGTCTCGAACTGCTGCTAAAAAGCAGCAAATTGTCAGGTTTTCGTGACGTCTGGTGGTTGCTGAAGATACCAGCAGTGCGGGATGACGCGGCCAGGACGGCCAGGAGATCGTTTGGTCATGGCCCGGTCATGAAGGCTGTCATTACTGGCACAAGGGAATTCTATGTCACACTATATCTCCACTAGAACCAGAGCCCCAAGGCTAGTTCGGAGTCTTGTCGACCATTTAAACAATACAGCTATCTGAGGCAGTGATTTAATCATAGGTGTGTGCTATGCTGGGGGCGTCTGGTGACGAACGCAGGCCACACCCACCAGTAAGTCGGTTATGGTATAACTACATGTATGTACTGATACTGCCACAACATGAGCGTCGTATAGTTACATGCACTACATTTGTCAAAAAAGCAATAATGCTGACATCACAGTTTTACGTAAGACAACAGGAAATGTGTAACTGATGATAGACATATGATGTCATATGACCCATGCTACTGTTGCCCATGTGTTGTCAACAACATGTGCAAGTATTGCCCAGGACAAAATACATGCATTATCAATAGCTGTAAAGGGTGATAATGACAAAACGCTGATGATAATGACGGGTATAGTATGGGTATAGTCTGTTTCATATCTACAGAAGCATATCAGGAGTTTGCCCCCTACAAATTCATGTAAATACACCAATCAACTATTCTGGTTTGATGATTGTGATGCACTGCTTGATAACATCTATATGACCCTGCTGATTCACAGGCCGATACTATGATAACATTTATATGACCCTGCTGATTCACAGGCCGATACTATGATAACATTTATATGACCCTGCTGATTCACAGGCCAATACTATGAAAACATCCATGTGACCCTGCTGATTCACAGGCTGATACTATGATAACATGTATATGACCCTGCTGATTCACAGGCTGATGCCATGATAACATCCATGTGACCCTGCTGATTCACAGGTTGATGCCATGATAACATCCATGTGACCCTGCTAATTCACAGGCTGATGCCATAACAACATCCATGTGGCCCTGCTGATTCACAGGCTGATGCCATGATAACATCCATGTGGCCCTGCTGATTCACAGGCTGATGCCATGATAACATCCATGTGACCCTGCTGATTCACAGGCTGATGTCATGATAACATCCATGTGGCCCTGCTGATTCACAGGCCGATACTATGATAACATTTATATGACCCTGCTGATTCACAGGCCGATACTATGATAACATTTATATGACCCTGCTGATTCACAGGCTGATGCCATGATAACATCCATGTGACCCTGCTGATTCACAGGCCGATACTATGATAACATTTATATGACCCTGCTGATTCACAGGCCGATAACATGATAACATCCATGTGACCCTGCTGATTCACAGGCTGATGCCATGATAACATCCATGTGACCCTGCTGATTCACGGGCTGATGCCATGATAACATCCATGTGGCCCTGCTGATTCACAGGCTGATGCCATGATAACATCCATGTGGCCCTGCTGATTCACAGGCCGATACTATGATAACATTTATATGACCCTGCTGATTCACAGGCCGATACTATGATAACATTTATATGACCCTGCTGATTCACAGGCTGATGCATTGATAACATCCATGTGGCCCTGCTGATTCACAGGCCGATACTATGATAACATGTATATGACCCTGCTGATTCACAGGCTGATGCCATGATAACATCCATGTGACCCTGCTGATTCACAGGTTGATGCCATGATAACATCCATGTGACCCTGCTAATTCACAGGCTGATGCCATAACAACATCCATGTGGCCCTGCTGATTCACAGGTTGATGCCATGATAACATCCATGTGGCCCTGCTGATTCACAGGTTGATGCCATGATAACATCCATGTGACCCTGCTAATTCACAGGCTGATGCCATAACAACATCCATGTGGCCCTGCTGATTCACAGGTTGATGCCATGATAACATCCATGTGGCCCTGCTGATTCACAGGCTGATGCCATGATAACATCCATGTGACCCTGCTGATTCACAGGCTGATGTCATGATAACATCCATGTGGCCCTGCTGATTCACAGGCCGATACTATGATAACATTTATATGACCCTGCTGATTCACAGGCCGATACTATGATAACATTTATATGACCCTGCTGATTCACAGGCTGATGCCATGATAACATCCATGTGACCCTGCTGATTCACAGGCCGATACTATGATAACATTTATATGACCCTGCTGATTCACAGGCCGATAACATGATAACATCCATGTGACCCTGCTGATTCACAGGCTGATGCCATGATAACATCCATGTGACCCTGCTGATTCACGGGCTGATGCCATGATAACATCCATGTGGCCCTGCTGATTCACAGGCTGATGCCATGATAACATCCATGTGGCCCTGCTGATTCACAGGCCGATACTATGATAACATTTATATGACCCTGCTGATTCACAGGCCGATACTATGATAACATTTATATGACCCTGCTGATTCACAGGCTGATGCATTGATAACATCCATGTGGCCCTGCTGATTCACAGGCCGATACTATGATAACATTTATATGACCCTGCTGATTCACAGGCCGATAACATGATAACATCCATGTGACCCTGCTGATTCACAGACCGATATCATGATAATATCCATGTGACCCTGCTGATTCACATGCCGATAACATGATAATATCCATGTGACCCTGATGATTCACAGGCCAATACCATGATAACATCCATGTTCACAGGCTGATACTATGATAAAATCCATGTGACCCTGCTGAATCACAGGCTGACTGGCTGTTGACACACATGATTTTGCATATAACGATGACAACACCCACCTGATCAGGCTTACTTTTGATACGATGATAACACCTACCTGATCAGACTGACTTTTGATACAATGATAACACCTACCTGATGAGGCTGACGTTTGATACAATGATAACACCTACCTGATCAGGCTGACGTTTGATACAATCATAACACCTACCTGATCACGCTGACTTTTGATACAATGATAACACCTACCTGATGAGGCTGACGTTTGATACAATGACAACACCTACCTGATCAAACCGACTTTTGATACAATGATAACACCTACCTGATTGGGCTGACTTTTGATACAATGATAACACCTACCTGATGAGGCTGACGTTTGATACAATCATAACGCCTACCTGATCAGGCTGACTTTTGATACGATGATAACACCTACCTGATTGGGCTGACTTTTGATACAATGATAACACCTACCTGATCAGGCTGACTTTTTATACGGTGATAACACCTACCTGATTTGGCTGACTTTTGATACAATGATAACACCTACCTGATCAGGCTGACTTTTGATACAACACCGACCTGATCAGGCTGACGTTTGATACAATGATAACACCTAACTGATCAGATATACCTCGATCTGGTGTAACGTGTCATTTCATACAATTATGACAAAAACACAAACTATTTAGTTTGGTTTATCATTTATTCAAACGGTTACTAAAAACAAACAAAAATGACCATTTTAGGTACATACGAGCAAGGACATATCTTAATATTTTTACATTCGGAATTATCATAGTGCTGATTTGGATATGACTAAACATCTACACTGAAGGAAACTGAAAGAAAGTATACCTAGTTTATTTTTTATGGAATTGAAAATTGGAAGAACTGTTGTTATATTCAATTATGTCTATTTAACCATCACTCATTCCTGTAACAGTTTGTAAAAAGTAATCTGTTGCTTGGTAATTTCGTGTAAAAAAAAATGGTTCAATGAATTCGCAATTACATGACTCCTACCATGTTTAAAATGTTGTAAATCAGTGCCGAAAAAAGCAAATTTATTAATTTTCAAAGATAAGATGTCTAAGATACTCATCGGCAGTTGTGTATTATGCGAATTGTATTGTTTTTGTTCTAAAGACTAAATTACATTTTTTTAAATACAACCAAGTAGATGTTTCTATGAGTGCTGACTATAAGCGCCAGTACAGTTCATGTTTTGGATATACTATACCTATCTTAGGATATATTCAATTGAAAATAAAAAATAATATAATACCCAACTGAGTTGTATACTTTCTTTTGCTTTCTTTTGAGCTTATGTGATACATTAATACATGCAGGCTGAAACCGCCATATGGATACACTTTGTTCTATGTACGCATTCCATTTCTAGAAGTAAGGTCGTTTCACTCAATAAAAAACTCCCCTTCTCATTAACTACTTTACATCGTCAATTTGGGTATGGCATCTTTGATCAAATGATTTATTGGTGTTGAGAAACAAGAAATGGGATATCCCTCTGATCATGAACAAAGTGTAGTGATATTTCTCTGATCATGGACAAAGTGTAGTCATATTTCTCTGATCATGAACAAAGTGTCGTGATATTTCTCTGATAATGAACAGAGTGTTGTGATATTTCTCTGATCATGAATAAAGTGTCATGATATCTCTCTGATCACGAACAAAGAGTCGTGATATCTCTCTGATCATGAACAAAGTGTCGTGATATTTCTCTGATCATGAACAAAGTGTAGTGATACCAAAGACCCGTCATTCCAATCTGATCATGACTAACAGGATAGTCGTTTCTGTTTTATCATTCATAAAGAATAGTTTTAAATATCCGTGTAATTATAACAGGAAGAGAGAGAGAAGAGAGAGAGAGAGAGAAGAGAGAACGATTATATATTGTACAAAGCCACAATATTCATCATATATGGGCAATCCATACTATCATAATTATCAAAGACAGATATTACATACACATTTATACGTACAGCTATATACATTGACGTTAGTAACCCGATCAGTGGACAGTGTGTGTACCATGTGAAGACACGGTCTGAATGTCTACTAGGAAACTAAGTGCTAAGAGGACACGGCCAAACGAAACTTTCATCTCCTTTCTTCAACATAAGGGCTTGCCTGCCTAAGGATCACAGGCGATCCACTCCTGCGGCTTCTGGTCATATCTCGTCATGTGGTAGTTAGAGTGTTGTAACATGGTGATCATTGCAGTGGTAGCTATCGGCAATGCACACGCTTCCCCGACAGTTAACCAGTCAATTTGAGGTTTCACACAAGTCAAATAAGGCGATGTATTGATGGAATTAAGCCACTGTTTCTCCATCAATAGGAGTTTGTAGATGTGACTTGGGAATCTAATGATCCATCTTCCCTGGACTAACGAGGGCATAAACCAATCAAAATCGCGTAACGAAATCGACATCCGGTTCGTAAACTGCCGTGCAGATTTGCAAAGCATATGTACCGTCAATTTAGCATCAAAATATGTATTCAAAACCTTTTCATGTTTTTAAACTATATGATCACGTGATTTGATGCACTTCGCGAAGTAAGACCCGTTTGATTTATCGATCAGATCGTCTTGACTGGGCGCCGCCATCTTGTTTGAAGCAAATGCAAGTGATATGAGAGGTGGGATCTGATAAGTCAATAGGAGGGACATAGAAAGGACATAACTCGTAATAGCCACTGGTGGCGCTACGATCGAGTCCAGAAATTCCAGCCTTGTTCTGCAAGGGTGGAAACTGTACTTGTAAAGTCAGTTAACTCCCTTGCCTCGGGAAAATGTACTTACTCATACTCTTAGTTGATTGTAAGCCCGACTGTTTAAAGGAGATCTATTGAAAAAAACGTTTTTAAAACATGTTAAATAATCATACAAAGTACATATTTACACCCAAAAAAGTCATACGTGATTTCATTGTTATCTTAAAAGCAACAAACAACAATATTGATATCCCAGTTGGGGGCCGAGCTGTAGCTGTGACGTCACAGTGGAGAGACGTCCGCCATTTTCTTGTATTTATAGTGCATTAATCTGTATGCCAATTAGGTGATTTTCGGTGTACTGAAGACGCGAAATTGGGTATTGTGTTGCAAAGGGGTGTACATGTACTCGTTCATCAAACAAATGTACAAAGTGTGATGTCTTCAAATGTCAAAGAGAAAGGGCCGATTTAGCGTCTCTGTCTATGAGAGAGATGCAGACAAACAAAAAGTACTTGTTTACGAAGTATATATAGCATTCATTGTTGACTGACTACCGCCGTACAACAATTGCAAAAGACCATGCTAATTGATCAGATTACATGTTAAGGCAATACCATATGCTACAGTTTTGGTGTACATAAAGGCACATATTCATTTCATGGTCGTGCATACTTGAAGCCCTTGCATGTGTCAGGAAAGACCTCTCATGTTATTCACAAAACATACAGGATGAACGTTTTTACATTTTTTGGACATCTTCAGTAAACTAGACTTGAAGGTGAGAATGATCTGTATGCACAGTTGATTGCTATCTGTAAGCCCTGAAATCAACTGAGTGTTTCATTTTAAAAAAAGAAGAGCAAACAGATTAATACTCACTACCACGTACATTCTATACACCTTCTTTATACAAAACGGGGAAGGGATTTAGATGAAGATGTTTTAGTCATGAAAATCGAAACATATAAAAAAATATGAAGTACATGTAATTGCCTTTGGAATGATTTTACGATAAATGTTAATGTGAAAAAAAGAATTTGTGTGTCAGTCTTATTGGATACATGTTTATTATTTATTATTTATAAATGGATCTGGGCTTTTTCAAACGAACTCATTCTACCTTGGTTGGGAGGGGGTAGTTTTAACTCCTGGATTTCAAGGGGCAGGGGGGGTTTAACCCCCTGAATCACGCCTCTGGTTCCACCAGCGATAATTATTTCAGTCATATTCTCTCTAAACCTAAGGTAAGTTATTGTATGACAAAAAACTGTTTTAGGTTAGATACGTATTCATTTCTCGTCTCTCCCTAGTATATGGTAGTCCATGTAATAATCATGCCGAGTGGAGTCATTGTGCATGTAGGCGGCCATCTGCCGGCCACTAACATCCCTCTATTGGTCAGTGAAGTATGTATTATTACGACTGTTTAAAGGGCAGTATTAACTGAACCAACCATCACTAGAAATACCATTAACACAGAACATTCATGTTCAAAACAAATTTAGGTTTAGACCTCTACTAATTGTTTTGCATTAAAGACAACACGATGAGCAAGGTTTTGACAATGGTAAGTGTTTTACACAGGAAAAAGAAATTCTTTTATTGATAAACATCCATTTTATTTAGAAACGTCAAGATAGCCTTTTATCACCAGATTGTGTTCCCTTGTCGTTCCGTGTTGACATCTGATTGATAGCCTTCACTCACAGATCTACCTGGCTTTCCTCGCTGCTGTCAAGACTACTAACCACGGGCTCATATTGACATGGACGAATATGTGTAAGGTCATTGAGCGAAAATAGCATTGCCTGGTGATGCCATGGCGAACGCAAGTCATCTATCAAACACTATGCAGAAACAGTGATCTGCAAGTCATCTCTCCACTATGACGTCAGATCACTTGATAACAACTCTTATCAATAACTCTCGGCAGTTTCCGGAATACAAGTACGATTGAAATGTTGCAACGGAAACGATATTCTGTGAACAGTCGCATCTACTTAATTTTCGAGTTATCACCATGACAACATGGCATGACAACTATGTCTTAAAGTGAAATGTAAAGTGGCGGAATTCTATATGAACATTATATTTTGTATGTTAAATGTTGACGACTATTGTGGCAAATAAACAATACATGTATTTTGACCTAACATATGTTCAGTGGTAATTCTTACATGACGGGTGCACACATACTACAAAGAGAGATATACTCGGGGTGATGTGACTGAGCTGGTAGCGCCAGCTACTGAACAGCTCAGGGAGTAAAATCGTGACAACAATTTTAGAATAATAACAATTGTAGAATTTTTAGAATTGTGGGTAATCATTATCGGCTAATTCCTATGTTGTAACTGGCAGTAAAAGTTGCATTTCGCGCATGCATACACTGCTCACGTTGAATTAGCCTGCTAGCCATAACAAATAGTACTCCACTGTTGTAAAATATTTTCACATCATTTATCATTTGCTTTCTTGGTGAATATTCTCAGCAATGTTTTTGTAAAACGTATCCCGGTTCACCATAATGAGTTCAAGCAATGACACGTGGTGGTCAATAAATACGCAATTGGAACAATCCTTGGAATGAAGTGGAATGTGACAATGTTTAATGATACACCGCGGTACGGTTACATCACTGTCTTCAGTGTACGTTGTAAGCGTCTTTGTCGCCGTCGTCGTCACTGACACAGTCGTAGGCGGGATTCTCTATGCCGTTATCCATCATGACCGGTTCGTCTTTGTTGTTGTCGGGGAAGGTGATGCGGTAGAAGGTGTCCACACGCTTCGGGTCGTCTTCCAGTAGCTTGCCGTGGGGGATCTTGTACTGGCGGTGTCTGTCGACAGCAGGGGGCAGCACGTTAGTTTGGGGAGGTGTAAGGAAAGGTCACTTACATAATATACTTCTGCCTTACAGTATAAGCGTATAGTTTCAGCATTTAGATGAAAATATATACTTCTGCCTTACGTATAGTTAGTTATAGTATAGTTTCAGCATGACAATATATACTTCTGCCTTACTGTATGAACGTATAGTTTCAGCATTTAGATGACAATATATACTTCTGCCTTACTGTATGAATGTATAGTTTCAGCATTTAGATGACAACATATACTTCTGCCTTACTGTATGAACGTATAATTTCAGCATTTAGATGAAAATATATACTTCTGCCTTACGGTATGAACGTATAGTTTCAGCATTTAGATGAAAATATATACTTCTGCCTTACTGTTTGAACGTATAGTTTCAGCACGTATTGTGACAATAGTCGTCACTGCCTTACTGTATAAATGAATAATTTTGAATACAATATATACGCACTGGTCTGACTAGTTGTTTCAACTTACTTTCGATACATGATGACAGCAACCACCAGTGCTATGACGCTGGCCAGGAGCACCACGATGACAACAGCAGCCACCGTTCCAGGGGATAACCTCGACGAAGCTGCAAACAGTTGCCGTGATGCTAAGGTTACTCGTGGACCAAGGACATGTATACAGGTATAATAAGTTGGCGTATTGGACGCCATAGTGACTTGTGACCAAGGGCATATATACAGGTATAATGAGTTGGCGTATTGGACGCCATAGTGACTTGTGACCAAGGACATGTATACAGGTATAATGAGTTGGCGTATTGGACGCCATAGTGACTTGTGACCAAGGACATATATACAGGTAAAATGAGTTGGAGTATTGGACGCCATAGTGACTTGTGACCAAGGACATGTATACAGGTATAATAAGTTGGCGTATTGGACGCCATAGTGACTTGTGACCAAGGACATATATACAGGTATAATGAGTTGGCGTATTGGACGCCATAGTGACTTGTGACCAAGGACATGTATACAGGTATAATGAGTTGGCGTATTGGACGCCATAGTGACTTGTGACCAAGGACATATATACAGGTAAAATGAGTTGAAGTATTGGACGCCATAGTGACTTGTGACCAAGGACATGTATACAGGTAAAATGAGTTGAAGTATTGGACGCCATAGTGACTTGTGACCAAGGACATGTATACAGGTATAATGAGTTGAAGTATTGGACGCTATAGTGACTTGTGACCAAGGACATGTATACATGTATACAGAGTTGAAGTATCGGATGCCATTGGGACCAAGGACGTGTTAAATGTTTTAGTTGCCATGGTGACTACAGAAAAAGGACATGCTTACTGGTAGAGAGTGTGGATGTACTAGTTGCCATGGTGACTAGATACCAAGGACAGGTTTACAACTAGTTGCCGTGGTGACTTGTGACGTTGGACATATGTATAGGTATTGGGGGTTGACTTATTGGATGCCAAGGTGGCTACTGACATAGGACATGGTAATGGATGTTGACTTACTGGTTTTCACTGGGGCTACCACATGAACCTCAAACTCCGTGGTGGGGTACTCACTCGTGGGTGTCACTGAAATATATACAGGGAACTGCTTTAACGAAGACGAGGATACATGTGGAGGTGTGATACACTTTTGCATATATTTGCCAACTGATTTTTTAAGAATTGTAATACTTTCAATATTATTTTAGAGAGTCTGAGGTGTGGTGAAATGGGGTTTAACGTGTCTGAGTGTATGTGGCTGCTTGTACCAGTCTGAACTAAGATACCATCCCGCAGTTTAACATGAATACCCCACTCAGACACTGACTCCGAGCCGACAAGCCCTTGTTTTAGCCCTCAAATGCAGAGCGGCAGGCAGGGTTACAACAAGTACCAGCTTTTAACGTTTTGGGGCATGACGCTGCCGCAGTTCGAACCCCGGGCACTCCGCTCTCCGGGCGGACGCTCTACAACTAGACAACAGAGGCAGTCTCAGAGGGCGTGAGTATGGTGGCCGAGAGGGTACATCGCTTTCTCGCATTCTCGCTTTCTCGCGGTATAGCAATATTCCCTCTCGCATGTGTTATGTGTTTCTATACGATAAAAAGTATATAAAACAACATTAATGAATTGTTAAACCTGACCTCAGAGATTACATTTCAAATTATACATATGGAGGGTATGTTAAAATTTTCTCACTATCTACTTAACATAACTTAACTGTACAGACGCAGATGATTTTATAACAATCCACGGATTTCTGCGTAAATAGTAATTGATTTATGTATTGCCCTACTTAGGAGTGTTATGCGATCCCCCGCCCCCAGGCCCAGGAATCAAACCAAACAGCAAATAACACCGCGTATTAGCACTGAGTAGTGTACTTCCTCAAAACAACACTTCATATCAATATCAATGTTTATTCTGTTAGCGGAGTTGATGGGATCAAATTGCAAGTCCTCACCCCAGCAATGGTAACACTACCTGATGTCAATTATGTAATTTCTATTGTTTGCATGACATATTGTTCTCAGTAACCGTATGTGGAAATAGATGGTTGTTTGGTTTTACATTCAAGTTGGTATTTCCGCTATTCAAAGTCTGAATTTAGGCTGTCTTATTAACAGTAATTTCTGAGACAAAAATGCAAGTTTATTTAATTAAGTCAACTCTCATTTTTTGCATTTATAATTGATTCTAAAGTTAATTTCAAGATTGACAGTACAAATACTGAACAACAAAAGTTCCTGTGACATTGGGGTGAGTGAGATGGGTTTAACGCTGCTTTTAACAGTATTCCAGTTATATCACGGCGTCCTGTGACATTGAATAAGATTTAATGCAAAGTTTGGGTTTTTTACCAAATCTGAAATAATTTCGGTTTGCAACAGATAAAAGACTCCGTCCGTGTTCAAATGGTTTAATTTGCCATACTGACTTCAGAAAATGCGTGATTTCATTAAAAAAAAAACATGAGTGAGTGAGTGAGTGAGTTGGGTTTAACGCCGCTTTTAACATTATTCCAGTTATATCACGGCGTGTCAGCTTAATGTGGGAGGAAAGCCCGAAGTGATACAGGTCTCAGACGTTTACCACTTCGATGAAACCCACGAGCACGGGTATGGTGCTGACAAACCTAGAAACTAAAAAAAACAACACACATAAACATGCCAAAATGGCAATTTACAAATCAATAGCGTGTGTGTCCACCTCTGGTTGCGATGTAAGCAACACATCTTCGTCTCATGGAATGGACCAGACGTCGCACAATGTCCAGTGGGATATCTGTCCATATCTGCTGGAGCATGTTTCGAAGTTCCTGGAGTGTCTGTGGAACACGTGGTTGACGTCGAAGGCGCCGATCCATCTCATCCCACATGTGCTCGATTGGTGAGAGATCAGGGGAGCGAGCCGGCCAGGGGATGACATTCACGTTCTTTTGTTGAAGAGAATTCTGAACAAGTCGAGCAATATGAGGCGGGGCGTTGTCATGTTGAAAGGTAATGCCTGGGCCATGACTACGCAGAAACGGTAGAACAACAGGGCTGATGATCTCGTCATGGTAGCGCTGTCCATTGATATTTCCCTCTACCACTATCAAACAGGTCCTCTGTCTTGCTGTAATCCCACCCCATACCATAACACTGCCGCCCCCAAACCGATCTTCTTCCATGACACAATGATTGACGTAACGTTCACCTCGACGTCGGTACACTCGAATCCGTCCATCGCTGTGGCTGAGGTGAAAACGAGACTCATCAGTGAATAGAACTTGTCCCCATTGCATGGCCGTCAAGCGTAGACGGTGTCTGCACCACTGTAGACGTGCTTGACGGTGGTTTCCTGTCAAAATGGGACGTCTGGCGGTTCTTTTGGCGACAATCCCTGCACATCTGAGGCGGCGAGGTACGGTTTGTGAAGATATTCGTCGAGGGCCAGGGATGCTTCTTGCAGTCACTGTTGCTGGCTGGAATCGATTTCGTAGGTGTGTTGTTCGAATCCAGTTGTCTTGTCTTATTGGTTACGCGTGGCCTGCCACTCCGAGGATGGTCTCTGACTGCATTCGTCTGTTGCCAACGTTAGCATGAACACCAAATGGTGTTTCTGTGGACGTTAAATTGTCTTGCAACATCACGTTGACTCGATGCTGCTTCAAGCATACCAATGGCTCGCAGACGCTCATTTTCGGACAGGCGTGGCATTTCGTAATGTTGAATACTTGCTAATTTTGTTGTTTTTCTGAGTGGTTGTTGTCAGCACGATGCTAAACAATGCATATGGAATCCCGTTAACGCACATGTTTTATATCCATTCTTGGGTAGTGAAATGCATGGGGCTTGTATAGAAGTCAACTTTTGTATGGAATGCATGCTTTTCTGTAGCAGTTGCGTTTTTGTGACTTGATTCCATACATGTACTACAATATTGAAAAACAACTTTACTTGTTTGAAAAAAATAAACTAAAATATTGGTGTCACAGGAACTTTTGTTGTTGAGTATACTATTCAAAAGAAGTTAAAGAACACCCGATCCTTTCATATGACTATGGTTAGCCATGAGAGAAAGCGAGAAAGCATTAGACCGAGAAAGCGATATTTCCCATAATGCCGTACATTAAAAGGGTTTTTGCTGATATTCAGTGACCCATTCCTATAATTCTCACCGCTATTTTGCCTCTTATAATTAGATTTTTAAAAACTCACTTACATATATAATGCTATCTCGTTTAGTTTGTATACACGCATATGTTTATTTTCTTGTTGTGAAGTAAATAGCAAGATTCACAGACTACAACAGAATAGTCGATATTCATTTTGTTCATAATACCACCCCATTCTTCCATCAATCTTAAGCTGAAACTTTAAAGGATAAATTGAACTGGAACAAACAATTAATTTCATATAGATAAAGATACATGTACATAATGCAGACAAACGTTTTACATGAACAAAGTTATGGTTCCCTTACAAAATACAGATCGATAAGATATGTGTCTCTACCTTAAGTCACATATACGACTTTTGAGAGCGTCATCAACCCGTAACCTCATTCATCGGACAATAGAAATGAAATGCGTTGTAAATATTATTTAAAAAACCGACTCGTTTCTTATAAGTCCTTTCGACAAAACCGTCTTCGGGAATTAAATTTAATGCTAAAGTGCTTGTAAAATAGAGTTTAACTTTCCTACACGGGGAGACTAGACATCCGATTATAGAATACACTCTCCAAAAAAAGAAACGCACAGGTAGACAGGAGCTCGATAGTCACATGTTGTCGTTGTACGAAGACTTTGAAAACTGTTCATTGTAATGTCACATAAGGCCACAAGGTAGCGCTGAACTCAGTATCTCGTGTGAGCGCCCCGGGAAGCAATCACGAATCTGCTTCTCCTTGGCACTGACTGGATAAGCGTACGAATTCTGTCCTGCGAAATTCAGCGCCATTCTGCTTGTAACGCGTTGGCCAAATTTGGGAGTGTCTGCGGCGTGTTCTGACGTTGACGTACACGTCGATCGAGTTCAACCCAGAGGTATTCCATTGGGTTGAGATATGGAGATCTCGATGGCCAGGGCAAGTCATTGATGTTGGCATTATGAAGGTAGTCTACCGTGACACAAGCTGTGTGCGGTGGAGTGTTGTCCTGTTCAAACAGCTCCCTCTGGCGGTCAATGATTGGAAGAAGGTAGCGATTTGCTGTCAAATTTCTCTGAAACACAACCAAGTCAGATCTCGTGGTGTAGGATATGGCCCACTAAACCATGACACTACCGCCACCGAAATTGTCGAATTCACGTACACATTGTGGGGCAAAACGCTCATTTCGACGACGATAAACACTTTGTCTTTCATCTCGCCGGTGTAGAAGAAATCGTGATTCATCGCTAAACCACACTCGTCTCCAGTTTTTCACATTCCAAGGGTGAAAGGTATGGCACCAACGCAAGCGTCGTTGTCGATGGATCTGTTGCAATACAGGGACGATAACTGGTCTTCTTGGTCGGATTCCAGCCTCGCGAAGATGGTTCCTGACACTCTGGTCCGATATCCACCTCAAACCAGGGATGCGTCCTGTAGTCTCCATAGCTGTGCCATTGCGATGACGTGGGTGGAACAGTCGAATGTAGTGATCCTGTGCAGGGGTGGTAACTCTTGGTCGGCCGGTTCTCGGACGCTCTGCAGTGGAATTGAACTCTGTGTATCGGTCACAAAGGCGGCAAATGGTGCTGTGGTGGACGTTGAAGTGGCGTGCAACAGAAAACTGCGATTCCCCTCTTTTGATACGTCCTATGGCGATGTTCCGATCGGCAGAGCTGAGTCACGGCATTTGCGAACTTGAAATATGTTGACAATTAAATGAAAAGTTATTGGCTTATGCTTGCCTTTTTAAAGCCACTATCACGAGTTACGAATGCTATAACTTGCACGTGCATTTTGCTTTACTGTTTTCCTCCATGACATTTTTGCAAATCGACAATGGCTGCGTTTTGACGTACCGTTTGTCGAATACCAGGCCACCAACATTTTCCAATAACATATATCCAATTTATATACTGGATATTTTGTGTAGTCAGGTTCAATGAACTACATACTTCCTGTGCGTTTCTTTTCTATCTTACCACATATATACACAGACAATGAGTCACACACACACACACACACACACACACACACACACACACACACACACACACACACATACATACATACATAATTTTAACAAAACTATACATACAACTATACAAGTACACATATCAACTGTGGTAACGCCACAGCGATGGAGGCAGTGGGGTAACCTAGTGGTTAGAGCGTTTACTCGTCACGCCGAAGACCCAGTTCCATTCCCCACATGGGTACAATGTGTGAACCCCATTTCTGGTGTCCCCCGCCGTGATATTGCTGAATTAATGTTAAAAGCGACGTAAGACTATTCTCACTCCCTCACAGCGGTGTTTATCAAATTACTATATGCAAGTACATATACTTGTATATTTGCACAAGACAAGAGACACAATACAAGTTGAAATACAATACAATACAATAGAAATCAAATTTCCAAAAGAATATTTACGGACAACAGTATGACACACTGTAACATCATATACTACTGAAAACAAGTTATAGAACACCCACAATTATAAGATTGTATTTTGCAATACAATCAGCCATGACTAATTAACCGTAGTCTTCTTAACTTCTTTTGAAAAGATTATATTTATATTTTAACCTGATTTATTTAGAGCGTATGGCCATGATCCGCCATGCGTGATGGTCACATAAAACTAAATAGGGCCATAAATCAATCAATTACATTTTACGCCGAAATCTGTGGATTGTTTTAAAATCACATACGGCTGAACAGTTAAATTATGTTTTACGTAAATTGTGAGAAAAGTTCAACATTCCCTCCCAATTGAAACAGATAACACATGCGGCTCCTGCAGTGGCCGAGAGGGGATATAGTTTACCGCGAGAAAGCGATAAAGCGATAAAGCGAGAAAGCGATAAAGCGATAGAGCGAGAAAGCGATAGTGCGAGAAAGCGAAAAAGCGATGTCCCCTCTCGGCCACCATACCTGAGACACTTATGATCTCATGTTTAAATCTGTGGCATGTTGTGCGCGGTCCATCACACTTCGTCGTGAAGATATCAGTGTCCACGAGAGGACCTCGACTTCAACATATGTAATCCTAAGCGATACAGCAAATTCATCGCGTGCTAAAGTACCTGTGCTAGAGCTCGGTGATGTAGATGTCGTGTGGGTTGATTTCGAGAGACCTGGAGACGCCGTTGGTATTACACTTGTTACTGGAGATTTGGATGTTGGCGATGATGATAAACTCGTCACAGAAGATGGCGAAGACATCAACGTTGTGTGTATGGACGATGAAGTTCTAACTGTAGTTGTAGTTGTGACGGCGTTTGGCGAAGTTGTCGGTGTGGTCGTGAGTCGTGTTGTAGTAGGTGCTGGTGTCGTTTCTGTGCAGAGGGAGAATATAACATACATGTTAACAATGTGCAGCTCGAGGTATCTAAAATAAGCCAAAATTATATCATATTATAATAATAAATAAAAGTTACAAAACCCTTGCCATATTCATCGATTTACGACTCCGACTATATCATGAGTATTCTATGTGTTTAGGAATCACTATCAAATAGTGATGATACCAGGTGTTCGCGAAAAGTTAAACCAAAAGTTGGATTTTTGAGAAATGAAAAATACAATACAATAATATTATTTTCACTAATACCCCTTAGGGTGTTGTGCTTATAGTGTGTTTTTTACATGATAATGTGAATAATAAAGTCACACTGATATTACCTCGAATGCAGGTCCTCCGATCATCATTACGACGAAAGCCTTCCATGCAGGCACACGTGAACATGTTATGTGGGCGGGGCAGACACAGCTGCTGGCACTCTTTGAAGACACACACACTGTTGCCTGTCATGAATACACACAATAACGTCTTTATAGTCATCTAGTAGCTAGATCTAGCGGCCATTTACGTCATGCTGTACAGATTGGAAAGTGATACATATTCATTGGATATTCATGATAAAGGATGGCCAGAGGGAGAAATGCACGCAGTTTTGCATGTGATTTCCTGCGACGTGCTCAAATGAATAATGTAAATAGTAACTTGTGCTTCTTCAAAGCGTCTCTTTATGTTTGTATACATTTCCTTTCATAAATTACTATTTTGTGCATTTTTTGACATGACTTTACTTGCGTTTCCTTTGCGTTTGAGTATATACATTGTTACATCTCGCCAACGACCACAATTCACACATAGTAACCTCTCGCTAACCACCACAGTACACACGTAGTAACCTCTCGCTAACCACCACAGTACACACATAGTAACCCCTCGCTAACCACCACAGTACACACATAGTAACCTCTCGCAAACCACCACAGTACACACATAGTAACCCCTCGCTAACCACCACAGTACACACATAGTAACCTCTCGCTAACCACCACAGTACACACATAGTAACCTCACGCTAACCACCACAGTACACACATAGTAACCTCTCGCTAACCACCACAGTACACACATAGTAACCTCTCGCTAACCACCACAGTACACACATAGTAACCTCTCGCTAACCACCACAGTACACACATAGTAACCTCTCGCTAACCACCACAGTACACACATAGTAACCTCTCGCAAACCACCACAGTACACACATAGTAACCCCTCGCTAACCACCACAGTACACACATAGTAACCTCTCGCTAACCACCACAGTACACACATAGTAACCTCTCGCTAACCACCACAGTACACACATAGTAACCTCTCGCAAACCACCACAGTACACACATAGTAACCTCTCGCTAACCACCACAGTACACACATAGTAACCTCTCGCAAACCACCACAGTACACACATAGTAACCTCTCGCTAACCACCACAGTACACACATGGTAACCTCTCGCCAACCACCACAGTACACACATAGTAACCTCTCGCTAACCACCACAGTACACACATAGTAACCTCTCGCAAACCACCACTGAACACACATAGTAACCTCTCGCTAACCACCACAGTACACACATAGTAACCTCTCGCAAACCACCACAGTACACATATAGTAACCTCTCGCTAACCACCACAGTGCACACATAGCACCCTCTCGCTAACCACCACAGTTCACACATAGTAACCTCTCGCAAACCACCACAGTACACACATAGTAACCTCACGCTAACCACCACAGTACACACATAGTAACCTCTCGCTAACCACCACAGTACACACATAGTAACCTCTCGCTAACCACCACAGTACACACGTAGTAACCTCTCGCAAACCACCACAGTACACACATAGTAACCTCTCGCTAACCACCACAGTACACACGTAGTAACCTCTCGCTAACCACCACAGTACACACATAGTAACCTCTCGCTAACCACCACAGTACACACATAGTAACCTCTCGCTAACCACCACAGTACACACGTAGTAACCTCTCGCTAACCACCACAGTACACACATAGTAACCTCTCGCAAACCACCACAGTACACACATAGTAACCTCTCGCTAACCACCACAGTACACACATGGTAACCTCTCGCCAACCACCACAGTACACACATAGTAACCTCTCGCTAACCACCACAGTACACACATAGTAACCTCTCGCAAACCACCACAGTACACACATAGTAACCTCTCGCTAACCACCACAGTACACACATAGTAACCTCTCGCTAACCACCACAGTGCACACATAGCACCCTCTCGCTAACCACCACAGTTCACACATAGTAACCTCTCGCAAACCACCACAGTACACACATAGTAACCTCACGCTAACCACCACAGTACACATATAGTAACCTCTCGCTAACCACCACAGTACACACATAGTAACCTCTCGCAAACCACCACAGTACACACATTGTAACCTCTCGCTAACCACTTAAAGTTTGAAAGTTGGCATGTTGCCAGGAGTCTCACCTAGGACAACCTCCGTCCTGTTGAAGCCATAGATGCCGTACAGTTTGGTGAAGGAATCTGTGCCAAACTCCTCCAAGGCACCGCCGTCCTTGTGCATCCGGGATATGTAACTGTAAGTTCACAGTTGTTAGTAAACAGTTGTAATTAGTTCGCTAACTATTAGATAGGACAACTGGAAATAGAATTAAATAGTCACTAGATCGTGAAGTACAGCACTGCAAGTTGGTCAATGACAGGGAAGACTACTCACGTTTTCTTCCAGTCTGTGAGGTAAAGGTAGTCGCCCATGATGGCGATTCCAAAATAGTGTGCCACGTCCTCTTTAAGCATAACGCGTTGTCCGGTGCCATTCAGGAAGATCATGGACACTGTGTTATACTGTGCGTCCACCCAAAACAGGCGTCGACCTATTGCAAAGTTAAGCAGTGTCCATCAGAAGATTCATCTCAGTTGTAAATAGTGGAGCTGGAATTTGTGTCAGAAAGTCTTTTGTATCATACATAAACTTATCTCTATACCATACGTGATCATACTGAGAGTTTCCTTATTAGTCTGGTTTGTTTTATACTTTAACAGGGACACTTGCCTTACTGTTTCACTTTTCTTAGTCGACAGGTATTTCATGATAATTCACTTGTTTTCATCGCAATATGGCTGCAATACTGCCGACGCGATGCAAAATTTTAACTCACTCACTCACTTAATGGATCCGTGTTGTATGGAATACAGCAGATATGTCCCTAAGGTAACTTCATCCATAATGTAACCGAACCTGAACCGGAATACTCGAAAGTGCCATACCTTGGCAATGTATTCTTAACACGACTGGTCGGGTCCATTTTATCATTGAGCGAAACCTGTCAGGAAGACTAGACAACAAGTCTGCAAAGGATCTGATGTCGTGCCTTGTGCTGTAGTCGCGTTCTGCTCCATGTACCGTTCGTTGCCTATCTGGGGTACGTGTGTCCGTTTTAGGTCAGGGTATATTTCAGTATTCATAAAGATAGGTTCCTAAAGAAGTACTCCATTCGACAACGTCCCCTTCAAGGAAAATGAGGTTTACAAGTTCAATCTATGTAAATGTTGATCCTTAGGACCTACTCTTTCCGTCCACTGCGAGACCATTCGGCCAGGAGTTCTTGTCCAGTATGACAAACTTGGTGCGGTCTGACCCATCCATGGATGCCCGCTCAATCCGGGGCTCTTTACCCCAATCTGTCCAGTAGAATGTCCTGCAAGTAGAAGGGTAATGGTCAAGCCATCGACATTGGGTATCCCCAGACGGGTGTAGGACAGAAACCCTTGGGGACTTTGGTCACGAGATCGCGAGAAAATGAAATGTCGCATTCTCGCGTTCCCGCGATTTCGTGTTTTTGTGGCCTAATTTGACAAGTCGAGATTGCGAGATTTAACATCATGTCCAAATGACCAAAATCTCGCGTTCTCGCGTTCTCGCGATCTCGCATTGTCGACTTTTGACAAAAAGTGCTATGTACCAAAAACTAGAGAATGCGAGATCGCGGGAACGCTAGATTTTGGTCAAATCTCGTCACGGTATTATTTTATTTATTTTTAAGAATTGGCATAAATCAATATAATTGGAGTAAGATCTGGTACTCCAATGTTGTTGTTTTTTTCTGTTAGCTGAACACTTCAAAGGAAAAACAAAAAACAAAAACAAAAACAGAAGTTGAAGTGGAACTGTAGGTACTGACCCCTCCAGAGGAAGCAAAGCAATTGCCCTCGGCTCGTCCACAGCCTCAGTTATTAGAATTTTGCGGTGTGTGTAGTTGGTAAGGGAGACAACTCCGATCAGGTCATGTCCGGCATCGGTGAAGTATAGAAGTTTATTTATGTGGTCTACAGCCAGGCCGTCCACCACCGCACCTGCAACACGTCGTCAGCGGTCAGAAAGATACGTCTGTGTTGACGATACGGTATTCCAACAAGTAACTGCGGTTATGTTTTTATTTATATAATATTGTTATTATTTAGATACTGAAAACTCCTCCGAAGTTGGAACCCTATGCCAATTCCTAAATTGTACGTATTTTACTAAATTTGAAACAAATTCAATTCAATTATAACCCTTGAGAACAAGTTTAAATCAAACGAGGTACACTGTATACCAAACATGATGTCATGGCGGTGATAACAGTAATTTATACTGCGGCAGTTTCTAGAACCGGAGAGGATATGTATAGTCAAACTCTGGGTGGTCTGCCCAGATGTCAGATGTATTTTCGTCATCACCCTACCTTCATCCATCCCAACGACGATCTCGGCGAAGTCTCCGTCCAGGTTGGATCCCTTGATGATGCGGACTGTGTTGTCAGACCAGTACAGGCGCATCTTGATGGGGTCGAAGCCAATGGCGATGGGCGAGTGCCTGGTGGAATGGCGAATGGCGTGGACCACCCCGTTGCTGGAGCTCACCTGGAAAACCTGTCTCTGGTAGGCGTCGGTCACCAATAGGAAGTTGTTCTCTGATATACCTAGGAAACATGACAGATTCTAGGACATGTTGGTTTCTTATGACATGAGGCCTCGTGAACATGTCGGGATGTCATGATATGCAGCTTCTAGAAATGTGGAGATGTCGTGACAACATATAGAAGGACAAGTCGGAATGTCATGACAGAGCTTGTAGGACATGACATGTTGTCATGCAGCTTTTACGATATGTGAGGATTTCATGACACAGTTTCTAGATCATGTGAGGATTTCATGACACAGTTTCTAGATCATGTGATGATTTCATGACACAGTTTCTAGATCATGTGATGATTTCATGACACAGTTTCTAGATCATGTGATGATTTCATGACACAGTTTCTAGATCATGTGATGATTTCATGACACAGTTTCTAGATCATGTGATGATTTCATGACACAGTTTCTAGATCATGTGATGATTTCATGACACAGTTTCTAGATCATGTGATGATTTCATGACACAGTTTCTAGATCATGTGATGATTTCATGACCAATCGTTTCGAGGTCATGGGAGGACATCATTGCATGACGTGAGGATGTCATGACATCAATCTTCCATGACATGTGATGCTGTTGTGACATGCAGCTTATGTGTCGGGATGTCATGACACACAGTTTCTAGGAAATGTCATTATTTCACACATCAGGCTATTGTGTCAAGGTGTTTGGAGGGTTGTTGGACATAATGTAGCATTTAGGATTTGTTTTGATATCACTGGCTTTCCATGTCGTTACACGGCAGGGATGTTAGAACACCATGGCAACATTAGAATGATACTTGAGCTTCTCTTTAATGTCAGAATAACAGGCAACATGATAGAGATTTCGAAATATTCTTGCAAATGTGATACATAGTTTATGTTCAATCTTAATCTGATATCGCTAGAACTAAAATAAATAAGCAGACTTAGTGAGGCAGGGTTAACACCTCATTGTCCTGGGTATTAACATGGGTATCTCAATAAAAATGCGTTCAAACTTTCCGTTCTGCTTTACATGAACAGCTCTTTATTTGGAATGTTTAACTATTATTCCTTTGAAGGAAAATCTTTTGCATTACTTGATATGCAGGTGACGTCATCCTCTGCCAGGTGATATCCCAGACCGCACGTGCACCAGGTCGCGTCTTCAGCCCCACTCAGACACAGCTGGCTGCACGGGTTGGCACCCTCCCGACAGCTGCCTGCAACAGGGAAGGTTAGAGTCCTTTGCTTATTTTCTCTATAATGAGTCACAGAATGTCTTAACCCCACAATAGATTATATCACACGTTAATATAACTATCCTAACACAACCGCTGTCTAATAGCATTGTGTCTATCTTAGCTAGAGATCCTTCTTCTGAACCGCTTCTGTTTCTTGTTACAGATTCATATTAGGAAAATTGGCAGAACCAGCAAGTTTCAATCAAATTGACCAAGTACCATGTTTATTTTATTGAAAAGTCAAGTTTGATGTTGTTCATAAAACAGTTACTGATGACCCTGATAACAGAGACAATGCCTCAGTTTCACACGTGGCTCGTGTTACAGCATCTGGAACGAGACAATAGATGGGTGCCAGAGAAAGACCGCTTACTGTTATAGGGAGGCTGGTTGTGAATGTCGAAGGTGACGAGGTCTTGAGCGATGCCGTAATGGGGGTGTAGGATGCCGCGGATCTTCTCCTCCTTGTCGAGTCTGGCCATGTGGATACCGTTCATGTCGTTCCTGTCGGTCCACAAGATGATGTCCTGAAGAGGCGCATAAACAAACGTTCACTGATCAATCCATGGACAGCAGGTAGAAGGTTTGTGGTTTGAATGATGCACGATACCGTCACCGGACAACAAGCTGGCAGGATGTCACTGGACTGGTCAGGTGTCTCTCATATCGTTAATCAGTTTCGTAATTAAATTCAAAATGATCTTTTGATTATATATTTACGGCCGACACGTGTCATTGAGAACACTGCAGTTCCTCGTGTAACAGTCTCTAGAGTTGTCTATGTCAGACGTGTGGTAGGTATCCCTGTGTGCCTGTGTCAGACGTGTAGTAGGTAGCCCTGTGTGCCTGTGTCAGACGTGTGGTAGGTATCCCTGTGTGCCTGTGTCAGACGTGTTGTAGGTAGCCCTGTGTGCCTGTGTCAGACGTGTGGTAGGTAGCCCTGTGTGCCTGTGTCAGACATGTGGTAGGTAGCCCTGTGTGTCTGTGTCAGACATGTGGTAGGTAGCCCTGTGTGCCTGTGTCAGACGTGTGGTAGGTAGCCCTGTGTGTCTGTGTCAGACGTGTAGTAGGTAGCCCTGTGTGTCTGTGTCAGACATGTGGTAGGTATCCCTGTGTGCCTGTGTCAGACGTGTTGTAGGTAGCCCTGTGTGCCTGTGTCAGACGTGTGGTAGGTAGCCCTGTGTTCCTGTGTCAGACGTGTGTCTGTGAGAGATGTGGTTATCACTTGTGTCTGTGTGAGATGTAGTTATCCTTTGTGTCTGTGTGAGATGTGGTTGTCACTTGTGTCTGTGTGAGATGTGGTTATCACTTGTGTCTGTGTGAGATGAGGTTGTCATTGTGTCTGTGTGAGATGTGGTTATCACTTGTGCATGTGTGAGATGTGGTTGTCACTTGTGTCTGTGTGAGATGTGGTTATCACTTGTGTCTGTGTGAGATGAGGTTGTCATTGTGTCTGTGTGAGATGTGGTTATCACTTGTGCATGTGTGAGATGTGGTTGTCACTTGTGTCTGTGTGAGATGTGGTTATCACTTGTGCATGTGTGAGATGTGGTTGTCACTTGTGTCTGTGTGAGATGTAGTTATCACTTGTGTCTGTGTGAGATGTAGTTATCACTTGTGTCTGTGTGAGATGTGGTTATCATTTGTGTCTGTTTGAGATGTAGTTATCACTTGTGTCTGTGTGAGATGTAGTTATCACTTGTGTCTGTGTGAGATGTGGTTATCATTTGTGTCTTTTTGAGATGTAGTTATCACTTGTGTCTGTGTGAGATGTAGTTATCACTTGTGTCTGTGTGAGATGTGGTTATCATTTGTGTCTTTTTGAGATGTAGTTATCACTTGTGTCTGTGTGAGATGTGGTTATCATTTGTGTCTTTTTGAGATGTAGTTATCACTTGTGTCTGTGTGAGATGTAGTTATCACTTGTGTCTGTGAGAGATGTGGTTATCACTTGTGTCTGTGTGAGATGTAGTTATCACTTGTGTCTGTGAGAGATGTGGTTGTCACTTGTGTCTGTGTGAGATGTGGTTATCACTTGTGTCTGTGTGAGATGTAGTTATCACTTGTGTCTGTGTGAGATGTGGTTATCACTTGTGTCTGTGTGAGATGTGGTTATCACTTGTGTCTGTGTGAGATGAGGTTATCACTTGTGTCTGTGTGAGATGTGGTTGTCACTTGTGTCTGTGTGAGATGTGGTTATCACTTGTGTCTGTGTGAGATGTAGTTATCACTTGTGTCTGTGTGAGATGTGGTTATCATTTGTGTCTGTGTGAGATGTAGTTATCACTTGTGTCTGTGAGAGATGTGGTTATCACTTGTGTCTGTGTGAGATGTGGTTATCACTTGTGTCTGTGTGAGATGTGGTTGTCACTTGTGTCTGTGTGAGATGTGGTTATCACTTGTGTCTGTGTGAGATGTGGTTATCACTTGTGTCTGTGTGAGATGAGGTTGTGATTGTGTCTGTGAGAGATGTGGTTATCACTTGTGTCTGTGTGAGATGTGGTTGTCACTTGTGTCTGTATGAGATGTGGTTATCCTTTGTGTCTGTGTGAGATGTGGTTATCACTTGTGTCTGTGTGAGATTAGGTTGTCATTGTGTCTGTGTGAGATGTGGTTATCACTTGTGTCTGTGTGAGATGTGGTTGTCACTCGTGTCTGTGTGTTAGTTTGTTATTTAACGCCGCACTCAGCAATAATATACAGCGGTCTGTAAATAACCGAGTCTGGACCAAACAATCCATTGATTTACATCATGAGCATCGATCTACTCAATTTGGATACGCTGACATGCATCAACCAAACCAGCGAGGATTACCAGCCCCTCCCGTTAGTCGCCTCTCACGACAAATATAGTCTCCTCTTACGGCAAACATAGGTTGCTGAAGACCTTCCCGCCCGGATCTTCACAGTCTGTGTCTGTGTGGGATGTGAGTTATTAGGTTTGTCTGTGTGGTATGTGAGTTGTCGGGTGTGTCTGTGTGAGTTGTCCGGTGTGTCTGTGTGGTATGTGGTTGTCACTTTTGTTTGTGTGAGATGGGCTTGTCTGCGTGTGTGTGAGATGTGAGTTATAAGGTGTGTCTGTGTGGTATGTGAGTTGCCGGGTGTGTCTGTGTGAGTTGTCGGGTGTGTCTGTGTGAGTTGTCGGGTGTGTCTGTGTGAGTTGTCGGGTGTATCTGTGAGGGGTTGAGTTGTCGTGTATGTATGTGTGAGATGTGAGTTATCGGGTGTGTCTGTGCGAGATGTGCTTGTCACCTGGAAGATGCTGATGCCGTAGAAGCCGCTGTTGTCCAGGTTGAAGATGATGGTCAGCCGCTCTGTCTTGAGATTGTAGCTCCTCACATGGTTCTTGATTGAGTCGCTCCAGTACATGCTGCAACGCAAGGGTAGCACCAGATTAGAGCACCTTTGTCTCGGATCCCCACTCGACCTTATGTTTATTGTCGATCAACAAATAGTACTGTCCTTGCTCGTCAGAGACCCAAAGGTATTTTACAGCCAGGTGAAGAAAGGTATAAAAGCCAGATTTAATAAAGAACATTGCTTAACATTCGGGGACAAATGTTGCTTATATTTCAAATGTTATATTTTTCCTCTTATACGTGTCTGTCTTATATCTGTTTCCTATTCTGCTGATGTGTTACTCCGTGTTCCATACGATGTGGCCAGCAGTACTGACATGTCATTGGTGTAGTCAATGTAGAGGTGGTTGGGGGAGCCGAGGTCGTGGTCGAGAATGGCCCGCCTGTCGCTGCCGTCAGTGTAGGCTGTTTCCACTTTGGGCGTATCTCCGGGGTCCGTGAAGTACAGGCGACTGGAACATGATCACAGGGGCTCTATGGTCAACATGCACTATTTCTGCAACGTTATATTTCCAAGCAAAGGTAAGGAATCGATTGTTCGGAAAAATGGTTAAACTGGTTCTCTGAGGCTTCTTCGAATTGAGTTACGTTTTTTATAACAGCATATACTAAGCGACTGTATCTACAAGAGCGAGAGTTATGGGTAGCATCACATACCCGCGTCCCGGGTGTACAGCGATCCCGAGGGGGTTGTCAAGGTTGGTGGTGATGAGGTCTCTCTGGAAGGTGCCGTGCCGGCTGGCCACTTTAATCAGCTGGTTGCTAGAGTCGGTCCAGTAGAGGTTGCCACTCACCCAGTCCAGGCAGAGGCCTAGAACATACACAGCCACTGTACTATACTGTATACTCAGTACACCACTCACCCAGTCCAGAGTTTCCTAGAGCATACACAGCCACTGTACTATACTGTATACTCAGTACACCACTCACCCAGTCCAGGCAGAGGCCTAGAGCATACACATCCACTGTACTATACTGTATAGTCAGTACACAACTCACCCAGTCCAGAGTTTCCTAGAGCATACACATCCACTGTACTATACTGTATACTCAGTACACCACTCACCCAGTCCAGAGTTTCCTAGGGCATACACAGCCACTGTACTATACTGTATACTCAGTACACCACTCACCCAGTCCAGACAGAGGCCTAGAGCATACACAGCCACTGTTCTATACTGTATACTCAGTACACCACTCACCCAGTCCAGGCAGAGGCCTAGAGCGTACACAGCCACTGTACTATACTGTATAGTCCGTACACCACTCACCCAGTCCAGAGTTTCCTAGAGCATACACAACCACTGTACTATACTGTATACTCAGTACATCATTCACCCAGTCCAGACAGAGGCGTAGAGCATACACAGCCACTGTACTATACTGTATACTCAGTACACCACTCACCCAGTCCAGGCAGAGGCCTAGAGCATACACATCCACTGTACTATACTGTATAGTCAGTACACAACTCACCCAGTCCAGAGTTTCCTAGAGCATACACATCCACTGTACTATACTGTATACTCAGTACACCACTCACCCAGTCCAGAGTTTCCTAGGGCATACACAGCCACTGTACTATACTGTATACTCAGTACACCACTCACCCAGTCCAGACAGAGGCCTAGAGCATACACAGCCACTGTTCTATACTGTATACTCAGTACACCACTCACCCAGTCCAGGCAGAGGCCTAGAGCGTACACAGCCACTGTACTATACTGTATAGTCCGTACACCACTCACCCAGTCCAGAGTTTCCTAGAGCATACACAACCACTGTACTATACTGTATACTCAGTACATCATTCACCCAGTCCAGACAGAGGCGTAGAGCATACACAGCCACTGTACTATACTGTATACTCAGTACACCACTCACCCAGTCCAGGCAGAGGCCTAGAGTCCTGATAACAACCCCAGTTCCATCAACTATCGTCTCCGCTGTAGCTCACCTGATACCACCCCAGTTCCATCAACTATCGTCTCCGCTGTAGCTCACCTGATACAACCCCAGTTCCACCAGCTATCGTCTCCGCTGTGGCTCCCACTTCAAGGTTAATCCTGCTGATAGTTTTTGTATTGTTTTCAGAATAATAGAGAAAGTTTTCCCTCGCATCGAATGCTAACGCCAGGTATCCATGACGTTTATCCAGGAAGCACTGTTTGTCTAGAGTGACGTTTAGCAGCGACATGTCGGCCACGTTGGCGGGATAGTGACAGATGGCGTCGTGCACAGCGTAGATGTGAGAGGGCTGAACGAACACCTCCGTCACTGAAAGAAATGATAAGAATGAGGCAAAGGTTACGTCGCCGACAAAAGCCGTTTGTTGTCCACCTTGATCACGTCCAACAATATCAGGCGTGAAATGATGTTAACTTTGAACAATATAAAATTCATAACTGTCAAGTCCACTAAGATGGTTGAGAATGTGAGATGATAGATGCCGGTACTTAGAAGCAGTGAGTGAGTGAGTTGTATCTAGCATCACTGTGAGCTGTATTTCAGCCATATCGCGGCATGTTAGTCTAACGTGGGAGGAACGCCGTCAGTGACACCGACCTTTCCCACGCCGGCGTGGTGCTCACATACCAGAGATAATAACCGAAGCAAGATTTCATTATATCAACGGATCCTGGCAAAGCTGAGGGACTCAACTCCGCACAACGAATTGTAGCGCCTTAGATCATTGGGCCACCCGTGCTTCTGTTGAATAACCAACAGTACATACAGCCATTTGTATCATGAATACTGTATGTGTGTTCATGTATTTATGATCACGAATTGGGGTATGATATTGTATTTGAAAAGTGAAAGGCGCTCACATTCACAAGAGCGATCATCGTCGGTGATGTTGAATCCCTCCCCGCAGATGCATCTGGCGCCGGGGTCGGGCATGTCCACGCAGAACTGGTCACACTGCAACGTGTCGCACCTATCTGCACACAGGATAAAAACATGGTTAATTGTTTTCCCATCCTGTCATGTTCGTGTGTTGACCAATGGTCATTGCGATATACTCATATATAGATATACTCAGTTACATTACAGTGTCACAATCAGCTCCTACTCCTGTAGATATCAGCTCGTCAGGAATTTGTCGACGCATGATGAAGAGCCCTAAATTGTACCGTTGCAGCTGTTTAGATGTGATGAAAGTACATGGTTGCCTGGTTGTATAGATGTGATATACATGTACGTACGTGAAACAATGTTGTATAGCAGTGATTTACGTACGTGATACATTGTTGCATAGCTGCGATATACGTACGTGACACATTGTTTTATAGGTGTGATATACGTACGTGAAACATTGTTGTATAGATGTGATATACGTACGTGATACCCTGTTGTATAGATGTGACATGCGTACGTGAAACATTGTTTTACAGATGTGATATACGTACGTGATACACTGTTGTATAGATGTGACATGCGTACGTGAAACATTGTTGTATAGATGTGATATACGTACGTGATGCCCTGTTGTATAGATGTGACATGCGTACGTGAAACATTGTTTTATAGATGTGATATACGTGCGTGATACACTGTTGTATAGATGTGACATACGTACGTGATACCTTGTTGTATAGATGTGACATACGTACGTGATACCTTGTTGTATAGATGTAATATACATGCGTGATACACTGTTGTATAGATGTGACATACGTACGTGATACACTGTTGTATAGATGTGACATACGTACGTGATACCCTGTTGTATAGATGTGACATGCGTACGTGAAACATTGTTGTATAGATGTAATATACGTGCGTGATACACTGTTGTATAGATGTGACATACGTACGTGATACCTTGTTGTATAGATGTGACATACGTACGTGATACCTTGTTGTATAGATGTAATATACATGCGTGATACACTGTTGTATAGATGTGACATACGTACGTGATACACTGTTGTATAGATGTGATATACGTACGTGATACCCTGTTGTATAGATGTGACATGCGTACGTGAAACATTGTTGTATAGATGTGATATACGTGCGTGATACACTGTTGTATAGATGTGACATACGTACGTGATACCTTGTTGTATAGATGTGACATACGTACGTGATACCTTGTTGTATAGATGTAATATACATGCGTGATACACTGTTGTATAGATGTGACATACGTACGTGATACACTGTTGTATAGATGTGACATGCGTACGTGAAACATTGTTTTATAGATGTGATATACGTGCGTGATACACTGTTGTATAGATGTGACATACGTACGTGATACCTTGTTGTATAGATGTAATATACATGCGTGATACACTGTTGTATAGATGTGACATACGTACGTGATACCCTGTTGTATAGATGTGACATACGTTCGTGAAACTTTGTTTTACAGATGTGATATACGTACGTGATACCCTGTCGTGTAGATTAGATATACCTACGTGATGACACTGTGATGTAGATGTGATATACGTACGTGATGACCCTGTTGTGTAGTTGGTATACATGATGATGTCATAGGGGATGTAGCCGAGGCGGTAACTGATTTTATTTTGACCGTCGTTCTTGTCTACGATTTTAAGGTGGCCTTTACTTTGTTCGGTCACAAACAGGTAGCTCTGAAACAGCAATAGAAACAATGATAAGCAGTGGGCGAGCATCACCAGACAGACAAATGACATGGTGAAATAGGTGACAAAGCACCTATTATTAGCAGGCATCCGATAATACGTTCTGATTGTGTTGAGGAAAGTCAGTTGTGTAGCCCCGATGATAACATTATTTCAACCATATCACGATGTGTCTCCTTATTTCGTGCTACTTAACAATAACAGACGGTCGGATCGAGTCGAATCTGAGCCAATGGTGGCCCTGTGAATTATGTTTAAAGTGAATAAGTGAGTGTAGTATGTCATTTTTATCATTGGTTGTTGCTGAAATGATACGGAGCACCAGTGACATGAGTTGGATTTTCGGTACAACCTTAAACTCCAGAGTGTCAGTAACTTTAAACATACCCCATAGGCTGCAATGCCAAAGAAATTGGACCCTGAATTTACGACGACGATCCGCCGTCCAGTGCCGTCAATGTTGACGGCCTCCACTGTGTCCTTCTGACTGTCCACCCAGTACAACGTGTCTCCGTCCAGAGTGATGCCCCGGGGGTGCTCCAGGCTCTGGTCAACCAACACGTGGCGGTCAGCTCCCAGCAGGTCGGACATCTCGATCCGCGGACGCTCGCCGAAATCCGACCATATAAGTAATCTGAAGACATCCCGGCATAACATGTTACAAGAACTACGTACAAGGATTGAGGTCTCCTTACTTAACCAGTAAGGCACAATAACAGTACCATCATTTACAGGCTACTTAATTTGCTATAGGTACTTAATTAACTACGATGGGAAATTGGAGAAAAATAAGCTCTTTAAAATTGTTGACTTCAAAGTCCCCCTCTTTCCATATGTAAACTATCCTGCGTTGGGGGCAATTCCGTCCCAACTCACCATCTTTCTATATGTGAACTATCCTGTGTTGAGATAATTCCGTCCCAACTCACCATCTTTCTATGTGTGAACTATCCTGTGTTGAGGTAATTCCGTCCCAACTCACCATCTTCTACATGTGACTATCCTATGTTAAGGTAATTCAGTCCAAACTCACCATCTTTCTATATGTGAACTATCCGGTGTTCAGGTTATTCAGTCTCAACTCACCATCTTTCTATATGTGAACTATCCTGTGTTGAGGTACTTCCGTCCCAAATCACCATCTTTCTATATGTGAACTATCATGTGTTGCGGTAATTCCGTCCCAACTCACCATCTTTCTATATGTGAACTATCCTGTGTTGAGATAATTCCGTCCCAACTCACCATCTTTCTATATGTGAACTATCCTGTGTTGAGGTAATTCCGCCCCGACTCACCATCTTCTACATGTGACTATCCTATGTTAAGGTAATTCAGTCCAAACTCACCATCTTTCTATATGTGAACTATCCGGTGTTCAGGTTATTCCATCCCAATTCACCATCTTTCTATATGTGAACTATCCTGTGTTAAGGTAATTCAGTCCCAACTCACCATCTTTCTATATGTGACTATCCTGTGTTGAGGTAATTCCGTCCCAACTCACCATCTTTCTATATGTGACTATCCTGTATTGAGGTACTTCCGTCCCAACTCACCATCTTTCTATATGTGAACTATCCTGTGTTACGGTAATTCCGTCCCAACTCACCATCTTTCTATATGTGAACTATCCTGTGTTGAGGTAATTCCGTCCCAACTCACCATCTTTCTATATGTGAACTATCCTGTGTTGAGGTAATTCCGTCCCAACTCACCATCTTCTACATGTTACTATCCTGTGTTAAGGTAATTCGGTCCCAACTCACCATCTTTCTATATATGACTGTCCTGTATTGAGGTAATTCAGTCCCAACTCACCATCTTTCTATATGTGACTATCCTGTATTGAGGTGATTCAGTCCCAACTCACCATCTTTCTATATGTGAACTATCCTGTGTTGAGGTAATTCCGTCCCAACTCAGCATCTTTCTATATGTGAACTATCCTGTGTTGAGGTAATTCCGTCCCAACTCACCATCTTTCTATATGTGACTATCCTGTATTGAGGTAATTCAGTCCCAACTCACCATCTTTCTATATGTGACTATCCTGTATTGAGGTAATTCAGTCCCAATTCACCATCTTTCTATATGTGAACTATCCTGTGTTAAGGTAATTCAGTCCCAACTCATAATCTTTCTATATGTGACTATCCTATGTTAAGGTAATTCAGTCCCAACTTACCATCTTTCTATATGTGAACTATTCTGTGTTGAAGTAATTCCGTCTCAATTCACCATCTTTCTATATGTGAACTATCCTGTTTTGAGGTAATTCCGTCCCAACTCTCCATCTTTCTATATGTGAACTATCCTGTGTTGAGGTAATTCCGTCCCAATTCACCATCTTTCTATATGTGAACTATCCTGTGTTGAGGTAATTCCGTCCCAACTCACCATCTTTCTATATGTGAACTATCCTGTGTTGAGGCAACCCCGTCCCGACTCTTTCTGTAGGTAAACTATTTATTGTTGAGTCAACCTACATGCCTCACCCTCGTTCAATACTAGTATGTAAACTACCTGAGAATATTACAGGTTAGAACTCAAGTCGACTCACCCTCTTGTTGTATGTACGGCTATGCCATGTGGGGAATCTAGGCCCGTCTGTATGATGATTTTGTATGTTCTGGTCTTGTCACTTGCGTGTAGGGGCGCCATGATGATCCAGTTATACAGGGCGTCCGTCCAGTACAGGTTACCGGACTGCCAATCCACGGCCATGCCGTACACCTCTGGAGACGTTCCCGTGAAGACGTCTGAGGTGTCGGTACTGCCGTTCAGAACGAGGCTCTGTATTCGTTTGTTCATGGCCTCGCTCCATATCAAGGTTTGGGTGGTGTAGTCGAAAGCCAGAGCAGAAAACTCCCATCCAAGATGTGGCGCGCTGATGTGCCTGATCTTAACCTTGCCACTAACTACCCACTCATCAGGGTCTCCCTCAATCCCCACCAGTCGGGACACAGAGTTCCTCAGGGACGGGACTTGGGCCCAGATAAGATTTTGTCCGTGTCGAACTGAAACAAGCACCATGACGACAATGTGTGAGTTACAATCCAGCTGAATGAACAAAGGTCGCCTGTGGGTATCTCCAGAAATGATCAGAAGCTGAACATTAAATAAATCAATTTTATCGATCGTATATATGCCTTTTTTTTAAGAGTGTCAGGTATGACGTATTTACAGTTTGTATTTCTTGTTTGTTTCCATTATTATTCTATCAGGACCAAACAACAATTAATGGTGCACAAGGATGAGTACTCTGCCGTCGTGCATCAAGGGGATTGTGGACATATATGTTGAGGTCATTTCTGTCCTTAGATCGTAAACAGATTACATTGATCGTCCATCTACTTGAATATGGTTAAACGTCCCTGGGACACACATGTGCATATACTCTCATCATGATGTCTCCTACATCTACCACGGGTCTACGACGTGCAGGTTTCTGCCTGTTAGTATGCTAAGTCCACGTACCCGTTGTTGTGGCATGCGCGTAGACAAATACTTTTATAACGTGCGCGTATATATCTGTCACGTCCCTGTCTCGTGCTTGTGTCACGTGTACGTCCATAATACCTATGCCCCATGCAAAGTAACATAACTGTATCACATATACTTTGTTTGGTCACTTGTATAACAAGTTGTCACATTACACGTTCTTTTGTCATGTCCCTACTGGGTTGCATGTAAACATGGTTGCGTCATACACTGAAAATAAAATATACACATTGTCAAACTATGTTTCATCCACAAAAGCCAGAGACATTAAGTACAAAGAAACATCGGACGCTGACATTTTTCGCAAAAAATAGAATTCAGGTGTTTTGTAAATATAAAAACATGTGCCACTAAGTTGTTGTTGAGCGCTATTGATTGCTGCTATTCGTGATAAGGTACTTGTACATGTTGTCAATCCAACTTGAGTTCACTGTATATAATTTGTCATATTTGTTATAGATCCTTGTGGAGGGGTAGGGTGGAGGGCATGGGCGGATATAGCTTTTTTGAAAAGGGGGGGGGGGGGGGGGGGGGGTGCACAATTAAGACCTATTTATTGTCTTTGGTGGTAATTTATACAGAAATAAAGATTTTTTTCGAAATAAAAAGGGGGGGTGCGCGCATCCCCCCCCCCCCCCCCCCCCCCCCCCCCCCCCCCTCTCTCTCTCTCTCTCTGTATCCGCCCATGGAGGGGTAGGGTGGAGGGGTAGCTTAGTGGTTCAAGCGTTCGCTCGTCACGCCGAAGACCCGGGTTTCACTCCCCACATGGGTACAATTTGTGATTCGTGCTGAACAAAACGTGTATACACAATTGTGTGTGTGCCCCCATAGTTGTGTCTTGGGGGACGTTCGTGACCTAGAAAACAGCAACCGGAAAGAGTAGACATGAACGGAAGTCAGCCAGTAGGCGAGCATAAAGAACAGTCATATAAATACAGTGTAAGACGGCAACATGTACTCAAAGAGACGGAAGTCAATACTTGTCGAGTTGGAAATAAATTACGTCAGTTGCACAGAGCTCGTGTACAAGAAACAAACTACAGTACACACTTCCAACAACTAGCCTGCATGTTGGCACATATTGCCACTGTCGAAGCTGTTTGAACAAGGGGATGAAGGGGTACTTCATTTAAGATTTCTGATTCGATATTTCATATGTGTGAGTGTCTCCCTGAGAGGGAAGAGATAACGGTTAGGTTACGGTTAGATGTCGGTTAGGTTGCTGCTGGGATTTTATGGAAAAAGTAAATTATCCCCGAAAAGTATTGATAAATATAATTATGCTTCAGAATGTTGAAAAAATGAAATTAGCAACCACAAAAACTGTATTGTTGCAAGGTGCATTTTTCTTAAAAAATCTGGCTCATATGTTTAAATAAAATAATCTGGTTTTGTTGCTACAAAGAATCTCGCAGATCTCGGTCCCTTATCTATCATATTCTCATTACCGAACTTGACATAGCTGCGGCATGACATTGTCCATCCCACTTCACATATTGCCAGAAGTCTCGGTGAGGAATGTCCCCATGTCACACCTGTTAGAGCCCATATTGTCACACCTGTTAGAGCCCATATTGTTACACCTGTTTGTAAAACATATGACGCAGTTTTGTGGACATCGTGTGACCAAAGTCCTAAGTGGAAGAGAATGCCCCCTTTGAACCCCATCTCTCGTCTAAAGTAAGTACTCCTGCCTAAAGATACAAACATTTCGTTTTTGGCAGCTGAGAAAGAACTTGCAATGCAATGATGTCCGTTTGATTCACTGGAGATGAGTGTCTCTTATCAAACTCATAAAGCACTTTCACGTAGACACACTTTGACGTAGACACACTTTGACGTAGACACACTTTCACGTAGACACACTTTCACGTAGACACACTTTCACGTAGACACACTTTCAAGTAGATACACTTTCACGTAGACACACTTTCACGTAGACACACTTTGACGTATCTAGGTATTTCCGTAAATTCTCGATTGCGTCAATGTCATATTTTAAACTTTATAGCCACGTCATGACGTCAAGATAGTCCGACTATTGTTACGCATTGCGACGTCTTCAGGAGTAACCCGCATTTTTCATTTCGTAATGTTCAACTCACTTCAAGTTGAGAAAATGTTTAAACTCAGTCTTTAATAAGCATTCTAATAATTGCTGATAATCAAGGTTGTTTATAGCAACTGTATCTGACCTAAAACTAGGCGTTTATCGAGTATATGAACTGAAGCGTCACGAAGCGTAAACAGAGAAGTTCGATGCATTGCTTGCCATGACCCCGTGTTTTTACTACATCAGCTAATGTTTAAAAGTTTCATTTTACACGAGTCGATAGAGCATACCGTCACAGCATACGGACACACGAGAGCAGCGTGCGATCCGCGGACAGTCATTATCACTGTATACGTCACCCTGGGGTGGGAGTTTGGTGTCGGAAATGGGAAGGCGGCGTGAGCCCCCGGGGCAGTGCTACGTGAGCTCCCTACACAGCAACGTGTCAGAATATCCACAATGGTTTGTGGTACTTGTCTGTGACACAAGTTGCAGGATGTCATTGCACCCATTTTTATCCTGATATTATTTCCTAAACGGTAATTATTGATTAATTTAAGGATTTCATTTTCACATTAGTTTACTTACAATCGTAGTCAATTACTTTAAATTACTCAATTCGTTATGAGTTACTTGGCAAGAATGTAAATGAAGTACCATTAAAAACTGTTCACTTGAATAATACATTCTATTAATATGCATTTATTTAGTTTATACCTGAGATATGATTGTACTAATCCCAACGATGCTTATGTTTGATGTCAGCTGAACATATATGATAGTTGGATTCAGGCTTCAGACCAATCACAAAAAACACTGGTAAAGACAATTTCAGTATCATAATGCATTATAAAGTTCATTTTTTATCAATCTTGTCAAGAACGAGCACATAGATGGGTGGCTGAAAGGTTCTGGGCCTAACTATGATGGACTGTGTTGATGGAGTTATTTCTCATCCTATAGTACCCTCATAGGTCCACACACTTCTCCCGGCGATACTGAAGTGTCTATATCCCACTGGTGGCTTCTCCTGGCGATACTGAAGTGTCTATATCCCACTGGTGGCTTCTCCCGGCGATACTGAAGTGTCTATATCCCACTGGTGGCTTCTCCCGGCGATACTGAAGTGTCTATATCCCACTGGTGGCTTCTCCCGGCGATACTGAAGTGTCTATATCCCACTGGTGGCTTCTCCCGGCGATACTGAAGTGTCTATATCCCACTGGTGGCTTCTCCCGGCGATACTGAAGTGTCTATATCCCACTGGTGGCTTCTCCCGGCGATACTGAAGTGTCTATATCCCACTGGTGGCTTCTCCTGGTAGTGTAAAGGTCCTCCACAGCAGATATGACGTCATCATCATTTTCATAATGCTTGCCAGACAGCGCTTTCTTCAAGTTGGAAAGTTCAGTGTGGGAGCGCTATGATTGCGTTGTGGAACGAGGCCCTGGTGAATACGGAGAATGTCCAATAAGTTCAGGCTCAGGCACCAAAGCCTAGATGACAACACACCTTGTTCTGTTTTCCCGACGTTTAGTCTAGATATTCTCATACAGTTGCCTGAATATATTAGCATATTATTGGTCATTAATGGTCTGACCTTGCGGAGGTAGTCCCCAAGTAGGATTCTTTTGTAATCCCAGAAAAGCGAAGCAATGAACTTGCCAGCTGGCGGAACAGACGTATACGTCATAGGAGGAGATGTTAGATGATGCCACTGCTTTGACTGTTGTTGAGTATCTGGCTGATAGTGGCGAACCCACGGCTCATCCATTGTTACAACCGCTCACAAAACGACGTACATTCTCACAAGAGATGATGAACATGGAGTCTTTCTGATCAGAAGTCAGAAGCCCTGGACCCCAGTGTGCCGTGACCTTTGTTATGCTCAGCTCCTTCCCCAGATCGTTCTAGGCGCTCTCATGAGAAATGCCTTCTGTATTGGGTGTGTGGCGTCTGGTGAGACGTTGATCAACCATAATCATATCGTGTATTTCATCAACATTTTTCTTGATATTGTTAGATTCTACTATTTTGTGACAACATAGAAACACAGTCATATCATCGGTAAGAAAAACCAAAAGGGTTCACGAATCCAAAGTAGAAGAAAATATAAAGAATAAAAAAGGAACAAGGAACCAAGGCGCTTAGTTAAAAAAAAGTATGTCAAAACACAACCTGATAGTGTATTTTGTCCCTCATTTGTATCTTATGAATGTAGGATTATACTCTAGATATTGTCAATGTCCTAAACGCATTCTACTCGAATTAATCAGACCTTCCGATAATCGAATCGTGCAAAATTGATAACCCATTATCGTCAATCGGTCATGGCGATAATGAAGTTAGTGATATCCTGTTATCCAAAGACAAAATGTGTCCTTTATCATGGAAAGAAGCATCAATTACTCCACTCTAAAGGGAGGGTGGTGTATATGATTGTTCAAATTACAGACCTGTAGCCCTTTCAAGTTGCTTATCAAAGATGTTTTAAGAAATGTATATTCAAATATGTATTTAAATTCTTCAGAGATAACAGTTTACAATCAGGATTTATGCTTGGTATTAATAATGATTTGGTTAACATTTCAAACTGGAACGAATGGAAAATAGAATACAATCCCGGTAAGATTGAACGTCGAACATTAACCGTTGAGCCGACCCGGTCTTAGACCGAATTTATATGTGAACGATATTTCCCTTCAAGAAGTAGAAAGTCACAAGCACGTGGGTATAACACTTCAAAGTGGTTGTTCGTGGAAAATGCATATCGATGATTTTGTCAAAAACGTAAATCCCATGATCTTGCTTAAGAAATTTAATATACCAGGTATGTAGAAAAACTATATAGATAAAGACGCTGCCTATTTTCCACTGGTGTTGTCATATTTGGGACAGTGGCACAAAAGAACAATTTCTTTTATTAGAACAACCTGCATTTACCGCGCTATGAACAGTTTGCGGTGCGGTTCTTGGCACCGGTCATGATAAACCATAGAACGAAACAAGTTCCAGTTCTCAACAAGGAAGATACCAGTTCAAATTGAAGACCTTTTATGAAATGAATATCGGTCTTGTATCGGAATATCTTAGTCAACTTTATTGCAGCTCAAAGTTCAGATAATAGCATATGAGAGATGGATCTAATTTATCAACTGAAGGACTGAAAGGTATGGAAACTTGTTTCTCCCTTACGTTTAAACTGTGGAACGCACTTCTTAATTAACGCGTGCTCATTAAGAGAACTTAACACTCTTAACAATGGCCCTGACACTACAAATGAATATATAGACTAACATTTCGGTCCTAGATTCTGTCAAATTATGCATTGTCACCTCGGGCTCGGCTGCAGCGAATTGAACGCTCATAAATATAATAACGTCAACGCCAGAGAATAACCAGCATCGATTATCCGACGAAACAGGTTCCAGTGGGCGAAAAGGGCAAATTGGGCGTGAAAACTAAATAGAAGTGCTTATACATGCTTTTACATTCATATATAAATAATGTAACCTTTTTCATTTTAACATATAATCCATTACTTACTAATAATGTCACAATATACATCTATGCTCAGAGCTAAATGCTTTGTTGAAGCCTATTAAACGTTCCATGTTCCAAGTTTGTAACAATATTTTGTAGAGTTCGTTGAGTTAGGCAATTCTACTCAGCACTTTGTCAGATTTACGTTTGTTCAAACTATACTGAACTTCCCCGTGCTAATTGGAATATACGTCAATGGCCGCTGGAACCAGCCTATGTTTGGTGCGTCACTATTGTTAGCACTTTTTAATAGTACTGTGTTAGTACAGGCGTTTGATCGGAGGTTAGTTTAGCAGTCGTTAAACAGAGCTTTACTCCATGATTCTGTGGGTATATCATAAGTTTGTTTGATCCATAATGTCTGCTAAAAGTGACGCCAGTCATCTCATATCCAGAGTCCAGTCATTCAGCTGTTTACTGATCTGTCTCACAGTCCCTGAACCCTAATTTCAATTCACCCCAGCCCTTTCTGTAATAACAAAGCCCCCAAATGAAGCAAGTTTAGATTTTCAACAGCTTCTCCCATCACACTGGGGCTCCTTTTCAATTTAAATGGGGTTATTTGTTTCTATCAACATCATATATTTTCGGGGACTAAGCGTTTGTCTAGCCGTTTACCTTCATCTGGATGTCTAGTGTATCTACACGTTGGTATCTGTTGCGTGTGTTCATACATAAGCATGTTTGTACTTTGGAAACATATCAAGGAAGTGGAATGGTGCTGCTTCATGTATTTATTTGTTTATTAAACCATGATGGAACCCCAATAGGTTGCACTGTCACTGGACGCCTCGCACACACTGTCAGTTAGAAATGTTGTGTTGGGATTGACAGAGGAGAAGTGCATTTGAAAAATCAAGACTGTCTTATCTAGCCTTGATGACGATAAGAACTAACAAGGCATTCATATGCAGATTACTCCCCTCATATGTGTAACTCTGCACGAAAATGTTGCCAAGAGACCGAACCGTGTTGTATTTTTGTAATTGGGGGTAACTGATAAAGTAATATGTTTTACTCAATGTAGTTTCAATACATGGCAAGTTGCATGCCGCTACACATGATGTTCCTATAACATTTCTCATGCTTGGATGTTATGTTTGTACTGGGCATAGAATCAATGCATGAATAACAGTAGATACAGGACAACAGAAATCATTCAGTATTTCGACAATCGCTGTCGTGCTAGGGACCTCGTAATCGAGCATGACCTTTGCCAATTTAAAGATATTTATAAATAATAATATTGTTAATAAGACACAGTTATTTCACATAAAGTTCTTGAAAGGTAAACATTTACTTTTGTTTTGCTGAACATACATGTAGTGACCTAGAACCAAGCGGTTACCTGGTGTTTATATTTGTATGGCTCAAGGCCTGGGTTCGATACCCCACGAAGGTAAAATTCATGAAAGACACTTTAGTGACATCTGTTGTGATCTTTCTTCAATGCTATTAAATGTTGGCTTAAACATCACTGAGACAAACTGATCACTGAAGCCAATCGTCTTGGTAGGTTTTGACCATCTTCGTGTCGACAGCGTAGAAACACCGTATTGAGATCCTCCCGAAATAACCTCTACCCCTGTACGAATTCCCCCTTCCCCGAGTTACCCTCTTCCCTGGAGAAACACCACACTGAATGCTCCTGAAATGCCCTCTAACCCTGAGGTAACACCCTATTGAGTTTCCCCTGAATTACCCTCTTCCCTTGAGAAACACCACACTGAATGCTCCTGAAATGCCCTCTACCCCTGAAGTAACACACTATTGAGTTTCCCCTGAATTACCCTCTTCCCTGGAGAAACACCACACTGAATGCTCCTGATATGCCATCTATTCCTGAAGTAACACCCTATTCAGCTTCCCCTGAATTACCCTCTTCCCTGGAGAAAGACCACACTGAATGCTCCTGAAATGCCCTCTACCCCTGAAGTAACACCCTATTGAGTTCCCCCTGAATTACCCTCTTCTTGGAGAAACACCACACTGGATGCTCCTGAAATGCCCTCCACCCCTGAAGTAACACACTATTGAGTTTCCCCTGAATTACCATCTTCCTTGGAGAAACACCTCACTGAATGCTCCTGAAATGCCCTCTACCCCTGAAGTAACGCCCTATTGAGTTCCCCCTGAATTACCCTCTTCTTGGAGAAACACCACACTGGATGCTCCTGAAATGCCCTCCACCCCTGAAGTAACACACTATTGAGTTTCCCCTGAATTACCATCTTCCTTGGAGAAACACCACACTGAATGCTCCTTATATGCCATCTACCCCTGAAGTAACACCCTATTGAGCTTCCCCTGAATTACCCTCTTCCTTGGAGAAACACCACACTGAATGCTCCTGAAATGCCCTCTACCCCTGAAGTAACACCCTATTGAGTTCCCCCTTAATTACCCTGTTCCTTGGAGAAACACCACACTGAATGCTCCTGAAATGCCCTCTACCCCTGAAGTAACACACTATTGAGTTCCCCCTGAATTACCCTGTTCCTTGGAGAAACACCACACTGAATGCTCCTGAAATGCCCTCTACCCCTGAAGTAACACCCTATTGAGTTCCCCCTGAATTACCCTGTTCCTTGGAGAAACACCACACTGAATGCTCCTGAAATGCCCTCTACCCCTGAAGTAACACACTATTGAGTTCCCCCTGAATTACCCTGTTCCTTGGAGAAACACCACACTGAATGCTCCTGAAATGCCCTCTACCCCTGGACCGAATTGAAATCCTGTCATGTGTTTGTTGACATACTACTCTGTGGAGCAGTACCTGGTCAGCTGACTCCGCCACACTTCCTGAGCTGCTAGTACGACTCTCTAGTGCGTATATCCCTGCTGCTAAGTGCATGTAAACTTCCCTCCATCCAAGTGTTCTCTCGGGAAGTGTCCCGATTCTATAAATACTTCCTCGTGATTTTGAGGTATTTACATAAAAGCGTCAAAACACTAACCATATCTGTAACAAAAGTCGATTGTACGATACCGATTATATCACGGGCATGTGTTTATGAATCACGATCACCTCAGAATGAAACCAAGTGTTCGTGAGAAGGTGAACGTACTCTGCCTCAGCCGTGGCCCCCGTCACAAACACGTTGTCAATATGAGCGGGAAATACCTATTCATATGCATACAGAAAGAGATGGGGATGCCCACTTCTTGCCTCAATGTCTTACCCCAAAAGTTTACATAGGTCTTATTTATCAATGAGGAACTCCAGCATTTGCTTTCATTTTTGACCAATTGTCATCATGGTTCAGGGAATAGTTTTTCCCTACGATTGTCGAGTGGGATAGTGGTATACAAAGTTGAAAAATCAAATGATTTGACAGAATTGATCATCCTAGCTTCACTGTATTTAGCATTACAGTTAATCTTTGAGACAGGGGCCTGGTGGTACATTTGCTGACTGCAGCACTTTGTCTCTATGTGTACAGATTGTTATGGAATCCAGTACAAAAGAGGAATGAACATGTCTTCAGATTTTAGAGTCAAGTCAAAAGTTGGTAGTACTGATGTATTATTATCAATTATGTACTATATTATAAATATTATGTCCACCAAACACTGGGAAAATTTAACACACTCATGTCTTCCTCAAACGAAACATTTTTAAGAAATTTAGTTCCCTTTATCCACAATGAAATGGGTGTTCAGAAACTTATATTATTGCGATATCTGCAAGCTCGACGCAGTGTTATAATGTGTACTGGGTTGAGCTGAAGACTGTATCAGATAATGTACCGTGGACCGATGAAGGGCGGTGGGGTAGCGTACGCTCGTCACGCCAAAAACCAAGGTTCGATTCCCCGAATGGGTATAATTTGTGAAGCCAATTTTTGGTGCACCCCGCCTTGATATTACTGAATTATTGCTAAAAGCGGAGTAAAACCATACTCACTCACTCATCCTCATGAGCCGATGGCCTATATCTGTACGTGATGTATGTGTGGCATAATTACAAGTGTTTTGTGTCTGGATTTGAATACCACGATCGAGACAGGCGTGTGATGTTTGTGTCTGCACCTGAATATCATGATAGACACAGGCGTTTTGTGTTTGTGTCTGGATCTGAATACCATGATAGACACAGACGTGTGATGTTTGTGTCTGCACCTGAATACCATGATAGACACATACGTGTGATGTTTGTGTCTGCACCTGAATACCATGATAGACACATACGTGTGATGTTTGTGTCTGGATCTGAATACCATGATAGACACAGGCGTTTTGTGTTTGTGTCTGGATCTGAATACCATGATAGACACAGGCGTGTGATGTTTGTGTCTGCATCTGAATACCATGATAGACACAGGCGTGTGATGTTTGTGTCTGGATCTGAATACCATGATAGACTCAGGCGTGTGATGTTTGTGTCTGCACCTGAATACCATGATAGACACAGGCGTGTGATGTTTGTGTCTGGATCTGAATACCATGATAGACACAGGCGTGTGATGTTTGTGTCTGCACCTGAATACCATGATAGACACAGGCGTGTGATGTTTGTGTCTGGATCTGAATACCATGATAGACACAGGCGTGTGATGTTTGTGTCTGGATCTGAATACCAAAGCTAGCAAAGTGAATATCAGCCACATGGATATGTTCACCCTACATATTGCAAAACTGACATTATGAAAAGCATGCTCTGCTACAAATATAATAGTTAAACTAAACTATTACACATTTTCCATTGCTCGATGAAATCAACAACATGCAATCAAAGCCTAGCGTGCATTCATACCTATTCAAAATGAGAATTGTCTCAAACAAAATAGTAGCACCGCTTACCACAAGTAGGGGCATTAGTATTATTAGAACACATTTTCAACCCTCATCTGCGCTTGAAACCAATTACATAAAAAACTATATTTATTCAAAGAAAAGCAAAAATTCACAATTTAGAAAAAGCCAAAACGCTGCAATCGTGTCATGTTTGTGCATAATCCTTGACTGAAAGCTGTGTAATTCCCAATTCATTTCACGAAGTGATCTACAGTTATAAAAGCAAGGATTAGGTCGGATTTACGAGGTTGTAATGAAACACAAGGTTGCTGAGATTACAAAGTGCATTCGACATCTCAGAAACTGCGATTAGGAATTTTAATTCCAGGAACTGATATTGTGTCCAAAATGTAAAGTAATGAAGTGGCCGCAGTGACGCTCACACTTGACAATACGGGAAACAGGGTCATAGTGCCCTTCCCAGCTGTGCCGAGCGCTACACCGTCAGCTTACCCACCAGCGTTCTGCTTCATCATGTAGCTACCCCAACGGCCATCTTGCACAAAACATTTTCTTTCCGCTTGGACATTACAAAAAACACAACAAAGGGTACCTCAAAGAATAAATAGAAATCTGACAGAAAGAAATCTTTCTTAAGAAAAGTACTGGATGTATGTATCTTTAACAATGCAAATCGTGTGGCCGTTGTCAACAAAGTAGGTCTGGGAATGATATTGTATACTGAAGAAAACACTTACTTGAATGTACGCTGGCAATGGACGAAAATATCCATACAAAATGAAATATCGCGTTATGGATGTGCATGGCTCTGTTTGGACCACCCTACGGCAATAGGTGACGTTCTACTACGCATGCGTTGCTGAAGTAAAATGGTGGCGAGTGCGGAAGTTGGCTGTGTAGTCAGTGGCGGAAGAGGCAGTGACTTCCGAGTGATGTATAAGTCCTGAGGCAGCGCAGTTATGTAAACTTGTGATTGCCTTGATACTTCTGTTACTCTCGAGAAGAATAGGGAGAGTACACAGTGGGATAAGTTAAAGATAGGGAGAGTACACAATGGGATAAATTAGAGATAGGGAGAGTACACAGTGAGATAAATTAGAGATAGGGAGAGTACACAGTGGGATAAGTTAGAGATAGGGAGAGTACACAGTAACATAAGTTTTAGATATGGAGAGTACACAGAAACATAAGTTAGAGATAGGGAGAGTACACAGAAACATAAGTTAGAGATAGGGAGAGTACACAAATAAAAGTTAAGGATATGGAGAGTACACAGAAACATAAGTTAGAGATTGGGAGAGTACACAGTAACATAAGTTAGAGATAGGGAGAGTACACAGTAACATAAGTTAGAGATGGGGGAGTACACAGAAACATAAGTTAGAGATAGGGAGAGTACACAGAAATAAAAGTTAAACATATGGAGAGTACACAGAAACATAAGTTAGAGATAGGTGGAGTACACAGTAACATAATTTAGAGATAGGGAGAGTACACAGAAATAAAAGTTAAAGATATGGAGAGTACACACAAACATAAGTTAGAGATAGGGAGAGTACACAGTAACATAAGTTAGAGATAGGGAGAGTACACATAAACATATGTTAGAGATAGGGGGAGTACACAGAAACATAAGTTAGAGATAGGGAGAGTACACAGAAATAAAAGTTAAAGATATGGAGAGTACACAGAAACATAATTTAGAGATAGGTGGAGTACACAGTAACATAATTTAGAGATAGGGGGAGTACACAGAAACATAATTTAGAGATAGGGAGAGTACACAGAAATAAAAGTTAAAGATATGGAGAGTACACAGAAACATAAGTTAGAGAGAGGGGGAGTACACAGAAATAAAAGTTAGAGATAGGTAGAGTACACAGAAATAAAAGTTAAAGATATGGAGAGTATACAAATAAAAGTTAAGGATATGGAGAGTACACAGAAACATAAGTTAGAGATAGGGAGAGTACACAGAAATAAACGTTACAGATATGGAGAGTACACACAAACATAAGTTAGAGATAGGGAGAGTACACAGTAACATAAGTTAGAGATAGGGAGAATACACAGAAACATAAGTTAGAGATAAGTGGAGTACACAGAAATAAACATTACAGATATGGAGAGTACACAAAAACATAAGTTAGAGATAGGGAGAGTACACAGAAACATAAGTTAGAAATAGGGAGAGTACACAAATAAAAGTTAAGGATATGGAGAGTACACAGAAACATAAGTTAGAGATAGGGAGAGTACACAGTAACATAAGTTAGAGATAGGGGGAGTACACAGTAACATAAGTTAGAGATAGGGAGAGTACACATATAAAAGTTAAGGATATGGAGAGTACACAGAAACATAAGTTAGAGATAGGGAGAGTACACAGTAACATAAGTTAGAGATAGGGAGAGTACACAGAAACATAAGTTAGAGATAGGGAGAGCACACAGAAAAAAAAGTTAGAGATAGGGAGAGTACACAAATAAAAGTTAAAGATATGGAGACTACACAGTAACATAAGTTAGAGATAGGGAGAGTACACAGTAACATAAGTGAGAGATAGGGGGAATACACAGAAACATAATTTAGAGATAGGGAGAGTACACAGAAATAAAAGTTAAAGATATGGAGAGTACACAGAAACATAAGTTAGAGATAGGGAGAGTACACAGTAACATAAGTTAGAGAGAGGGGGAGTACACAGTAACATAAGTTAGAGATAGGGAGAGTACACAGAAATAAAAGTTAAGGATATGGAGAGTACACAGAAACATAAGTTAGAGATAGGGAGAGCACACAGAAAAAAAAGTTAGAGATAGGGAGAGTACACAAATAAAAGTTAAAGATATGGAGACTACACAGTAACATAAGTTAGAGATAGGGAGAGTACACAGTAACATAAGTGAGAGATAGGGGGAATACACAGAAACATAATTTAGAGATAGGGAGAGTACACAGAAATAAAAGTTAAAGATATGGAGAGTACACAGAAACATAAGTTAGAGATAGGGAGAGTACACAGTAACATAAGTTAGAGAGAGGGGGAGTACACAGTAACATAAGTTAGAAATAGGGAGAGTACACAGAAATAAAAGTTAGAGATGGGGAGAGTACACAGAAATAAAAGTTAAAGATATGGAGAGTACACAGAAACATAAGTAAGAGATAGGTGGAGTACACAGAAATAAAAGTTACAGATATGGAGAGTACACAAAAACATAAGTTAGAGATAGGGAGAGTACACAGAAACATAAGTTAGAGATAGGGAGAGTACACAAATAAAAGTTAAGGATATGGAGAGTACACAGAAACATAAGTTAGAGATAGGGAGAGTGCACAGTAACATAAGTTAGAGATAGGGGGAGTACACAGTAACATAAGTTAGAGATAGGGAGAGTACACAGAAATAAAAGTTAAGGATATGGAGAGTACACAGAAACATAAGTTAGAGATAGGGAGAGTACACAGAAACATAAGTTAGAGATAGGGAGCGCACACAGAAAAAAAGTTAGAGATAGGGAGAGTACACAAATAAAAGTTAAAGATATGGAGAGTACACAGTAACATAAGTTAGAGATAGGGAGAGTACACAGTAACATAAGTGAGAGATAGGGGGAATACACAGAAACATAAGTTAGAGATAGGGAGAGTACACAGAAATAAAAGTTAGAGATAGGGAGAGTACACAGAAACATAAGTTAGAGATAGGGAGCGTACACAGAAATAAAAGTTAAAGATATGGAGAGTACACAGAAACATAAGTTAGAGATAGGGAGAGTACACAGTAACTTAAGTTAGAGATATGGAGATTACACAAATAAAAGTTAAGGATATGGAGAGTACACAGAAACATAAGTTAGAGATAGGGAGAGCACACAATAACATAAGTTAGAGATAGGGAGAGTACACAGAAAAAAAAGTTAGAGATAGGGAGAGTACACAGTAACATAAGTTAGAGATAGGGAGAGTACACAGTAACATATGTTAGAGATAGGGGGAGTACACAGAAACATAAGTTAGAGATAGGGAGAGTACACAGTAACATAAGTTAGAGATAGGGGGAGTACACGGTAACATAAGTTAGAGATAGGGGGAGTACACAGAAACATAAGTCAGAGATATGGAGAGTACACAGAAACATAAGTTAGAGATAGGTGGAATACACAAATGAAGTTAAGTATATGGAGAGTACACAGAAACATAAGTTAGAGATAGGGAGAGTACACATATACAAGTTAAGGATATGGAGAGTACACAGAAACATAAGTTAGAGATAGGGAGAGTACACAGTAACATAAGTTAGAGATAGGGAGAGTACACAGAAACATAAGTTAGAGATAGGGAGAGCACACAGAAAAAAAAGTTAGAGATAGGGAGAGTACACAAATAAAAGTTAAAGATATGGAGACTACACAGTAACATAAGTTAGAGATAGGGAGAGTACACAGTAACATAAGTGAGAGATAGGGGGAATACACAGAAACATAATTTAGAGATAGGGAGAGTACACAGAAATAAAAGTTAAAGATATGGAGAGTACACAGAAACATAAGTTAGAGATAGGGAGAGTACACAGTAACATAAGTTAGAGAGAGGTGGAGTACACAGTAACATAAGTTAGAGATAGGGAGAGTACACAGAAATAAAAGTTAAGGATATGGAGAGTACACAGTAACATAAGTTAGAGATAGGGAGAGTACACAGAAATAAAAGTTAAGGATATGGAGAGTACACAGAAACATAAGTTAGAGATAGGGAGAGTACACAGAAACATAAGTTAGAGATAGGGAGCGCACACAGAAAAGAAGTTAGAGATAGGGAGAGTACACAAATAAAAGTTAAAGATATGGAGAGTACACAGTAACATAAGTTAGAGATAGGGAGAGTACACAGTAACATAAGTGAGAGATAGGGGGAATACACAGAAACATAAGTTAGAGATAGGGAGAGTACACAGAAATAAAAGTTAGAGATAGGGAGAGTACACAGAAACATAAGTTAGAGATAGGGAGCGTACACAGAAATAAAAGTTAAAGATATGGAGAGTACACAGAAACATAAGTTAGAGATAGGGAGAGTACACAGTAACTTAAGTTAGAGATATGGAGATTACACAAATAAAAGTTAAGGATATGGAGAGTACACAGAAACATAAGTTAGAGATAGGGAGAGCACACAATAACATAAGTTAGAGATAGGGAGAGTACACAGAAAAAAAAGTTAGAGATAGGGAGAGTACACAGTAACATAAGTTAGAGATAGGGAGAGTACACAGTAACATATGTTAGAGATAGGGGGAGTACACAGAAACATAAGTTAGAGATAGGGAGAGTACACAGTAACATACGTTAGAGATAGGGGGAGTACACGGTAACATAAGTTAGAGATAGGGGGAGTACACAGAAACATAAGTTAGAGATATGGAGAGTACACAGAAACATAAGTTAGAGATAGGTGGAATACACAAATGAAGTTAAGTATATGGAGAGTACACAGAAACATAAGTTAGAGATAGGGAGAGTACACAAAAACATATGTTAGAGATAGGGGGAGTACACAGAAACATAAGTTAGAGATAGGGAGAGTACACAGAAATAAAAGTTAAAGATATGGAGAGTACACAGAAATAAAAGTTAAGGTATGGAGAGTACACAGAAACATAAGTAAGAGATAGGTGGAGTACACAGAAATAAAAGTTATAGATATGGAGAGTACACAAAAACATAAGTTAGAGATAGGGAGAGTACACAGAAACATAAGTTAGAGATAGGGAGAGTACACAAATAAAAGTTAAGGATATGGAGAGTACACAGAAACATAAGTTAGAGATAGGGAGAGCACACAGAAAAAAAGTTAGAGATAGGGAGAGTACACAAATAAAAGTTAAAGATATGGAGAGTACACAGTAACATAAGTTAGAGATAGGGAGAGTACACAGTAACATAAGTGAGAGATAGGAGGAATACACAGAAACATAAGTTGGAGATAGGGAGAGTACACAGAAATAAAAGTTAGAGATAGGGAGAGTACACAGAAACATAAGTTAGAGATAGGGAGAGTACACAGAAATAAAAGTTAAAGATATGGAGAGTACACAGAAACATAAGTTAGAGATAGGAAGAGTACACAGTAACATAAGTTAGAGATATGGAGATTACACAAATAAAAGTTAGAGATATGGAAAGTACACAGAAACATAATTTAGAGATAGGGAGAGCACACAATAACATAAGTTAGAGATAGGGAGAATACACAGAAAAAAAGTTAGAGATAGGGAGAGTACACAGTAACATAAGTTAGAGATAGGGAGAGTACACAGTTACATATGTTAGAGATAGGGGGAGTACACAGAAACATGAGTTAGAGATAGGGGGAGTACACGGTAACATAAGTTAGAGATAGGGGGAGTACACAGAAACATAAGTTAGAGATATGGAGAGTACACAGAAACATAAGTTAGAGATAGGTGGAGTACACAAAAAAAGTTAAGTATATGGAGAGTACACAGAAACATAAGTTAGAGATAGGTAGAGTACACAGTAACATAAGTTAGAGATAGGGAGAGTACACAGAAATAAAAGTAAGAGATAGGGAGAGTACACAGTAAAATAATTTAGAGATAGGGAGAGTACACAGTAACATAAGTTAGAGATAGGGAGAGTACACAGTAACATAAGTTAGAGATGGGGGAGTACACAGAAACATAATTTAGAGATAGGGAGAGTACACAGTAACATAAGTTAGAGATAGGGAGAGTACACAGAAACATAAGTTAGAGATAGGGAGAGTACACAGTAACATAAGTTAGAGATGGGGGGAGTACACAGAAATAAAAGTTAAAGATATGGAGAGTACACAGAAACATAAGTTAGAGATAGGGAGAGTACACAGAAACATAAGTTAGAGATAGGGAGAGTACACAGAAACATAAGTTGGAGATAGGGAGAGTACACAGAAACATAAGTTGGAGATAGGGAGAGTACACAGTAACATAAGTTAGAGATAGGGGGAGTACACAGAAACATAAGTGAGAGATAGGGAGAGTACACAGAAACATAAGTAAGAGATAGGGAGAGTACACAGAAACATAAGTTAGAGATAGGGGGAGTACACAGTAACATAAGTTAGAGAGAGGGGGAGTACACAGAAACATAAGTTAGAGATAGGGAGAGTACACAGAAACATAAGTAAGAGATAGGGAGAGTACACAGAAACATAAGTTGGAGATAGGGAGAGTACACAGTAACATAAGTTAGAGATAGGGGGAGTACACAGAAACATAAGTTAGAGATAGGGAGAGTACACAGTGAGATAAGTTAGAGATAGGGGGAGTACACAGTAGCATAATTTAGAGATAGGGAGAGTACACAGTAACATAATTTAGAGATAGGGAGAGTTCACAGAAACATAAGTTAGAGATACGGAGAGTACACAGTAACATAAGTTAGAGATAGGGGGAGTACACAGAAACATAAGTTAGAGATAGGGAGTGTACACAGTAACATAAGTTAGAGATAGGGAGAGTACACAGAAACATAAGTTAGAGATAGGGAGAGTACACAGTAACATAAGTTAGAGATAGGGAGAGTACACAGCAACATAAGTTGGAGATAGGGAGAGTACACAGAAACATAAGTTAGAGATAGGGAGGATACACAGTAACATAAGTTAGAGATAGGGAAAGTACACAGTAACATAAGTTAGAGATAGGGAGAGTACACAGTAACATAATTTAGAGATAGGGAGAGTATACAGAAACACAAGTTAGAGATAGGGGGAGTACATAGAAACATAAGTTAGAGATAGGGAGAGTACACAGAAACATAAGTTAGAGATAGGGGGAGTACACAGAAACATAAGTTAGAGATAGGGAGAGTACACAGTAACATAAGTTAGAGATAGGGAGAGTACACAATAACATAATTTAGAGATAGGGGGAGTACACAGTAACATAAGTTGGAGATATGGAGAGTACACAGAAACATAAGTTAGAGATAGGGAGGGTACACAGTAACATAAGTTAGAGATAGGGAGAGTACACAGAAACATAAGTTAGAGATAGGGAGAGTACACAGAAACATAAGATAGAGATAGGGAGAGTACACAGAAACATAAGTTGGAGATAGGGAGAGTACACAGTAACATAAGTTAGAGATAGGGGGAGTACACAGAAACATAAGTTAGAGATAGGGAGAGTACACAGTGAGATAAGTTAGAGATAGGGGGAGTACACAGTAGCATAATTTAGAGATAGGGAGAGTACACAGTAACATAATTTAGAGATAGGGAGAGTTCACAGAAACATAAGTTAGAGATACGGAGAGTACACAGTAACATAAGTTAGAGATAGGGGGAGTACACAGAAACATAAGTTAGAGATAGGGAGTGTACACAGTAACATAAGTTAGAGATAGGGAGAGTACACAGAAACATAAGTTAGAGATAGGGAGAGTACACAGTAACATAAGTTAGAGATAGGGAGAGTACACAGCAACATAAGTTGGAGATAGGGAGAGTACACAGAAACATAAGTTAGAGATAGGGAGGGTACACAGTAACATAAGTTAGAGATAGGGAAAGTACACAGTAACATAAGTTAGAGATAGGGAGAGTACACAGTAACATAATTTAGAGATAGGGAGAGTATACAGAAACACAAGTTAGAGATAGGGGGAGTACACAGAAACATAAGTTAGAGATAGGGAGAGTACACAGAAACATAAGTTAGAGATAGGGGGAGTACACAGAAACATAAGTTAGAGATAGGGAGAGTACACAGTAACATAAGTTAGAGATAGGGAGGGTACACAGAAACATAATTTAGAGATAGGGAGAGTACACAGAAACATAAGTAAGAGATAGGTGGAGTACACAGAAATAAAAGTTAAAGATATGGAGAGTACACAGAAACATAAGTTAGAGATAGGGAGAGACCACAGTAACATAAGTTAGAGATAGGGAGAGTACACAGAAACATAATTTAGAGATAGGGAGAGTACACAGAAATAAAAGTTAAAGATATGGAGAGTACACAGAAACATAAGATAGAGATAGGGAGAGACCACAGTAACATAAGTTAGAGATAGGGAGAGTACACAGTAACATAAGTTAGAGATAGGGAGAGTACACAGTAACATATGTTAGAGATAGGGGGAGTACACAGAAACATAAGTTAGAGATAGGGAGAGTACACAGTAAAATAAGTTAGAGATAGGGAGAGTACACAGTGGGATAAGTTAGAGATAGGGAGAATACACAGAAACATAATTTAGAGATGGGGGAGTACACAGAAACATAAGTTAGAGATAGGGAGAGTACACAGTAAAATAAGTTAGAGATAGGGAGAGTACACAGTGGGATAAGTTAGAGATAGGGAGAATACACAGAAACATAATTTAGAGATGGGGGAGTACACAGAAACATAAGTTAGAGATAGGGAGAGTACACAGAAACATAAGTTAGAGATAGGGAGAGTACACAGTAACATATGTTAGAGATAGGGGGAGTACACAGAAACATAAGTTAGAGATAGGGAGAGTACACAGAAACATAAGTTAGAGATAGGGAGAGTACACAGAAACATAAGTTAGAGATAGGAAGAGTACACAGTAACATAAGTTTGAGATAGGGAGAGTACACAATAACATAATTTAGAGATAGGGGGAGTACACAGTAACATAAGTTGGAGATAGGGAGAGTACACAGAAACATAAGTTAGAGATAGGGAGGGTACACAGTAACATAAGTTAGAGATAGGGAGAGTACACAGTAACATAAGTTAGAGATAGGGAGAGTACACAGAAACATAATTTAGAGATAGGGAGAGTACACAGAAACATAAGTTAAAGATATGGAGAGTACACAGAAACATAAGTTAGAGATAGGTGGAGTACACAGAAATAAAAGTTAAAGATATGGAGAGTACACAGAAACATAAGTTAGAGAGAGGGAGAGTACACAGAAACATAATTTAGAGATAGGGAGAGTACACAAATAAAAGTTAAGGATATGGAGAGTACACAGAAACATAATTTAGAGATAGGGAGAGTACACAGAAACATAAGTAAGAGATAGGGGGAGTACACAGAAACATAAGTTAGAGATAGTGGGAGTACACAGAAAGATAAGTTAGAGATAGGGAGAGTACACAGAAATAAAATTTAAAGATATGGAGAGTACACAGAAACATAAGTTAGAGAGAGGTGGAGTACACAGAAATAAAAGTTAAAGATATGGAGAGTACACAGAAACATAAGTTAGAGAGAGGGAGAGTACACAGTAACATAAGTTAGAGATGGGGAGAGTACACAGAAACATAAGTTAGAGATAGGGGGAGTACATGGTAACATAAGTTAGAGATAGGGGGAGTACACAGAAACATAAGTTAGAGATAGGGAGAGTACACAGAAACATAAGTTAGAGATAGGGAGAGTGCACAGTAACATAAGTTAGAGATAGGGGGAGTACACAGAAACATAAGTTAGAGATAGGGAGAGTACACAGAAACATAAGTTAGAGATAGGGGGAGTACACAGTAACATAAGTTAGAGATAGGGGAAGTACACAGAAACATAAGTTAGAGATAGGGGGAGTACACGGTAACATAAGTTAGAGATAGTGAGAGTGCACAGAAACATAAGTTAGAGATAGGGAGAGTAAATAGTAACATAAGCTAGGTTTAGGGGAGCACATAATGACATTTGTTATGGAGTGGATGTGAATTATAGTGTGAACTTTAGTGTTTGTCGACTTGGGAATGATTGCCCTGCGAAAAGGTTTCCATGACCATGCTTCCTCCTAGATGCCTTTTACAACCATTACTTCCCATGATTTGTCCAAGCATATTATAACATTTTTTGACATAACGCTCATATGACATATTCATTGTTTTACACCAATATTTCATAGACCTTTTGATGGTATATATATTAGTATACAATGGTTATCCTTAACATTCGCCTCGCACAACATGCGCTGACCCAGAGGACATAGTTCCTAAATCTCGTTTACAAGCTGCTAAATGTGCAACTTCTGTTTCCTCAGCAACATTCAGTCCCCATATTTCCGCACCGTACAACAAAATGAGACAAACTTGGGTATCAAAACTCTTTCGTCCGTACTTATGACCTACTGAATAAATAAATACCTTGATATTCATACCAGGAAACACATTCTATTTGTGCACCATTATAAAACCATTTTTCATATTGCGCCATTTCTAAAAGCTTTTACCGTTGTAGTTGCTTTTTTCATATTTACCGTCAAACAATTCTCAAAACATGCATGCAATTTACGTCTCTTTCTTAAACGATAGCGCTCAATAACAGACTGTAGGATAAAAAAATTACCAATAGTTCTATAACCTTGGCGAAAAGCCACTTGCTATTCAACATGTTTTTCATAACAAGAACACCAAAATATTAGTCTCCTATTCAGAATGTGTATGTACAGCTTGCTAACATACTTGTAATTGATATACCGATATATAAAGGTTTGCTACACTAGTATCCCCTTTCTTATGTATAATACAATTAGGCCCAATCTCTGGCCCACACGACTCTGGAAGATATGATCGATCAAACACGTGTGAAGTGTGCTTCACTGTGGGGGTCTACGTGTGAAGTGTGCATTACTGTTGTGGTCTACGTGTGAAGTGTGCATTACTGTTGTGGTCTACGTGTGAAGTGTGCATTACTGTTGTGGTCTACGTGTGAAGTGTGCATTACTGTTGTGGTCTACGTGTGAAGTGTGAATTACTGTTGTGGTCTACGTGTGAAGTGTGCATTGCTGTTGTGGTCTACGTGTGAAGTGTGCATTACTGTTGTGGTCTACGTATAAAGTGTGCATTACTGTTGTGGTCTACGTGTGAAGTGTGCATTACTGTTGTGGTCTACGTGTGAAGTGTGCATTACTGTTGTGGTCTACGTGTGAAGTGTGCATTACTGTTGTGGTCTACGTGTGAAATGTGCATTACTGTTGTGGTCTACGTATGAAGTGTGCATTACTGTTGTGGTCTACGTGTGAAATGTGCATTACTGTTGTGGTCTACGTGTGAAATGTGCATTACTGTTGTGGTCTACGTGTGAAATGTGCATTACTGTTGTGGTCTACGTGTGAAGTGTGCATTACTGTTGTGGTCTACGTGTGAAATGTGCATTACTGTTGTGGTCTACGTGTGAAATGTGCATTACTGTTGTGGTCTACGTGTGAAGTGTGCATTACTGTTGTGGTCTACGTGTGAAATGTGCATTACTGTTGTGGTCTACGTATGAAGTGTGCATTACTGTTGTGGTCTACGTGTGAAGTAGGCATCACTGTTGTGGTCTACGTTGGAAGTGTGCATTACCTTTGTGGTCTACGCGTGAAGGATGCATTACTGTTGTGGTCTACAGTTGAAGTGTGAATTACTGTTGTGATCTACGTGTGAAGAATGCATTACTGTTGTGGTCTACATGTGAAGTGTGCATTGCTATTGTGGTATACGTGTGAAGAATGCATTCCCAGCGATGCACATTGATATATTTGTATCCGAATATTATTATTTTTCTTCTCTATTTTCTTTCACATAAATTACAGTATTATGACCTTGACACATCTTACACACAGGTAATCAGAACGTGTTTTTTTCCGATCCGGCCATGACTACACACCAGTGAAGGGGAGGTTATAGTTTAGATCATCTTCCACCAACGCATGGATGTATGCCGCATTCACATGGAGAAAAAACGCTCACAAGGCGTCACCGTTATGCGGGAAAACACTGATCAAAGTGATATGAGAAATAACTCGCGCAATATTTATATATGCATATACTCTCCCGGTAAACAGTAGAAATGGACCCAGGACCAGCTGTTAGTTGTGATGGGGGATCGAGTCAGTGGACCCAGGACTAGCTGTTAGTTGTGATGTGGGACCGAGTCAGCGGACCCAGGACTAGCCGTTAGTTGTGATGTGGAACCGAGTCAGTGGACCCTGGACCAGCCGTTAGTTGTGATCGGGGACCAAGTCACCGGACCCTGGACCAGCCGTTAGTTGTGATCGTTGACCGAGTCAGGGGACGCAGAACCAGCTGTTAGTTGTGATGGGGGACCGAGTCAGTGGACCCAGGACTAGACGCTAGTTGTGAGGGACCGAGTCAGTGGACCCAGGACTAGCTGTTAAGTGTGATGGGGGATGGTGTCAGTGGACCCAGGACTACCCGTTAGTTGTGATGGGGGATGGTGTCAGTGGACCCAGGACTAGCCGTTAGTTGTGATGGGGTACCGAGTCAGTGGACCCAGGACTAGCCGTTAGTTGTGATGGGGGACCGAGTCAGTGGACCCAGGACTAGCCGTTAGTTGTGATGGGGGATGGTGTCAGTGGACCCAGGACTAGTTGTTAGTTGTGATGGCGGACCGAGGCAATGGACCCGGGACTAGCCGTTAGTTGTGATGGGGGACCGAGTCAGTGGACCCAGGACTAGCCGTTAGTTGTGATGGAGGATCGGTGGGTCGTGGAAGCCATACACTCTAGTTCATGAAAGTCATTGTTGGTTTTCAGATACTGATAACATCACATAGCACAGATACATTCTTCCGCAACCACACTTTGCGCCGAAATATGGCAGCAGCAGTTCAGGGCCTGGATATAGTTTGTCCAAGTTGGGTGTAGGTATCATGACGTCATCAGTACAATAATGTCCCATCAAGCATATTTTGGACACTATACACATATACCCTGAAACATACATCTTGAACTATTTATATATTATTATATATTAATATATATACAATGCATTGTTTCCAACGCATATCCACTTATAAACGCCTCAGTTTGACAATGGGTGGTGGAGTAGCCTTGTGGGTTTTGACAACAGTTTGATCTTTCTCTAAGTTTATAGACAAGCAAAATGCCGACGCTTATCACGAGGCCAGATAGGAAAATAGAGATGCAACACACGTTGTTGTAGGAGTCCCAGGAGTAACTAGATGTCACAAGTTAAGTTGTCCTATTTCTGACACGACTAACAGTACGCACTCAACACACCTACTAAACAACTATAGACATTCCCTTATCTTGTACAACACGTGTGGGAACACTAGGACTGCGCATCGTGGTAGGAAGAGGTTATATACAGTTATAGACATGTAGATGACGTATCTTAGACTTGTGACATGACAATGCAATTTATATGTATTTATTTTCATTTTTTTGCTAAAAGCCCAGGCAAGTCCAGATGAAACTAAACCAAGTCTAGTTTCCTTGATGCCACAGAGGAGGAGTGTCTGTTTGGAATTACAGTTATATAAGTGTTGGTCTAGAGTATAGATGTACACCAGTCAATTTCGCTTGAAATATGGCTACACTTTTTTAAATAAGATGTATCTTGAAAAATCAGCCTAAAACTCCAACGTGGGATAAGAACCTTTCTTTATATCAACTTCACCATTACGATCAACAGTGTTCAGGAAATAAAGTTATCATATTTAAAAATATGTATCTACAAAAATACAAAATAAATTCCAATGTCAGCATAAGAAGACATACGGGCATGTTGAATGATATTTAACTGGACGTTCAACTGCTGCAGGAAGGGTAGCATTATTTTACTCATTGACTGATTTTAATTGATTAGACACGTAATACATATTCATCAAGATTTGATTTGGCCGAAAAACTAAGAACTTGAGGCATATGCGCTTTAACAAGTCAAGCCTGCCATAGATATGTTATTTCTGAAGTAAATATATATCTAAAGACAGCGGAGCTGGTATTGCCATGATAGAAACTGCAATACATACCACGATAACAAGATTCGATTCATATTCCGATAGGATTATCAAAGAAAACCAACAATCAAAGAATCATACGAAATAGAGAAACTGTATAACTTTTGATAAAGCTATACGATAGTATTTAAAACATGATGTTTTAATCTGGACACACTTGACGTAACATGGCAATCGGTGCTGACCAACCGTTGCATTGCATCACATCCTGTGGAATCATCAGTACTGATGCATCATCCGATGTGCAGCATACAAAATAAACCCTCTTTGTCCAGGATTATGACGCAATTTGAATAGAGTTTAAAGACCCGGCTTAGCATCAATGTGAACTGATGTAGCCGTTATCGCCAGGATGCCGCGGAGATAGGGTGTAGGTGGCTGTGGGAGCGGCACGGCGTTGTCCGGTCACTGCTGATAACGGTTGAGAAAGATAAGGAACGGGCCGAGCTCGAGGGAGAAAGGGGACGAGGCGAGCAAGGACCTCAAAACCCGAACAATGTGTTTAATAATAACTAGTCCCTTACTATACTTGATCAGAGTGCACCATTAAACATAAACTGCCAGGCAAAGGAAGTATACATTTGAAAAATACATTTGATCTTATAATTACAAACATTATCAAAACTCAAGCAGGCTGAACCAGTCGCTGAAACACTGCAAACCTAGAGGTTCAAAAGGCAACTAGGGCGAGGAGCAAATGATATATATGTGAAATCTCCGCGGAAATCGCGTTTTTCAAAACAGTTGTCCTCGGGGGAAAATCATCTTCCGCGTAAAAATATAATAACAGATTAAAAAAACACTCCGAAAAATATGATCGAAAACAGGACAATCCGCAGCAAAGGACATCATACGTTTTCTATCACGAATGGTTGCACTATAACGTAGGGTGTGGCGTCACACAGAAATTGTAAATACTCAGAGTCGGATGATGGCTTGTTTTTAAGATTTAGTTGTCTTTAAGCCTGTAAGTGAATGAGATGTTTTACAGTTGTTCATGTGATTAGCGAGAAAACTATGAATGTTTCTTCAGCGTCCCAAAACCCATAACATGGGGATATATGTTGTGTTAATGTCTTATGTTGCAATGGGGTTTTGTTTTTACCAACAAAGGTAAGTCAGTACAAGGTAAGTCTTTTTCAATATGCTTCAACATGGGGAAAGGGTCAATAATTCTTTCGGCAGAAATTGACAACACTTCAAACATGGTAGGGTAATGTGAGGCCCGAGAACAACTGGTGGTATTCCTTTTTATTAATACTGATACTTTAAAGTTGTATATATCCGAAAATCTGTGTATCTTGAGGTGGCGTTTGAATTGGCAGTGAGTGGGGGTCAATTTCAGATCCAGCGTTGGGTGGGTGGTCCTTACTAAACATGCGCCTGTGTTGTGGGGAGCTAAATCTCACTAAACATGCACCTGTGTTGTGGGTAGCTAAATCTCACTACACATGCACCTGTGTTGTGGGTAGCTAAATCTCACTAAACATGCACCTGTGTTGTGGGGAGCTATATCTCACTAAACATGCGCCTGTGTTGTTGGTAGCTATATGTCACTAAACATGCGCCTGTGTTGTGGGTAACTGAATCTCACTAAACATGCACCTGTGTTGTGGGGAGCTAAATCTCACTAAACATGCGCCTGTGTTGTAGGTAGCTAAATCTCACTAAACATGCACCTGTGTTGTGGGTAGCTAAATCTCACTAAACATGCACCTGTGTTGTGGGTAGCTAAATCTCACTAAACATGTACCTGTGTTGTGGGTAGCTAAATCTCACTAAACATGCACCTGTGTTGTGGGTAGCTAAATCTCACTAAACATGCACCTGTGTTGTGGGGAGCTATATCTCACTAAACATGCGCCTGTGTTGTGGGGAGCTAAATCTCACTAAACATGCACCTGTGTTGTGGGGAGCTATATCTCACTAAACATGCACCTGTGTTGTGGGTAACTAAATCTCACTGAACATGCACCTGTGTTGTGGGGAGCTATATCTCACTAAACATGCGTCTGTGTTGTGGGGAGCTATATCTCACTAAACATGCACCTGTGTTGTGGGTAACTAAATCTCACTAAACATGCACCTGTGTTGTGGGTAACTAAATCTCACTAAACATGCACCTGTGTTGTGGGGAGCTATATCTCACTAAACATGCGCCTGTGTTGTGGGTAACTAAATCTCACTAAACATGCCCCTGTGTTGTGGGTAACTAAATCTCACTAAACATGCCCCTGTGTTGTGGGTAGCTATATCTCACTAAACATGCACCTGTGTTGTGGGGAGCTATATCTCACTAAACATGCACCTGTGTTGTGGGGAGCTATATCTCACTAAACATGCACCTGTGTTGTGGGTAACTAAATCTCACTAAACATGCACCTGTGTTGTGGGTAACTAAATCTCACTAAACATGCACCTGTGTTGTGGGGAGCTATATCTCACTAAACATGCGCCTGTGTTGTGGGTAACTAAATCTCACTAAACATGCACCTGTGTTGTGGGTAACTTAATCTCACTAAACATGCACCTATGTTGTGGGTAACTAAATCTCACTAAACATGCACCTGTGTTGTGGGTAGCTATATCTCACTAAACATGCACCTGTGTTGTGGGGAGCTATATCTCACTAAACATGCACCTGTGTTGTGGGTAACTAAATCTCACTAAACATGCACCTGTGTTGTGGGTAACTAAATCTCACTAAACATGCACCCGGGTTGTGGGTAGCTATATCTCACTTAACATGCACCTGTGTTGTGGGGAGCTATATCTCACTAAACATGCACCTGTGTTGTGGGGAGCTATGTCTCACTAAACATGCACCTGTGTTGTGGGTAACTAAATCTCACTAAACATGCACCTGTGTTGTTGGTAACTGAATCTCACTAAACATGCACCCGGGTTGTGGGTAGCTATATCTCACTAAACATGCACCTGTGTTGTGGGGAGCTATATCTCACTAAACATGCACCTGTGTTGTGGGGAGCTATATCTCACTAAACATGCACCTGTGTTGTGGGTAACTAAATCTCACTAAACATGCACCTGTGTTGTGGGTAGCTATATCTCACTAAACATGCACCTGTGTTGTGGGTAGCCAAATCTCACTAAACATGCACCTGTGTTGTGGGTAACTAAATCTCACTAAACATGCACCTGTGTTGTGTCAGTTGGTCGGTCCTCACTAAAGAAACGTCCACCTGTGCTTTTGTTTCTGGTTAAGTGTGAAATTTTACGAAACTTCAGACATTTTGGTCGAAACATGCTGAAGGGTGTTAATTGCACTGCACTGCGACGGTCGCGCAATGTAATATTGTACACACTAGGGAGAGAGAGAGAGAGAGAGAGAGGGGGGGGGGGGGGGGGGAGGGGGGTAGGGACAGACAAAGAGAGAGAGAGAGAAACGCTCGTGTGCGTTTGAGCGCGTGCCTGTGTGCGTGTTTGTCTAGCTAAGCAAATATAACTATAAACCTTTAGTTAACTTTCACTCGAGTTTTAGTTCAATCTATATACTGTCTAAGAGCATCATTAAAATACCTCATTTAAAGACCTCGAGGGCGTGCGATCCAGTAAATTCATTGTGTTGACCCAGTGAGTCGGTATTGAAGCAGGATATTTCACTTACTCACATCTGGTGGAAGTCTTAATGTTTCTTACATTATTTATTCAATATGATATCTTCAATGCTGAATTGTATGTGTTCGCACTGGTTTCCTGGCGTGTGATCAAACACAGCAGATAGGTCAGTGCAAGACAAAAATACGCAAAACATTAAAGGGGGACAACTCTTCCTTCCCCCGCGAATGGTGCACGTTTGAAGCTTTTTTCTTGCTCGCATAGCCAAAAATCAAATCGTATTGTCTGTTGGTCTGTTGATTGTATCATATTGTTTCATGTGTTCTCTAGTAATACCAGTTTTGTGTAATCTATGTTTTGCACATGCCCCTGCTGTAACGGATGTGAGATACGAAGATCAGCATTTTAGCTTGGGTTATCTTCACATCTTTTCTTGTCCAGTACTATTATTGTTTTCATTAACTGAATGTCAGTTTTTTACATCATTAACATCTGATGTATCAATGACGAGGAGTAAGTAAAGACAAGTAGATCAATGCACTTGGCTGTTGCATTTACTGGGTATAAAAACATGCGCTTTATATTTCAACACAAACATCGTGTCACGAGTCTCGTACTGTACACCCTGGCACATATGACCTCAGAGATGGAGACGGCGGACTTATCTCTAGTAATGAAATGAACTCCATGGCGTCATTCCATCCCAACATCTATGACTTCATGACCATGTTGATAGATGAGGTAAGGTGAAATGGGGTTTAACGTTGTGTCCAAGATCGTTGCAATTATATAGCCACCATCTTCCCGAGGCAAGAGAGTTAACTGACTTTAAAAGTCCAGTTTCCACCCTTGCCGAACTAGGTGGGAATTACTGGGCTCGGTCGAAGCGCCACCAGTGTCTATTACAACTTATGTCCCTTCTAAGCCTCTCCTGTGGACCAATCAGATTCCACCTCTCGTATCACTTGCGTTTGCTTCAAACAAAATGGTGGCGCCCAGTCGGGACGATCTGGTAGTTAATCAAGATCTATAGTGTCATAAAACGGGTCTTATATCGCGAAATGCATCAAATCACGTGAGCACCTTGATTAAAAACATGAAAAGATTTGGAAAATATCTGCTGACAACGAGTTGGCGGTGCACATACTTTGCAAACCCTGCTATCGACCGAAATCTGATCGACAGTTTACGAACCGGATTTCGATTTCGGGGTGCGATTTTGACTGGACTATGCATAGACTCGTTAGTTCAGCCAAAATGTAACTCCATAATACCAGCCGAGTTCGGCAAGGGTGGAAACTGGACTTTTATACTCAGTTAGCTCTCTTGCCTCGGGAAGCTGTATAGCGACGTGCATGCACGTGTGTGTGTCTGTGTGTGTCTGCTTTTGTGTCCGGATTAATGCCGGTTTTGTAGTGCTAGCTCACTGAGATACATGCCGCTGTTTAACATGAATACCCCACTCAGACACAGTATACTGACTCCGAGCCGACCAGTCCTTGTTTTGTCCCCTTAATGCAGAGCGCCAGGCAGGGTAAGAACAAGTACCACCTTTAACGTCTTTTAGTATGACGCGGCCTTCGAACCCCCAAACTTCCGCTCTCCGGGCGGACGCGCTACCACTAGACCGCGGGGTAGTTGTGAATAATATAAAATAAATCGCATATGTCTGTAACAAGGTTTTGTGGCTAGACACTGTTTCGGTACTATAAAAAAACCTGCTGACCTCGGATAACGTCGCAAATAATCTTTCAGGGATTATTCCCCTGAGTAGACAACTGAAGGCATCTTTCATGTTCTTATTGATGCCGTGCATAAGTTGTTGACATAGTAGTCCAATGGATGAGCACACAGAAAAGTCCCTCAACGTGATTTAAAATTCGAGACGGAAGACGGCAGACTGGGCACCGGTCTGACCTTTGAAATTGCGCTGCGCAACAAACTCGTGGAACTGCCGTTTTAACCCAAGTGTAGGACTTTTTCGTTTGGGTGACAATCTAGCCTGTCTTTCTTTAACGTCTGTTTTCGGTTTATCAAATTTGATTTCGGCCAGGCATATGTGATTAAACATGTTCTAAAGTAGTCTAAAGTAGCTATGCTCACGATGCACGTACGTACTTGTCCTGAAGTCCAAATTGAATAATATATATATATATATATATAGGATGGGTTATTTCATCGTCTGGAAAAAAAACTATGTATTTTGTACCCATTAATTTTAAATAATCAAGAATGTAAGTAATTTATGTTGTTTTTGTTAATCCTTATCAGATGTGTATAAGCCTGTACTGTGCTGTCTAACTTCACGCTTGCTTGAGAACCGTATAACAACTATACGGAAACGTCGCATCATAATAGAATAAAGAAGTTGTCATCCATAAAGTATCTTGTCGTGACTTGATAGATGTTTAACCTACACAAGACACCATTAACCTGGTGATCTGTGGAGGATTCGTTGCTCGAGGTCGAGGGCCATCAGGGGTCACTCCCGACGGCCAGATTCATATCAGAGGTAGAGGACGAGGGTAGAAGACCGGGGTAGAAGACGGTGGTGGAGGACGGAGGTAGAGGACAGGGGTAGAGAACTGAGGGTAGGGGACAGGGGTAGAAGACGGGGGTAGAGGACAGGGGTAGAGGACAGGGTATGAAGACGGGTGTAGAAGAGAGGGGAGAAGGGGGTAGGGAACGGAGGGTAGAAGACGGTGATGGAGGACGGTGGAAGAGGATGAGGGCAGAAGACAGGGGAGAAGACGGGGGGGGGGGGGCGGAGGCTAGAAGACAGGGGTAGAAGTCAGGGGTAGAAAACGGAGGGTAGAGGACGGTGGTGGAGGACGGTGGAAGAGGACGACGGTAGAAGACAGGGGAGAAGGGGGGGGGGTGGACTGGACGGAGGGTAGAAGACAGGGGTAGAGAACTGAGGGTAGAAGACAGGGGTAGAAGACGGGGGTAGAGAGCTGAGGGTAGAAGACAGGGGTAGAAGACGGGGGTAGAGGACGGTGCCAGGGAAGGGGGTAGAAGACAGGGGTAGAAGACGGGGGAGGGGGGGGGGGTAGTGGACAGGGGTAGAGGATGGAGGGTAGAAGACAGGGGAGAAGACGGGGGTAGTGGACAGGGGTAGAGAACGGAGGGTAGAAGACAGGGGTAGAACACGGGGGTAGAGGACGGTGCAAGGGATGGGGTAGATGACAGGGGTAGAAGACGGGGGGGGGGGTGGACGGAGGGTAGAAGACAGGGGAAGAAGACGGGGGTAGTGGACAGGGGTAGAGGATGGAGGGTAGAAGACAGGGGAAGAAGACGGGGGTAGTGGACAGGGGTAGAAGACAGAGGTAGAAGACAGGGGAAGAAGACGGGGGTAGTGGACAGGGGTAGAGGATGGAGGGTAGAAGACAGGGGAATAAGACGGGGGTAGTGGACAGGGGTAGAAGACAGGTAGAAGACGGGGGTAGAGGACGGTGCTAGGGGAAGGGGGTAGAAGACAGGGTAGAAGACAGGGTAGAAGATAGGGGTAAAGGACGGTGGTAGAGGGAGAGGGTAGAGGACAGGGTAGAAAACGGTGGTAGAAGACAGGGTAGAATACAGGAATTAGAGGACGGGGGTAGAGGAAGGGGTAGAAGACAGAGTAGAAGACGGGGGTAGAATACGGGGGTAGAAGACAGGGTAGAAGACGGGGGTAGAAGACAGGGGTAGAAGACGGGGGTAGAGTACGGTGCCAGGGTAGGGGGTAGAAGACAGGGGTAAAAGACGGGGGTGGGGTGGATGGAGGGTAGAAGACAGGGGAAGAAGACGGGGGTAGTGGACAGGGGTAAAGGATGTAGGGTAGAAGACAGGGGAAGAAGACGGGGGTAGTGGACAGGGGTAGAAGACAGAGGTAGAAGACAGGGGAAGAAGACGGGGGTAGAGGATGGAGGGTAGAAGACAGGGGAAGAAGACGGGGGTAGTGGACAGGGGTAGAGGATGGAGGGTAGAAGACAGGGGAATAAGACGGGGGTAGTGGACAGGGGTAGAAGACAGGTAGAAGACGGGGGTAGAGGACGGTGCTAGGGGAAGGGGGTAGAAGACAGGGTAGAAGACTGGGAGAAGAAGATAGGGTAGACGATAGGGGTAAAGGACGGTGGTAGAGGGAGAGGGTAGAAGACAGGGTAGAAAACGGTGGTAGAAGACAGGGTAGAATACAGGAATTAGAGGACGGGGGTAGAGGAAGGGGTAGAAGACAGAGTAGAAGACGGGGGTAGAATACGGGGGTAGAAGACAGGGTAGAAGACGGTGGCAGAAGACAGGGGTAGAATACGTGGGTAGAAGACAGGGTAGAAGACGGTGGCAGAAGACAGGGGTAGAATACGTGGGTAGAAGACAGGGTAGAAGACGGTGGCAGAAGACAGGGGTAGAATACGGGGGTAGAAGACAGGGTAGAAGAAGGGGTAGAGGACGGAGGTAGAGGACGGTGCTAGGGGAAGGGGGTAAAATACAGGGGTAGAAGACGGGGGTAGAGGGCTGTGGTAGAGGACGAGGGTTGAAGACGGGGGTAGAAGACGGGGGTAGAAGACAGGGGTATAAGACGGTGGTAGAAGACGGGGGTAGAAGACAGAGTAGAGGACGGTGGTAGAAGACAGGGTAGAAGACAGGGTAGAGGACGGTGGTAGAAGACAGGGGGAGAAGACGGGGGATAAAAGACAGGTAACAGATCATGACGCGCAACAGGTCATGATTATTTTGCAAGCTCGATGCCAAGGGAAGCAACTCCGTCCCTCTTAACCCTGGGATGTGCCAAGTAAATATTGATATTTTTAGCTGTGACCTAGATGTACATAGAGACAAACCACGGGGCTGGCTGATAATTATTCATGAGCGTTCCGCCATGATGTTCCTTGAATGACATCCGCGCGAGTTAGGAGCGATCGGTTATCAGTTGTGTCCAATAATTAGCAACTTGACCCGTAGTACCTTGCGACCACTGGAGTCCTCCGAACAAGCCGAGCTTCGTCGAGACATGTAAGGGCATTAATCGTGAGTACAAGCTACGTCCTTGTGTGAACCTAGACTGCACTACGTGTACAAAACATGGGGCTGCGAGGCGAAACTATTGTTTATCATATCAACTTTTACTACATATTTTCAGCAGGTTTGTGAAACCCTCACAAGAAAACCTTCTACCCACGAGTGAATTATTCAGCAGCCTGAACAGTTGCTTACATACCTAGATGGAGACTTCTGTCTCCGAGGATATTTTTAAATGGAACAATAATAAGTCTGATAAAAGTATATGGCGTGTGAATGTTTATGTTTTTTCAGTTCTGATTTATTATCAATGACAGCCTTTGTGGAACTTGGTATTATAGTGTTGTGTCACTGTGAAACAAGACCAGGGGAGCGTGGTTCGTGACAACACTGATATTGTGACCAGCACCTCGCGCTGCGAATGCAATGTTAGGTGCCACGTGTTTGCGAGCCAGGTGTACCATTGTGTTGTGTAATTCCCAGCGGTACATATAACCAGCTCCGCAAACAGAAGTATGCAACATTACATCGCAGCTGAACATGCGCCGTATTCAAATGTCAGCTTTGTTTGATCATTGTCCCGACCAACCAAACCAAGACAAATTAAGCACATGTTGACCTACTTTCGTAATACCTGCCTGCCATATGTGACACGAATGTGCGACACGCTCTGGTGGCTTTCAGTGTATTCGTCCATGACATTAAGCCATACCAGGTCACGTCACAAGAAACTGTGGTCCAGTCGGGATGAGTGTTACTAGAAGTAATTATTACCATTATTACCAAGTCGTGATGACAAAACACACACACACGTGGCCAACGCGACTCTTTAAGGCCTACCCTGGGGTATTGGGTAAGTCGTTTGGCCTCAGGCTGTGTACAGTTTCTAGTGTTTTGAAAGTCATAAGTCGGGCATAACAGACTGAGGTGAATTGTTTCCATGTCACATTTGTTTATATATTCACCGTCGTCCGAATGTATCAAGTCACCGTCGTCCCACAATGTGTCAATACAAACACAGGGCATATGACGAGTTAATATTCCATGAGGACATTTCCCAGGCGGTCGTTCTGTGGGGTCGGTATTCCAACATAGATTATTTACTTGTATATATATGACGACGCGTCGTATTGATTTTATTGTTTTGCAGTCATAGATAGACTAACTTAAAGTATCATTTAACCAAACTTATTTTGTCATTAAAATGTAATTACAATGTATCTTAATGCCTAATTACCAATGTACCCAAGTCATGCAAATATACCACGTATCATCATTTATTTTAATTGATGACATCAATAAGTCATTTATTGGCCCTTATTGGAATAAAATTACTGTGAAGTTGGGATTATTCGTAGATGCCCCAACAATTAACGACATAGTCTCCGAGATGTAGAGTGTATAAGCGTCCACGACCCGGGGTTGCAGGAGTTGTGTAAGTAGTTGTCTGAAGTAACAGGGTGCAGGAGTTGTGTAAGTAGTTGTCTGAAGTAACAGGGTGCAGGAGTTGTGTAAGTAGTTGTCTGAAGTAACAGGGTGCAGGAGTTGTGTAAGTAGTTGTCTGAAGTAACAGGGTGCAGGAGTTGTGTAAGTAGTTGTCTGAAGTAACAGGGTGCAGGAGTTGTGTAAGTAGTTGTCTGAAGTAACAGGGTGCAGGAGTTGTGTAAGTAGTTGTCTGAAGTAACAGGGTGATGGGGTTGTGTAAGTAGTTGTCTGAAGTAAGAGGGTGCAGGAGTTGTGTAAGTAGTTGTCTGAAGTAACAGGGTGCAGGAGTTGTGTAAGTAGTTGTCTGAAGTAACAGGGTGCAGGAGTTGTGTAAGTAGTTGTCTGAAGTAACAGGGTGCAGGAGTTGTGTAAGTAGTTGTCTGAAGTAACAGGGTGCAGGAGTTGTGTAAGTAGTTGTCTGAAGTAACAGGGTGCAGGAGTTGTGTAAGTAGTTGTCTGAAGTAACAGGGTGCAGGAGTTGTGTAAGTAGTTGTCTGAAGTAACAGGGTGCAGGAGTTGTGTAAGTAGTTGTCTGAAGTAACAGGGTGCAGGAGTTGTGTAAGTAGTTGTCTGAAGTAACAGGGTGCAGGAGTTGTGTAAGTAGTTGTCTGAAGTAACAGGGTGCAGGAGTTGTGTAAGTAGTTGTCTGAAGTAACAGGGTGCAGGAGTTGTGTAAGTAGTTGTCTGAAGTAACAGGGTGCAGGAGTTGTGTAAGTAGTTGTCTGAAGTAACAGGGTGCAGGAGTTGTGTAAGTAGTTGTCTGAAGTAACAGGGTGCAGGAGTTGTGTAAGTAGTTGTCTGAAGTAAGAAGGTGCAGGAGTTGTGTAAGTAGTTGTCTGAAGTAAGAAGGTGCAGGAGTTGTGTAAGTAGTTGTCTGAAGTAACAGGGTGCAGGAGTTGTGTAAGTAGTTGTCTGAAGTAAGAGGGTGCAGGAGTTGTGTAAGTAGTTGTCTGAAGTAACAGGGTGCAGGAGTTGTGTAAGTAGTTGTCTGAAGTAACAGGGTGCAGGAGTTGTGTAAGTAGTTGTCTGAAGTAAGAAGGTGCAGGAGTTGTGTAAGTAGTTGTCTGAAGTAAGAGGGTGCAGGAGTTGTGTAAGTAGTTGTCTGAAGTAAGAGGGTGCAGGAGTTGTGTAAGTAGTTGTCTGAAGTAAGAGGGTGCAGGAGTTGTGTAAGTAGTTGTCTGAAGTAACAGGGTGCAGGAGTTGTGTAAGTAGTTGTCTGAAGTAAGAGGGTGCAGGAGTTGTGTAAGTAGTTGTCTGAAGTAACAGGGTGCAGGAGTTGTGTAAGTAGTTGTCTGAAGTAACAGGGTGCAGGAGTTGTGTAAGTAGTTGTCTGAAGTAACAGGGTGCAGGAGTTGTGTAAGTAGTTGTCTGAAGTAACAGGGTGCAGGAGTTGTGTAAGTAGTTGTCTGAAGTAACAGGGTGCAGGAGTTGTGTAAGTAGTTGTCTGAAGTAACAGGGTGCAGGAGTTGTGTAAGTAGTTGTCTGAAGTAACAGGGTGCAGGAGTTGTGTAAGTAGTTGTCTGAAGTAACAGGGTGCAGGAGTTGTGTAAGTAGTTGTCTGAAGTAACAGGGTGCAGGAGTTGTGTAAGTAGTTGTCTGAAGTAAGAAGGTGCAGGAGTTGTGTAAGTAGTTGTCTGAAGTAACAGGGTGCAGGAGTTGTGTAAGTAGTTGTCTGAAGTAACAGGGTGCAGGAGTTGTGTAAGTAGTTGTCTGAAGTAACAGGGTGCAGGAGTTGTGTAAGTAGTTGTCTGAAGTAACAGGGTGCAGGAGTTGTGTAAGTAGTTGTCTGAAGTAACAGGGTGCAGGAGTTGTGTAAGTAGTTGTCTGAAGTAACAGGGTACAGGAGTTGTGTAAGTAGTTGTCTGAAGTAACAGGGTGATGGGGTTGTGTAAGTAGTTGTCTGAAGTAACAGGGTGCAGGAGTTGTGTAAGTAGTTGTCTGAAGTAACAGGGTGCAGGAGTTGTGTAAGTAGTTGTCTGAAGTAACAGGGTGATGGGGTTGTGTAAGTAGTTGTCTGAAGTAAGAGGGTGCAGGAGTTGTGTAAGTAGTTGTCTGAAGTAACAGGGTGCAGGAGTTGTGTAAGTAGTTGTCTGAAGTAACAGGGTGCAGGAGTTGTGTAAGTAGTTGTCTGAAGTAACAGGGTGCAGGAGTTGTGTAAGTAGTTGTCTGAAGTAACAGGGTGCAGGAGTTGTGTAAGTAGTTGTCTGAAGTAACAGGGTGCAGGAGTTGTGTAAGTAGTTGTCTGAAGTAACAGGGTGCAGGAGTTGTGTAAGTAGTTGTCTGAAGTAACAGGGTGCAGGAGTTGTGTAAGTAGTTGTCTGAAGTAACAGGGTGCAGGAGTTGTGTAAGTAGTTGTCTGAAGTAACAGGGTGCAGGAGTTGTGTAGGTAGTTGTCTGAAGTAAGAGGGTGCAGGAGTTGTGTAAGTAGTTGTCTGAAGTAACAGGGTGCAGGAGTTGTGTAAGTAGTTGTCTGAAGTAAGAGGGTGCAGGAGTTGTGTAAGTAGTTGTCTGAAGTAAGAGGGTGCAGGAGTTGTGTAAGTAGTTGTCTGAAGTAACAGGGTGCAGGAGTTGTGTAAGTAGTTGTCTGAAGTAACAGGGTGCAGGAGTTGTGTAAGTAGTTGTCTGAAGTAACAGGGTGCAGGAGTTGTGTAAGTAGTTGTCTGAAGTAACGGTGCAGGAGTTGTGTAAGTAGTTGTCTGAAGTAACAGGGTGCAGGAGTTGTGTAAGTAGTTGTCTGAAGTAAGAAGGTGCAGGAGTTGTGTAAGTAGTTGTCTGAAGTAAGAGGGTGCAGGAGTTGTGTAAGTAGTTGTCTGAAGTAACAGGGTGCAGGAGTTGTGTAAGTAGTTGTCTGAAGTAAGAGGGTGCAGGAGTTGTGTAAGTAGTTGTCTGAAGTAACAGGGTGCAGGAGTTGTGTAAGTAGTTGTCTGAAGTAACAGGGTGCAGGAGTTGTGTAAGTAGTTGTCTGAAGTAACAGGGTGCAGGAGTTGTGTAAGTAGTTGTCTGAAGTAACAGGGTGATGGGGTTGTCACTATGTGGCAGACCTTTGTTTAGAAACATTCAGCTCCGATCATATAAATAAAGTGAAATATATACTACTCGAAAGAAGTTAAATAACACCCGATCCCATTAACTATAGTTATATGAAAGCATCGGGTGTTGTTTGAGTAGTATATTTCTGTTACATCTAAACATCGGCTCGGTAATATCAATATATCATTCTAAATTAGATCCGGGGAAGAGTAGGTCTTCAGCAACCCATGCTTGCCCTAAAAGGCGACTATGCTTGTCGTAAGAGCCGATTAACGGGGTCGGGTGGTCAGGCTCGCTGACCTGGTTGATGCATGCCATCGTATCCCAATTGTGTGGATCTATGCTCACGATGTCAATCACTGGATTGTCTGGTCCAGACTTATTTACAGACCGCCGTCATATAGCTGGAATATTTCTGAGTGCGGCGTTAAACAATAAACAAACAAAACATTCTAAATTAACAATAGACCTCGTGTGCATGCTCCCTTCCTGGGCAACAGGCACCGTATCGGTTTATTCAATGTAAGCATATATTTATTGACATAACAAACCTCATGGTGAGATGGCATTGATACATTTTTTATATGAATAAATAATGTACCTATATTACTGTCAACACCTCGATTTTAAGATAACACAAATGGATTAGTTATGTAATAAAAGATATGTATACATCGCAACACGCTCCTTCGCACAGGCAGACAGATGGCCGAGTGTTGTCAGTACAGGCGTCGCTTGTCTGACACGCTATATCACAATCTGGAAAATGTTTCACATTTATTTGCTCGTAGGTTGATCTCGTGTATCACGCAGTTCCATCAGCATCACCACCACCTGCCGCGATGGACTGCAATCGATATGTTTTACCGTATTGGTTTGATTTGAACGTGTTATTTTCATGGTATTTGTGATGTGTGCACATCTCTATCCCTCGGGAGTGCCTGATCGACCAACACATTCAGCAAGCATTACGGTGTGTTTGTGTGACATGGCCGCCACTTGAACATGTCATTCATAAGTCATAACCCATCAAGGAAATTATATGTTGAACTCCGTGACCCAGAGAACAACGGGGCCACGGCCTGGTGTGTACCGAGAGGTAGCAGCACGTGCACGGGGCTATCGTCTCCTGGCGGAGGTCCCCAGGGGAAACAGGGGGTAACGCAGACAGTTGTTCTACCCAGCCTCGCCTGCATCCATGTAGACTAACATTTAGTCTATGAAATCTTATATTACACAATATCCTTCTTGACTCTAAAAATAAAATAAAATAAAAAAATTCCCTATGCTGATTTCATATGTGGAATAGAGCTAGCTTGAGCTGGCTAGACTTTTTTTCATAAAATAAATATATTCCAGTCATGGTGCAGGACTAGCACCCATGTAACGCGACGGCCTGCTCTTGTTTGGCCGACCCAGTACACATTTCCACCAAACTGTATTGTTCTCACTCTACTTCTACTTCACAAACCACCTGATCCCACCCTTCTCACCCAACCCCGTGACCTACTGTGATCCACCAGTCCTCTGGGGCAATTCAAAAAAATTTCTGAGGCTGTCACCCTACAATAACGTGGACACACACTTCTCCAACGTTATTTCTGGTGGTTACATATGTTAGTCGATGCCGTGGTTAGTCCCTCATAAAGACCATGGAACATACATATCCTAACCTCCCATGCAAGTCTAGATTATTTCAGTTCCTGACGATGAAGAGTCCTTGGGATCCTTCTTTCTAATTATATTAAAATCTAACAAAATGTTCCTAAATCTTTTCAATTGCGAGACTAAATATTCGTCTCGGCGTCATGCGTCATTGCTGTTAATTTAGGACTTGCCTTGCAAGTTTGTGTGGATCGCTGGCGTTGTAGCAGTGTGTGGTTACATAAGAAATATGTGGGTAAACGTTACCTGCCAGAAGGGGGGCATGTTCTCTGATCACCGCCTACAGTTGGAACCATTACACTGTCAACGCCATCTGGCGACCTGGTTATGGCGTCATGACAAGGTGTGGAGGAAGCTAGGGAGGGGTGTATATACCAGCGGGATGCGACTGTCGTACACGGAGGAAGGAAGCAGAAAAGGCTTTAATAGACGTGGGAGTTGCAGAGGAAGGGTGCAGACAGACCTTTTATAGACGAAGGAGTGGTGGAGGAAGGGTGCAGACGGACCTTTGTAGACGTAGGAGTTGTGGAGAAAGGATGCAGACAGACCTTCATAGTCGTAGGATTTGTGGAGGAAGGTTGCAGACTGACCTTTATAGATGTAGGAGTTGTGGAGAAAGGATGCAGACAGACCTTTATAGACGTAGGAGTTTGGGAGGCAGGAAGCAGACATGCCTTTATAGTCGTAGGAGTTGGGGAGGAAGGATGCAGACAGACCTTTATAGACGTAGGAGTTGGGGAGGAAGGATGCAGACAGACCTTTGTAGACGTAGTTTGGGAGGAAAGTTGAAGACAGGCCTTTATAGACGAAGTTTGGGAGGAAGGAAGCAGACAGACCTTTATAGACGAAGTTTGGGAGGAAGGAAGCAGACAGACCTTTATAGACGTAGTTGTGGAGGAAGGTTGCAGACAGACCTTTATAGCCGAAGTTTGGGAGGAAGGAAGCAGACAGACCTTTATAGACGTAGTTGTGGAGGAAGGATGCAGACAGACCTTTGTAGACGCAGTTGGGGAGGAAGGAAGCAGACAGACGTTTATAGACGAAGTTTGGGAGGAAAGAAGCAGAGAGACCTTTATAGACGTAGTTGTGGAGGAAGGTTGCAGACAGACCTTTATAGACGTAATTGTGGAGGAAGGATGCAGACAGACCTTTATAGACGTAGTTGTGGAGGAAGGTTGCAGACAGACCTTTATAGACGTAGTTGTGGAGGAAGGATGCAGACAGACCTTTATAGACGTAGTTGTGGAGGAAGGATGCAGACAGACCTTTATAGACGTAGTTGTGGAGGAAGGATGCAGACAGACCTTTATAGACGTAGTTGTGGAGGAAGGATGCAGACAGACCTTTATAGACGTAGTTGTGGAGGAAGGATGCAGAGAGACCTTTATAGACGTAGTTGTGGAGGAAGGATGCAGAGAGACCTTTATAGACGTAGTTGTGGAGGAAGGATGCAGACAGACCATTATAGACGTAGATGGGGAGGAAGGATGCAGAGAGACCTTTATAGACGAAGTTGGTGAGGAAGGAAGCAGACAGACCTTTATAGACGAAGTTTGGGAAGAAGGAAGCACACAGACCTTTATAGACGTAGATGGGGAGGAAGGATGCAGAGATACCTTTGTAGACGTAGTTGTGGAGGAAGGATGCAGACAGACCTTTAGAGACGTATGAGTGGCGGAGGATGGTTGCAGACAGACCTTTAAAGACGTAGTTGTGGAGGAAGGGAGGAGAGACCTTTATATAGACGTAGCGAAGGAAGGTTGCGGAGGCAAGAACGCCATTTCCCACGAGTTCAGTTAACCTTATGGAGTTGTCTAGTGCAGATGCTTCTGAAACTGTCACGTACACTTCAACCGACTTGATAGGTATCTGCAACATTGCACACTGCATGGCCAACGTCCTTGTGTCATATTACAGCGACTGTAGGTCATTGCGACATGGTGAATATATTTCAATTTCAGTGCAAATTTGATGTCAGTACGGCGACGAGAGATATCTTCTCTCAAACAATGTGTTTCAACTAATTTAAGATAAAAGGTTGATATTGACAGCATGGTAAATGCAGTGCCCTTTATGATGCCAGGCCTATCCTTTCATGCGTTCATGTATTGTAGCCCTATTACTCTATTCTAGTTTTCTCGGCATTAGTGTCAGTTTGTTGGTATCACGTCCTACATGTGATGGAGTTGATAGCATCCGCGATGGCCCTCGGGCGTACTCCTGGCCGCCATAGTGCTGTAGTGCCACCACACTCAGGGGTCTACTAACGGCCGCCACAGTGCTGTAGCGCCACCATACTCAGGGGTCTACTACTGGGTGCTGTAGTGCCACCACTCTCAGGAATCTACTACTGTGTGCTGTAGTGCCACCACACTCAGGAATCTACTACTGGCCGCCATGGTGCTGTAGTGCAACCACACTCAGGGGTCTACTACTGGCCGCCATGGTGCTGTAGTGCCATCACACTCAGGAATCTACTACTGGCCGCCATGGTGCTGTAGTGCCATCACACTCAGGGGTCTAGTACTGGCCGCCATGGTGCTGTAGTGCCACCACACTCAGGGGTCTACTACTGGGTGCTGTAGTGCCACCACTCTCAGGAATCTACTACTGGGTGCTGTAGTGCCACCACACTCAGGGGTCTACTAACGGCCGCCACAGTGCTGTAGCGCCACCATACTCAGGAATCTACTACTGGCCGCCATGGTGCTGTAGTGCAACCACACTCAGGGGTCTACTACTGGCCGCCATGGTGCTGTAGTGCCATCACACTCAGGAATCTACTACTGGCCGCCATGGTGCTGTAGTGCCATCACACTCAGGGGTCTAGTACTGGCCGCCATGGTGCTGTAGTGCCACCACACTCAGGGGTCTACTACTGGGTGCTGTAGTGCCACCACTCTCAGGAATCTACTACTGGGTGCAGCAGCGCCACCACTCTCAGGAATCTACTACTGTGTGCTGTAGTGCCACCACACTCAGGAATCTACTACTGGCCGCCATGGTGCTGTAGTGCAACCACACTCAGGGGTCTACTACTGGCCGCCATGGTGCTGTAGTGCCATCACACTCAGGAATCTACTACTGGCCGCCATGGTGCTGTAGTGCCATCACACTCAGGGGTCTAGTACTGGCCGCCATGGTGCTGTAGTGCCACCACACTCAGGGGTCTACTACTGGGTGCTGTAGTGCCACCACTCTCAGGAATCTACTACTGGGTGCTGTAGTGCCACCACACTCAGGGGTCTACTAACGGCCGCCACAGTGCTGTAGCGCCACCATACTCAGGAATCTACTACTGGCCGCCATGGTGCTGTAGTGCAACCACACTCAGGGGTCTACTACTGGCCGCCATGGTGCTGTAGTGCCATCACACTCAGGAATCTACTACTGGCCGCCATGGTGCTGTAGTGCCATCACACTCAGGGGTCTAGTACTGGCCGCCATGGTGCTGTAGTGCCACCACACTCAGGGGTCTACTACTGGGTGCTGTAGTGCCACCACTCTCAGGAATCTACTACTGGGTGCAGCAGCGCCACCATACTCAGGAATCTACTACTGGGTGCTGTAGTGCCATCACACTCAGGAATCTACTACTGGCCGCCATGGTGCTGTAGTGCCACCACACTCAGGAATCTACTACTGGCCGCCATGGTGCTGTAGTGCCACCACACTCAGGAATCTACTACTGGCCGCCATGGTGCTGTAGTGCCATCACACTCAGGAATCTACTACTGGCCGCCATGGTGCTGTAGTGCCACCACACTCAGGGGTCTACTACTGGCCGCCATGATGCTGTAGTGCCACCACACTCAGGGGTCTACTACTGGCCGCAATAGCGCTGTAGTGCCACCACACTCAGGAGTCCACTACTGGGTGCTGTAGTGCCACCACACTCAAGAATCTACCCCTGGCCGCCATAGCGCTGTAGTGCCACCACACTCAGGGGTCTACTACTGGGTGCTGTAGTGCCATCACACTCAGGAATCTACTACTGGCCGCCATGGTGCTGTAGTGCCACCACACTCAGGAATCTACTACTGGCCGCCATGGTGCTGTAGTGCCACCACACTCAGGGGTCTACTACTGGGTGCTGTAGCGCCACCATACTCAGGAATCTACTACTGGGTGCTGTAGTGCCATCACACTCAGGAATCTACTACTGGCCGCCATGGTGCTGTAGTGCCACCACACTCAGGAATCTACTACTGGCCGCCATGGTGCTGTAGTGCCACCACACTCAGGGGTCTACTACTGGGTGCTGTAGTGCCACCACTCTCAGGAATCTACTACTGGGTGCTGTAGTGCCACCACACTCAGGAATCTACCACTGGGTGCTGTAGTGCCACCACACTCAGGAATCTACTTCTGGCCGCCATAGCGCTGTAGTGCCACCAGTCTCAGGAGTCCACTACTGGGTGCTGTAGTGCCACCACACTCAAGAATCTACCCCTGGCCGCCATAGCGCTGTAGTGCCACCACACTCAGGGGTCTAATACTGGGTGCTGTAGTGCCACCACACTCAGGGGTCTACTACTGGGTGCTGTAGTGCCACCACACTCAGGAATCTACTACTGGCCGCCACAGTGCTGTAGTGCCACCACACCCAGGAATCTACTACTGGGTGCTGTAGTGCCACCACACTCAGGGGTCTACTACTGGGTGCTGTAGTGCCACCACACTCAGGAATCTACTACCGGGTGCTGTAGTGCCACCACACTCAGGAATCTACTACTAGGTGCTGTAGTGCCACCACACTCAGGGGTCTACTACTGGGTGCTGTAGTGCCACCACACTCAGGAATCTACTACTGGGTGCTGTAGTGCCACCACACTCAGGGGTCTACTACTGGGTGCTGTAGTGCCACCACACTCAGGGGTCTACTACTGGGTGCTGTAGTGCCACCACGCTCAGGGGTCTACTACTGGCCGCCACAGTGCTGTAGTGCCACCACACTCAGGGGTCTACTACTGGGTGCTGTAGTGCCACCACACTGAGGAATCTACTCCTGGCCGCCATAGCGCTGTAGTGCCACCACACTCAGGGGTCTACTACTGGGTGCTGTAGTGCCACCACACTCAGGGGTCTACTACAGGCCGCCATGGTGCTGTAGTGCCACCACACTCAGAAATCTACTACTGGGTGTTGTAGTGTCACCACACTGAGGGGTCTACTACTGGCCGCCATGGTGCTGTAGTGCCACCACACTCAGGAATCTACTACTGGCCGCCATGGTGCTGTAGTGCCACCACACTCAGGAATCTACTACTGGGTGCTGTAGTGCCACCACACTCAGGGGTCTACCAACGGCCGCCACGGTGTTGTAGTGCCACCACACTCAGGAATCTACTACTGGGTGCTGTAGTGCCACCACACTCAGGGGTCTACTACTGGGTGCTGTAGTGCCACCACACTCAGGAGTCTACTACTGGGTGCTGTAGTGCCACCACATTCAGGGGTCTACTACTGGGTGCTGTAGTGCCACCACACTCAGGGGTCTACTACTGGCCGCCACAGTGCTGTAGTGCCACCACACTCAGGGGTCTACTACTGGGTGCTGTAGTGCCACCACACTCAGGAATCTACTCCTGGCCGCCATAGTGCTGTAGTGCCACCACACTCAGGGGTCTACTACTGGGTGCTGTAGTGCCACCACACTCAGGGGTCTACTACAGGCCGCCATGGTGCTGTAGTGCCACCACACTCAGAAATCTACTACTGGGTGTTGTAGTGTCACCACACTGAGGGGTCTACTACTGGCCGCCATGGTGCTGTAGTGCCACCACACTCAGGAATCTACTACTGGCCGCCATGGTGCTGTAGTGCCACCACACTCAGGAATCTACTACTGGGTGCTGTAGTGCCACCACACCACACCTCTCTGCAAGGGTTAGTATAGGGCCCATATGCACCAGTTTCTCTGCAAGTGTTAGTATAGGTGCCCATATGCACCAGTTTCACTGCAAGTGTTAGTATAGGGGCCCATATGCACCAGTTTCTCTGCAAGTGTTAGTATAGGGGCCCATATGCACCAGTTTCTCTGCAAGTGTTAGTATAGGGGCCCATATGCACCAGTTTCACTGCAAGTGTTAGTATAGGGGCCCATATGCACCAGTTTCTCTGCAAGTGTTAGTATAGGTGCCCATATGCACCAGTTTCACTGCAAGTGTTAGTATAGGGGCCCGTATGCACCAGTTTCTCTGCAAGTGTTAGTATAGGGGCCTGTCTTCGCCCCTTCCTCGACAGCTGTTATGCGTGGATCAATGCTCATGATATCAATCGCTGGATTATCTGGTCCAGACTCGTCATTTTACAGACTGCCGTCATATATAGCTGAAATATTGCTGGCGTTAAACAACAAACAAAGCACTGATGGTCCCGCCAACTACTACCGGTTGAGCTGGGCTGTTGCCAGGTTGTTTGTCTCCCATAAGGTGCATGGGAAATCGGTCTAGAGTCTCATGGTGCACTAAACAGCGAGCAGTTTAAATGTCATCACGTACAAGTGGTCGGCATTAGTTTGCAACACATTGATTTCCTGTCGACATTTACTTATGTAAACGAGGCGTTCAAATATGCGAATGTAATGGGCCTTCTATACTAAAGGCCGTGTATTTGTTAGTGACAGCGTCAAGTTGGTTATTTTTGATAAGACAAGACATGACAGCAGTCACTAACCGTCGTAGCTGCCACAGCTGAAAGTGATGCATACCGAGGTCCAGGTCATTGTGTATTGAGTTTCAGGTCATTGTATATTGAGCTCAAGAACATTGTATATTGAGCTCAAGAACATTGTATATTGAGCTCAAGAACATTGTGTCTTGAGAACCAGGTCATTGTGTATTAAGTTCCAGGTCATTGTATAGTGAGCTCCAGGATATTGTGTATTGAGTTCCAGGACGTTGTCTATTGAGTTCCAGGTCATTGACTATTGAGTTCCAGGACGTTGTCTATTGAATTCCAGGTCATTTTCTATTGAGTTCCAGGACGTTGTCTATTGAGGTCCGGGACATTGTCTATTCAGTAACGACATTGTCTATTCAGTTCTACGACATTTTTAGTTGTGATCCAGCATATTGTCTATGAAGATTCAGGACACTGTCTTGTGAGTTCCATGACCTTGTCTAACGAGTGACATTGCATTGCCTATTAAACCAAACTGTTCGTTGGGCCTTGCAAAATCTGCCTACAATATATATCCGGTTCCAATAGTTCTAACTCACGAAGATACATTTGTCATTGTTATTTTCAAAATATTTTTGTTGACGTTCAAGAACGTGGTGACACTGCCAGGTCAGATATCGGCCCTGGCTTGACCTGACCTGCTAGCCTTATCTGCTGTATGTTGTAGTCAGGCCATGCAGCGTGGCCACTGTGACGTCATTTACCATCTTAACCTCAACACGATCACATGATGTAATGGCTGTCAATACTTTGGCGCAATTACCTCCCCTGGGTGTCATCGTACGGGCCCGGTAAGTCACACATTGACTTACATCTGTAAGATTGGTGCATGGTTCTGAGATCACAGCTAGGTCTTCCAGCAGTAAGGAAGAACAGTGGCTCACTTTGATAGATCACACGGGAACACATTCCTTTGCTGAATCCGTCATATTGCTGCAAGAATATATATTCAGAAGGAGATGTAGCGATACCTTAAGGCTGGAAGACCCAAAATAGGTGGATTTAATACGTCACAGCGGAATTTCATTGTGGCGCTCTCCATCGCTTTTGAAACTATGAGTTAGGATATATGTATAGAAAACACGCGTTACGCTAAAATAGCACGATGTAAGCCTCGTTTGGTATGAAGAAGCGCTGGCGGCAGGGGTCAATGGATTCCTTCACATGTGATGTTTTGCCCCGTGTCCAGCAAGAGTACATCTTTATCTGTGACTGTAGATGAAACAAACAATACTAGTTTATTATGGTGTTATGTGTGCGTTTGTTTTACAAGATTAAACACGTCTTAACAAGTACAATACCACGCGTAACTGTGGCCTGAAAGACACCCTTTTATCTGTGTTTTATATATCTACTAGTATTTCCTTGCATAAACCCGAGCATACCAAACGTTCATACAAACATTTACACCGCCAGACGCTCCATGCTTTGTGTACATGCTCAATGTATATGTAAATAATTAAGCCTGGCCGGGACACATGTTCTAATCACCCATAGGCATGGGCAGTAGGCGGGTACCTAGCATGGCGTAATTACTGGAAGAAACACGTGTGGTAACTTTAAACAGTAAACAAACTTCCCCTTAACCAATGGTCAGTGTCCGATCGGACAGTGGCCCCTGCACGCACGCTCACCGTCTGCGGACAATGTCACCTATGACTGGCCTAGTCTACAGCCCTATCTGATAAGAGGAATCGGTTATGGAAATTTTTAATGGAAATGTTTAGACGAGGTCGTTATTTTTTCGAGACCCCTGGCAGATAAGGTCTGGCATATAGACGTGTCGTCTGTGTGCATATTTTCAATACATTTATGAAAACATTCGCCTTGTTTACTCCAGGTACTGACATTTAGCTTTGAGGATAATTGGGGACAAAGTATTCTACCATTTAGGGACCACCCCATAACTACAATCGAAAAGGAAAACCTGAGGGAAACTTTCAGGATATGGTGATACAGTAAGACTTGTTTTGACATGAGTAGGGGTTCGTATCCCAGTCTCGTCCTCATTATTTTCTTTGGTATATGTCCGCACCTCACCCATGTTCACGAGACCTGCATAAAAAGTTTTAAGTCTACGACCTGTGTCACTTGTGGATGTCTTCCCTTATTAAGCTGAGGCGCCGTCATATCAGCCACATAACACAAACTACTCAAATAGTGTTGGGGCGATTTGCCCAACTCACTCACTCTCTTGATAGGTCATTGTAAGAACCGCTTTGTGAACTGGCACAGCTGAACCTGCAAGAAGACTCGCCCCCTCATTCGTCACCACTCGCCCCTTTCCGTAACCCGCAAGAAGACTCGTCCCCCTATCGATGAATGTAATGTGCAAAAATACGACAAACCAATCAGACTGCGAGTATGACTTCAAGTACTTCGTCAAAGAATCCCTCGGGAATATATTTTTGATTTTATATATGTCTTGCATAAGAAATTAATCAAGATGCAGTCAAATGTAATCAATCATACTGTATACGACTGTAAGTCCCGATATTTATTAAATAGCATTTGAGTATATCTGACAAATGGGGGGAATATACGTGAATCAATTTTTTAGGTATGACCGTTTGCGCTTAGACGGAACCCAGTCGCAAACAATTCTACGAGAGGGGCACGAGTCGCTATTTGGCTTGTCCTGGAATAACACGAATTGGTAACGATGATCTTGTGTACGTCATGCTGTAACAGGTTGTGTGGCGGTGCTTGTCAGATGTTAGATAACCGCTGTTCTTCGTACCACTAATCCCCTAAACCCCCGTAGCAGCCAAGACGTTTGATTTAGTTATGTCTCAGATGTGATGTCGTGAGTGCATGGCCACAATTAACTGTAGTGGCCAGTGGTCATGTTGCCGCCAGTCCCCTGTAAAGGCCACTTCCACTGTCCTTACCGTGGACACTTAGAACGATACAGTCTCGTAGTAAGTGGATTAGTGGTTGGTGTGATAACAGATGTTTGCCTTCAGGATCTCTCATCACGTCAGTCCCACAGTCCGCTGCATCGTGGTTCGGCTTGTAAAACCGGTTATCGAGATATCGCTGTGATGTTGTTGAAGTGCTAAATTAAGTGGCGTGAAAATTCAACTGCAAAGTTGCTAAATTCTGCAGCCTTACTTGATTTTGCAATATCATTAACGATTCATTTCATGAACAATGCCGATAAGGATTACTTTTCCTAGGATTTTGACTAGAGAACATGTAATGTAATTTACCTTAACATCTCATTTGATTTTGAAGTCAGGATTCTAATGACAGCTTCAACCTGTGATGTCAAATGGTCCACCAACATAGGCTGATACCCTCTGTGCTGTCAAATGGTCCACCAACACAGGCTGATTCCCTCTGTGATGTCAAATGGTCCACCAACACAGGCTGATTCCCTCTGTGCTGTCAAATGGTCCACCAACATAGGCTGATTCGCTTTGTGATGTCAAATGGTCCACCAACATAGGCTGATTCCCTCTGTACTGTCAAATGGTCCACCAACACAGGCTGATTCGCTTTGTGATGTCAAATGGTTCAAATATAGGCTGATTCCCTCTGTGATGTCAAATGGTCCACCAACATAGGCTGATTCCCTCTGTGATGTCAAATGGTCCACCAAGATAGGCTGATTCCCTTTGTGATGTCAAATGGTTCAAATATAGGCTGATTCCCTCTGTGATGTCAAATGGTCCACCAACATAGGCTGATTCCCTCTGTGATGTCAAATGGTCCACCAACACAGGCTGATTCCCTCTGTGATGTCTAATGGTCCACCAACATAGGCTGATTCCCTCTGTGATGTCTAATGGTCCTCCAACATAGGCTGATTCCCTCTGTGATGTCTAATGGTCCACCAACATAGGCTGATTCCCTCTGTGACGCAAATGGTCAACCAACACAGGCTGATTCCCTTTGTGATGTCAAATGGTTCAAACATAGGCTGATTCCCTCTGTGATGTCTAATGGTCCACCAACATAGGCTGATTCCCTCTGTGATGTCTAATGGTCAACCAACATAGGCTAATTCCCCCTGTGATGTCAAATAGTCCACCAACATAGGCTGATTCCCTCTGTGCTGTCAAATGGTCCACCAACATAGGCTGATCCCCTCTGTGATGTCAAATGGTTCAAATATAGGCTGATTCCCTCTGTGCTGTCAAATGGTCCACCAACATGGCTGATCCCCTCTGTGATGTCAAATGGTTCAAATATAGGCTGATTCCCTCTGTGATGTCAAATAGTCCACCAACATAGGCTGATTCCCTCTGTGATGTCTAATGGTCCACCAACATAGGCTGATTCCCTCTGTGATGTCAAATGGTCCACCAACATAGGCTGATTCCCTCTGTGATGTCAAATGGTCCACCAACACAGGCTGATTCCCTCTGTCATGTCAAATGGTCCACCAACATAGGCTGATTCCCTCTGTGATGTCAAATGGTTCAACTATAGGCTGATTTCCTCTGTGATGTCAAATGTTCCACCAACATAGGCTGATTCCCTCTGTGATGACTAATGGTTCACCAACATTGGCTGATTCCCTCTGTGATGTCAAATGGTCCACCAACATAGGCTGATTCCCTCTGTGCTGTCAAATGGTCCACCAACATAGGCTGATTCCCTTTGTGATGTCTAATGGTCCACCAACATAGGCTGATTCCCTCTGTGCTGTCAAATGGTTCAAATATAGGCTGATTCCCTATGTGATGTCAAATGGTCCACCAACATAGGCTGATTCCCTCTGTGATGTCAAATGGTTCAAATATAGGCTGATTCCCTTTGTGTTGTCAAATGGTCCACCAACATAGGCTGATTCCCTTTGTGTTTTCAAATGGTCCACCAAAATAGGCTGATTCCCTTTGTGATGTCAAATGGTCCACCAACATTGGCTGATTCCCTTTGTGTTTTCAAATGGTCCACCAACATAGGCTGATTCCCTTTGTGTTGTTAAATGGTTCAAATATAGGCTGATTCCCTTTGTGATGTCAAATGGTTCAAATATAGGCTGATTCCCTTTGTGTTTTCAAATGGTCCACCAACATAGGCTGATTCCCTTTGTGTTTTCAAATGGTCCACCAACATAGGCTGATTCCCTTTGTGTTGTCAAATGGTCCACCAACATAGGCTGATTCCCTTTGTGTTGTCAAATGGTCCACCAACATTGGCTGATTCCCTTTGTGTTTTCAAATGGTCCACCAACATAGGCTGATTCTCTTTGTGTTGTCAAATGGTCCACCAACATAGGCTGATTCCCTTACTGTTGTCAAATGGTTCAAATATAGGCTGATTCCCTTACTGTTGTCAAATGGTTCAAATATAGGCTGATTCCCTTTGTGTTTTCAAATGGTCCACCAACATAGGCTGATTCCCTTTGTGTTTTCAAATGGTCCACCAACATAGGCTGATTCCCTTTGTGTTGTCAAATGGTCCACCAACATTGGCTGATTCCCTTTGTGTTTTAAAATGGTCCACCAACATAGGCTGATTCTCTTTGTGTTGTCAAATGGTCCACCAACATAGGCTGATTCCCTTTGTGTTGCCAAATGGTTCAAATAATATGGCTGATTCCATTTGTGTTTTCAAATGGTCCACCAACATAGGCTGATTCCCTCTGTGATGTCAAATGGTTCAAATATAGGCTGATTCCCTGTGTGCTGTCAAATTGTTCAAATATAGGCTTATTCTGGCAGTGCAGCTGTTGTCGACAAGTACGTGGGAGTTGGCACAACAATTACATTGATATATGTAGGTCCAATGATGGTAAACTAATTAATGTACGTACTTAATGTAAGATTGTTCATACGTATCATGGTAGGTGGCGACACGCTACAGGTTTTGCTATATTGAAATGACGGATTTATTGCGGACAGCGTGTTATGTTGGGAAAACTAACAAGCCTAATGTAAACATCAGTTGCAATTCCGAACAAAATGTACCTACACGTTATTAATCTGTAATGTTTCAAGGGGCGGTGGGGTAGCCTAGTGGTTAAAGCGTTCGCTCGTCGCGTCCAAAGCCCGGGTTCGATTCCCTACATAGGTACAGTGTTTCTCGTGTCCCACGGAAGGATATTTGTGGAATATTCCTGGAATCGGCGTAAAACCCAAGTCATTTACTGTAATAATCCGACAATCTACTACCCTTAGATTTGCGGTATGCCTTTGTAAACCCATTCATGTCTCCCGTTTTCAAAGATTATAGGTTCTAAACACCAGGATCGCCTTCTCCGATTTCCTTGTAAATTGAGCGTTGAATGCCTTACCCCCCATGGCAATCTAACCACCATTACACCACCCCCATGTTTTGTGTTACTTTTGACATTTGTCACCGAAAACTCGGGAAAAAGGACGTTTGGTAGTTTCCTGCACGTGACAATTATTTGATTCGGAAGAAGATATTTCCTTATGGCTATTATGACCTTTACAGGATCCTAGGTGGAAACTTACGGTCCACGTATACGGATAATCGGATAATCCTTATTTTTTTAGTATTTAAAGTTCAGTGTGAAGGGGTACTTGTGTCAAGTTGTTCACGAACCGTCCAAGTGGGACACAAGTGTCACTCTAGTCGATCTCTCTGAACAAGACGGCATTTCCGTGTGTCGGCTGTGTCACGCAGATACAGTGACGGGGTTAAAGTCCGCGCTGGATGAGACACAGTCACGCCGGAGGTAACTACGTCGTTAACGCGCACCGTGCTCACAGATACTCGTGTCCGGGGTAATGGCCCTGGTGGAATACCGACATGCACTCTCCAGTCTGCCTGTGTAGGGAACTGCTACGTTACTTCTGTGTTCAAGAAGGGTTCAGGATACATTATCTAAACCTGAAGACATCCCTCTAAACACATTCCATTGGTTCTTTCCATTCTGTTGCACATGCAGTTATACAAAAAGGGAAAATTAACCGTGATCATATTAATTCATGGATGACTACACATGGATATGGCTTGACTATTTGACCAAACTTCAGACTATACACACAATAAACAATTTGGAGTTTGATGTCGCTTCAATGCGTATTTGGGTAAAAACACCACAACTCAGTTTGTTCCGGAGAACATATAATACATATGGTCTCTGGTTTGTTCCCGTCCAAACCCCTCGGCGTCTCTAATGCATAGGGAATTATATTTCCTCAAAACCTATCCTAGTCCTGCACCATGACCGTGGAATATATTTATTTTATGAAAAAATAAAATCTAGAAACGCATACAAAAGCAAGTCTTGCCAGCTCAATCTAGCTGTATTCCATATCAGAAACCAGCATGGGGGGTGGGAATTATGTTTAGAGTCAAGAAGGATATTGTGTAATATAAAATTTCAGAGACTAAATGTTAGTCTAAACCTAACCGTGTTAAGACAAAAATGCTTGGCAGAATTCGAATTTAAATTCCAGTTTTTACGAAAGAAATATGAAGAAAGTCCGTTTGGCCAATAGTCAGTTCAAATAAAACACAAAGACATTTTATATCTTCCAAAACAAAAGAGTTGATTTTAGCTTTGCGTGTGTCTATTCTACATCTCACTGATAAAATGAATATGATCATACTTTCTTTGAGTATGGTATTTATTCATTATAAATACATTTCATGACCTAAAAAGGGGATTAAAAAATTGTAACAGACACTCCTATATGTCTTATGAGCTTGTCCCCCGCCCGAGATATAAGCAGTTTATCCAAGATCAGAATTGCCTTACTAGAGTAACGTCCCTTTGAATCATTTGGTGTGATGACGTCAATCTCAAATATAGCTGGCACCTCTCCAACAGCGAACAACAAAGGGGCAGGGTGCACAACGGCTCATTAACCGGCCGTCACTGCATAATCCATGCTTAGCAAATGATTTTATGACGTTCCGAAACGTGCAGAGATTTGAGTAAATTAACGAAAGGGCTCTAAACTGAATGAAAACATTCGGTCACGTGGTATAGTGACCTTTGACCCCAACAACATAAACACTGATGTCAGCTGTTTGTCGATGGCTAAGTAATAACCCTGTGTGTTGTGGATGAGCAGCTTCGTCACAAACTGGCCATGTTATGTTTAAGGAGGGATGATATTTGCTGTTCGTTAGTAATTGTTTGAGTGTTTTTATCTCGTAGACGAAGGACGAAGTGAAAATCTCACCTCGTCGGTCCTGGTGTTTTTCTGTATCGAGGAATGTTCTCACACAAAGGTAAGCAGAGCTAATGGCAGTCACGGATGCGAGCCCCGTCTTTCAATGAGCGACTGCGAAACACCAGGGCGTGTAAACGGGAACGTCTGTGTGAATGAGGGTCAGTTTCACATATTTTCGCCTGTACCTAAGATGTTACCTGTTTTATATTGATTTGTACATCTGGATAGAGCTGGTAGTGAATTGTCAGACCAACGGGAACAGAGTGGGATGTGCCTGTACTGGCTGAATATTATTGTATAGTTCTGTGGGTTGTGGCATAGGTACACATTCTGTAAAACCCAACTAATCGATCTCATTTGTGGAATTAAATTCCTTAGTCAGATAAGCATAAGAATTATCACTGACATTCAAATATACATTGAATGTGTATACATGTACTGATGCCCTATGTAGCCAGCTGCCGGGGGAGCCTAGATACAAACTGCATATAGATATCTGAACTGTACACGCGAGGTTCCAATACATATGATGCGGGGCAGGACTATAGGATGCCAGGAACGAGTATGCAATGCGATGTAGCAATACCAATTTAGATATGCGAGTAGAGCCGTTAATAATAATATTATATGATGCGATATAACAGACAATAGTACCAGTATATGATGCGATATAACAGCACATTGTACCAGTTTATTATGCGACATAACAGCACATAGTACCAGTATATGATGCGACATAGTAGCACATAGTACTAGTATATGATGCGATATAGCAGCACATAGTACCAGTATATGATGCGATATAGCAGCACATAGTACCAGTATATGATGCGACATAGTAGCACATAGTACCAGTATATGATGCGATATAGCAGCACATAGTACCAGTATATGATGCGATATAGCAGCACATAGTACCAGTATATGATGCGATATAGCAGCACATAGTACCAGTATATGATGTGATAAAGTTGCACATAGTACCAGTATATGATGTGATAAAGTTGCACAATATGTCTGTATATGATGCGAGCTAGGTGTTGATGATGTTGCAAGACCTAAAACAAGATACGACGTTGGAGTCTCTAATTAGGACTTCAGGATGTGAAAATATATTGTGAAACACAAAAAACACCCTGTGAATGAAGTTGTTGTGACAGTTATCTAGGCGTGGGATAGCTTAGAGAGGCTGTGATGGACTATGGACCAGGACGACTGTTCTGCTTCGGGTAGTCTTTTGCCTAAAGGAATGGTTTATTATTCCCTGCCCTGAAGGCGAGGAAGTGTTTTGTTAGCACTTTGGTGAATGACGGAGGGCGCCATTTTGGTTTATCTAAAACTTGGAGTATGAGTGTTTTCATCTGAACGTGTTTAACTGTGTTTGTCACATTCTGTGACTTAGAAATCTTTCATAATTTCATTAAAACATGTTTTGTAATGTAGATAATCCATGCAATTGAAATATTATTTTTTTAAATGTAAAATGTTTAGAGGAAATACATCTACTTCGCTAAAGTTGCCTGTTCTATATTTTGTAAGAATGAACTTTTGGGCACTAGGTGATATCTCCATCAGCTACAGGCCGCTTAACCACGTTCTGCCCTTACACTGCTCTACATGGTATTTTATTCAAGCTGTAAGCTGTCGCAGCTTTGGGGAGTGGGTGATTGTGTGGCCCTGATCGCCCTAATTACATCATTCTTGGTTTGTGATATTGCTGCTGAAGGCCACGTTAAACTTCCGTCAATTAGTTTCAATACCACAGGGAAATATTTAGTGCAGGGCTAAACTAGCTAGAAATTTAATCATGTTTTGACCTGCATACATCATTATTCAATGTGTGGTAAGGAATCTATACCATAAACGTCTTTATGTCCCCATCGAGTGTAATATAGAGAAAAACAGAAGTTTAAAATACATATGTGTAAGTGGTATCTTGGGTACATTTAGTCAAGGTAGTTAATTATCTTAGTTGAAAGTGCTCTGATTGAAGCTGTCATTGAATTAATGTCCCATTAAATAGTGAAATCACGTGTATAAATATTTGTCTTCAAAGGTTCTCACGAATATTGTATCAGGTGAGGTAATGTCGAGTTGAAAAGATTTTGAAAAAGTTTGTGAAACGATTTCCTTACCACTAAAATCCTATTATATCATATGAGGGATTTGCATATTAACCGAGCGGTTGCCTCGCAAGTTACATTGATTACACATTACTCGCTAACGTCTTGTGTAACATTCCAACACATCGGGTCAAACAGCCATACTAATGCGGGTACATTATTAACATTTGGTTTTGGCTGTGGCCTGAGAATTGTCTGTGAAGCATGACCGGCCCCAAGACGGACTGCTAACTTCGAGATGATGCACTTTTCACCTGGGTGTGTTGTGGCGTGCGTGTAGTGGTCAGCTGGTGTTGTATGTTCAGCTGGTGTTGTGTGGTCAGCTGCTGATCAAAAGCTAACATTGTTTTCCTGGTTTATGATTATAAGCCTTCTTTACCTTGGTGTATCCGCTCACTTAAGTCTCATTCACGTTTGCATTGGTTACCTACTAAATATACGCTGTTTTTTATGTGAACACATATCGGTCATGACATCGATTTTCCCGTTCTATTTGAATCCCAGTAAGTCCCTAGTTTGAGAAGCTTGTTGTAGAGGAAGGCTACGAGGGGTCGCCCCTGTAGACTGATCTATACCAATCACACTGCCTTATTGATTATAGTCTTAGAGGCTTCAGTGGGTTGGAGTTACTGGCGTCAACTGTTCTCATTAGCCCAGATAGAGTCTTTGGTTAGACTGTAGTAGCCAGCGCATGGCCGCGGAGAACTGACCATTACATTGTAGGATGATTGTGGCAGGTTATCGCAGCATTACCTCGCTGAGCAAGTGGATAATCCCACATTAGCTGTACTGCTGAAGTGTATACCGGGCTCGACCAAATGACACGGAACATGCCACCACGATCTTCGTATTGACACATTGTTCTGGGATCTCCAACAGACACATTGCTCTGGGATCTCCAACAGACACATTGCTCTGGGATCTCCAACAGGAACATTGTTCTGGGATCTCCAACAGACACATTGTTCTGGGATCTTACACTGACACATGTTCTGGTATCTCCAACAGACACATTGTTCTGGAATCTCCAACAGACACATTGTTCTGGGATCTCAAACAGACACATTGTTCTGGGATCTCCAACAGACGCATTGTTCTGGGATCTCCAACAGACGCATTGTACTGTGATCTTACACTGACACATTGTTCTGGGATCTCCAACAGACGCATTGTACTGTGATCTTACACTGACACATTGTTCTGGGATCTCCAACAGACGCATTGTACTGTGATCTTACACTGACACGTGTTCTGGGATCTCCAACAGACGCATTGTACTGTGATCTTACACTGACACATTGTTCTGGGATCTCCAACAGACGCATTGTATTGTGATCTTACACTGACACGTGTTCTGGGATCTCCAACAGACGCATTGTACAGTGATCTTACACTGACACATTGTTCTGGGATCTCCAACAGACTCATTGTACTGTGATCTTACACTGACACATTGTTCTGGGATCTCCAACAGACGCATTGTACTGTGATCTTACACTGACACGTGTTCTGGGATCTCCAACAGACGCATTGTACTGTGATCTTACACTGACACATTGTTCTGGGATCTCCAACAGACTCATTGTACTGTGATCTTACACTGACACATTGTTCTGGGATCTCCAACAGACGCATTGTACTGTGATCTTACACTGACACATTGTTCTGGGATCTCCAACAGACGCATTGTACTGTGATCTTACACTGACACATTGTTCTGAGATCTCCAACAGACGCATTGTACTGTGATCTTACACTGACACATTGTTCTGGGATCTCCAACAGTCGCATTGTACTGTGATCTTACACTGACACATTGTTCTGGGATCTCCAACAGACTCATTGTACTGTGATCTTACACTGACACATTGTTCTGGGATCTCCAACAGACGCATTGTACTGTGATCTTACACTGACACATTGTTCTGGGATCTCCAACAGACGCATTGTACTGTGATCTTACACTGACACATTGTTCTGGGATCTCCAACAGACGCATTGTACTGTGATCTTACACTGACACATTGTTCTGGGATCTCCAACAGACGCATTGTACTGTGATCTTACACTGACACATTGTTCTGGGATCTCCAACAGACGCATTGTACTGTGATCTTACACTGACACATTATTCTTGGATCTCCAACAGACTCATTGTACTGTGATCTTACACTGACACATTGTTCTGGGATCTCCAACAGACGCATTGTACTGTGATCTTACACTGACACATTGTTCTGGGATCTCCAACAGACGCATTGTACTGTGATCTTACACTGACACATTGTTCTGGGATCTCCAACAGACGCATTGTACTGTGATCGTACACTGACACATTGTTCTGGGATCTCCAACAGACGCATTGTACTGTGATCTTACACTGACACGTGTTCTGGGATCTCCAACAGGAACATTGTACTGTGATCTTACACTAACACGTGTTCTGGGATCTCCAACAGACTCATTGTACTGTGATCTTACACTGACACATTGTTCTGGGATCTCCAACAGACGCATTGTACTGTGATCTTACACTGACACATTGTTCTGGGATCTCCAACAGACGCATTGTACTGTGATCTTACACTGACACATTGTTCTGGGATCTCCAACAGACGCATTGTACTGTGATCTTACACTGACACATTGTTCTGGGATCTCCAACAGACGCATTGTACTGTGATCTTACACTGACACGTGTTCTGGGATCTCCAACAGACGCATTGTACTGTGATCTTACACTGACACATTGTTCTGGGATCTCCAACAGACTCATTGTACTGTGATCTTACACTGACACATTGTTCTGGGATCTCCAACAGACGCATTGTACTGTGATCTTACACTGACACATTGTTCTGGGATCTCCAACAGGAACATTGTACTGTGATCTTACACTGACACATTGTTCTGGGATCTCCAACAGACTCATTGTACTGTGATCTTACACTGACACATTGTTCTGGGATCTCCAACAGACGCATTGTACTGTGATCTTACACTGACACATTGTTCTGGGATCTCCAACAGACGCATTGTACTGTGATCGTACACTGACACATTGTTCTGGGATCTCCAACAGACGCATTGTACTGTGATCTTACACTGACACATTGTTCTGGGATCTCCAACAGACGCATTGTACTGTGATCTTACACTGACACATTGTTCTGGGATCTCCAACAGACGCATTGTACTGTGATCTTACACTGACACGTGTTCTGGGATCTCCAACAGACGCATTGTACTGTGATCTTACACTGACACATTGTTCTGGGATCTCCAACAGACGCATTGTACTGTGATCTTACACTGACACATTGTTCTGGGATCTCCAACAGACGCATTGTACTGTGATCTTACACTGACACATTGTTCTGGGATCTCCAACAGACGCATTGTACTGTGATCGTACACTGACACATTGTTCTGGGATCTCCAACAGACGCATTGTACTGTGATCTTACACTGACACATTGTTCTGGGATCTCCAACAGACGCATTGTACTGTGATCTTACACTGACACATTGTTCTGGGATCTCCAACAGACGCATTGTACTGTGATCTTACACTGACACATTGTTCTGGGATCTCCAACAGACGCATTGTACTGTGATCTTACACTGACACATTGTTCTGGGATCTCCAACAGTCGCATTGTACTGTGATCTTACACTGACACATTGTTCTGGGATCTCCAACAGACGCATTGTACTGTGATCTTACACTGACAGGTGTTCTGGGATCTTACACCGACACATGTTCTGAGATCTTACCCTGACATATGTTCTGACATATTTGTATGCATACATTGTTCTGACTGTTTGTGCTAACGCCAAGTTATGACCATGGCGATTGTGTTGTCAGACTGTGCATGTGTCACGGACAACAGTCACCCCACAAGACCGGCCAGCTTGTGTTATAGACCGTTATAATTATGACGATGCTATTCTCCATGTTCGGCGTCATAGCCCCTCCCCATGTTGTGTGATTACAGGTATACTAAGCATTCTTTAGCCCCCTGTCCTTCGAGAAGCCCATGGCATCAGTCAGTTCTTGTGGAAGATGAAATGGAGCGCAGAGATTAACGTTCTTTCACATGACCACGGCGGATTCCAGTAATGGTCTACCGCACGCCAGCAACAGAAGGCAATTGTATGTTTCCAACACGAAGAAAGCCCACTAGTAACAGGCGGGGTCCTCTGTTTTCGCGTGGACGGAGTGCTTGGGAACCAGATTGCAATTATGTAACTCTCCTAATTATGTGTTTCACTGCAAAGTTTGTCATGCAATTTCACACTGGAGGTTTTTTTTATGAGTGGAGATCGTCGATAAAGGTGATGTGTGTCTTCTGTACGGTGGTAGAGCTTCGTGGGCGCTGTGTTGTTTTGGGTCTAGGACGACGCATATTTTAAATCATGTCTTTATATCTGTGTGACAAAGTAGCAGGTGACCCAGAGTTCTGGTTCAGCGCAATCGGCGCTGGAGAGTTACGTCTCTGCTAGTCATTGGTTCGTTAATTCACGGTTCACCGTGATTTCCTTGGTTTGTCAGCACCATATCCGTTCTCGTGGGTTTCACCAAAGGGATAAACGGCTGAGCCCTGCATGGCGTTGATCTTTTTTCCCATATTAAGCCGATACGGTTACCCGCCAACATGTTGTTGCATAATTTCTTATTCAATTGAACCATTCCTTGTCCCCAATTGTTGGAAGAAATTAATCAGGTCACAATGAAAAAGGTCATTGTTTCAGGCAACCAACTGCCATCTGTCTTCTATATGCACCATACAATAATCGTGCCGGGCCATCGACAAAACTACCTGACCTACTTTGTATTGCAAGGTCGCGTTACCCGAAACAAGAAACACTTACAATACTTCCCTTCACAACATAGAGATGCAAGCGAAGAGAGGGAGTTGTTTATCGTACAATAAAACACTGCAAAGATGAATTTGAATCGTATGTAGAGATCTCGGCATACAATATATATGGACAAATGATAATATCAAAATAGAAAATAAGCCAATTATATATGTGCTCTATTTAAAAGCAACTGTTAAATTTCTTACGATTGTCTGAAGTACGATGCATGGTACGTTTTTGAGCTACGAAGAATTCACTGATCTGTATCAACTAAAACCAAATTTCTAGAATACGCAGGTTTGATTTCAGCCATAAGAGCGTATGGACATACCAAATCGATATCTTTTGAAAAACAAGTAGAGTTGCCCTTTATTCCTCAAAATTTAGAGATACTAGATAAAGAAGATGAAGGATGCAAGCTATTGTATTCAAATATAGTGAATTATCTGAAGTTACAGGAAAATATTCGCAGTGAAACAAAATTGGAAAATGGAATTAATTCTGAAATATTCAATACCGAGTGGTCCCTAGAATTCTCATAACTAATACATATTAATACATCTGTAAAATAAAGCCATCACCATTGTGTATTTATGGTGCTGTTGAAGTTGAATCTATTATCCATCCGTTATTTGATTGTACACATGTGCCGTTGTGGCACAGCTTGATGAAAGGGATAGAAAACTGGCACAAAATGGAAATAAATAAGCAAAATGTCATATATTGATTTAGGAAGAAACCAAATGACGTACTAAACTTGATTTTCATTCTAACTAAATTATACATCTACAAAAACAAATGTACGAATCGCCTACCACATTTGAATGGTCTCAAGTCTATGGTAACAAATTCTTATCATGTCAACAAGACTACTGCCTATTCAGAAAGCAAATATGGAAAATGGATGACCTTTTGGTGCTCATGTCACAATATGTTTACATAGGTAAAATTTATCCAATGTCCAATGTTTACACAACACTAATAATATGTATGTGACGTAATTATATTGTCCATCACTTTTCTCTTTGAAATGTGCCAATACCCATAGAGTGTGCCTGTACCCCCCAAAAGAAATAAAGTGATAAAAAATATATAAATAAATATATTAAAAAAATAAAAAAATAAATAAATAAAACACCGCAGGGAGAATAAACCATAAGGTGCGCAACCCCGAGTGGTTTATTCTCCCTACAGTGTCTTATTGTACGATAAAAGAACGACCACGAGTCGTTTATTTTTTATATGAGATATCAACATTTTGTACATACCGTTTAAGGATGTCAATAAATTGTACAAGCTTTAAGAATATTTACGCGTATTTAAATAATGGTGACTCCCTGAATACAATCCGACCTCGGCAATGTCGGACAACTCCATTTTATGTACAGGGGGATTAAGTTTGGCATTCTCACAATTTTCAAGACGATTATCTGCACCTTTTCTCCCAATACTGTATGTCATATCACTCCCACTTTTGGGTGCGATCATTCAGCCATTGCGTTCATCTGAGATGTCCAGCTAAATCTATGGGAAACAACTCACCAGACACCTCTCAAAAATAACGTCGTCGAATGTACGACGTCATCAAGTAGCGAGCGAATCTCCAGAAATGACGTCATGATAGAACAATGTCTTATCGTGAAATAAACCAAGCTTCGTTCTTCATTTTCCTTTGTGATTAGCTTTCTATTATAAACCTATAAACCATATATATGTCTTTAACTGATCTTAGCATCTTGCCGTGGAGAATTACGTCCCTTACACTGGCAGGATCCACTTTCTGGAATACCAGATGAGATCCGATAAAAACCTGCCACCTGGCACGCAGTTCTTCTAACATGGTGAAAAGGTAGAAGCGCAATATATGCCGAATACATTATGGCATTGTGTGCAAGACGAGTTGCTGAAACTGAAACAGCCTGTACACACAGACTGACTCCTGTCGTTCGCTATCTGTGCCAGGCCTACATAGATAGTACTTATGTTTCAACACTCGTGTAACACTTAGATTTCCACTATCATATCGTGTCCCTGGCGTGATATAGCTGTCGGTAGTAGGGCAACTGTGCTATCTCCCGTGCATAAAAACCCGTGTCACTAATCAGACCGCATTGCACAAGTCGATGACCGTCAGTGAGTAATAATATTAATGACTAATCTGAGACGATGAGGTTGAATTTTGATTTTCGAAAGCTCCCGGACAGTGAAGGAGCATCAGGTCAGTATGCTCGAAGGGTTTCCTCACAAGGGGATGAGCAGTAGTAGGACACACACAAGGAGTTGAGCAGTAGTAGGACACACACAAGGAGTTGAGCAGCAGTAGTAGGACACACACAAGGAGTTGAGCAGCAGTAGTAGGACACACACTAGGAGTTGAGCAGCAATAGCAGGACACACACAAGGAGTTTAGCAGCAGTAGTAGGACACACACAAGGAGTTGAGCAGCAGTAGTAGGACACACACAAGGAGTTTAGCAGCAGTAGCAGGACACACACAAGGAGTTGAGCAGTAGTAGTAGGACATACACAAGGAGTTGAGCAGCAGTAGTAGGACACACACAAGGAGTTGAGCAGCAGTAGTAGGACACACACAAGGAGTTGAGCAGCAGTAGTAGGACACACACAAGGAGTTGAGCAGCAGTAGTAGGACACACACAAGGAGTTGAGCAGCAGTAGTAGGACACACACGGAGTTGAGCAGCAGTAGTAGGACACACACAAGGAGTTGAGCAGCAGTAGTAGGACACACACAAGGAGTTGAGCAGCAGTAGGACACACACATAAGGGGTTGAGCAGCAGTAGCAGGACACACACAAGGAGTTGAGCAGAAGTAGGACACACACAAGGAGTTGAGCAGCAGTAGCAGGACACACACAAGGAGTTGAGCAGCAGTAGTAGGCAAACACAAGGAGTTGAGCAGCAGTAGTAGGACACACACAAGGAGTTGAGCAGCAGTAGTAGGACACACACAAGGAGTTGAGCAGTAGTAGGACTCACACAAGGAGTTGAGCAGCAGTAGTAGGACACACACAAGGAGTTGAGCAGCAGTAGCAGGACACACACAAGGAGTTGAGCAGAAGTAGGACACACACAAGGAGTTGAGCAGCAGTAGCAGGACACACACAAGGAGTTGAGCAGCAGTAGCAGGACACACACAAGGAGTTGAGCAGTAGTAGGACTCACACAAGGAGTTGAGCAGCAGTAGTAGGACACACACAAGGAGTTGAGCAGCTGTAGTAGGACACACACAAGGAGTTGAGCAGTAGTAGGACACACACAAGGAGCTGAGCAGCAGTAGTAGGACACACACAAGGAGTTGAGCAGTATTAGTAGGACACACACAAGGGGTTGAGCAGTAGTAGGACACATACGAGGAGTTGAGCAGTAGTAGTAGGACACACACAAGGAGTTGAGCAGTAGTAGGACACACACAAGGAGCTGAGCAGTAGTAGGACACACACAATGGGTTGGTAAATGTTGTGCCGAGTCTCATATGCACATCCGACTAGGGCAAGTTACCAAGGCAACGATAACGTTATGTCGTTGCCGCTATCGACCGACTTCCATAAGCGGTTTTATTGTCACAATTTAGTGTCTGACACAACATATCCCACCACAGCTCCCACCCTGCCTGCTGGGCAGCACATTCCCGTATGTAGCAGAGGAAGTTAGTTGAGGCGTCATTGAGAATCTTATGTGTCTTAGGATAACGACTTGCTTGGTAGATTGGCAGTGTCGTTGTGGTTGGCAGTGTCGTTGTGGTTGGCAGTGTCATTGTGGTTGGCAGTGTCATTGTGGTTGGCAGTGTCGTTGTGGTTGGCAGTGTCGTTGTGGTTGGCAGTGTCATTGTGGTTGGCAGTGTCATTGTGGTTGGCAGTGTCGTTGTGGTTGGCAGTGTCGTTGTGGTTGGCAGTGTCGTTGTGGTTGGCAGTGTCATTGTGGTTGGCAGTGTCATAGTGGTTGGTGTCTTATTATAAGGAGTGGCATGGTAAATTGGCAGTGTCACTAGATTTGGTGTCTTACGTAAATAGGTGATGAAGCATAGCGGTGCCATTGATGATGGGTGTCTTTTGATAACGAGTGACAAGATAGATTGGCGGTGTCAATAAATTTGGTGTCTTATGTGGTAGAATAGCAGTGTCATTGAGGACGAGTGTTCTAAGTAAGTAATTAATGTGGGGAATAGCAGTGTCATTGAGGACGAGTGTTCTAAGTAAGTAATTAATGTGGGGAATAGCAGTGTCATTGAGGACGAGTGTTCTAAGTAAATAAATAATATGGGGAATAGCAGTGTCATTGAGGACGAGTGTTCTAAATAATAATTAATGTGGGAATAGCAGTGTCATTCAGGATGAGTGTTCTAAGTGAGAAATTAATGTGGGGAATAGCAGTGTCATTGAGGACGAGTGTTCTAAGTAGTAATTAATGTGGGGAATAGCAGTGTCATTCAGGATGAGTGTTCTTAGTAAATAATTAATGTGGGGAATAGCAGTGTCATTGAGGACGAGTGTTCTAAGTAAGTAATTAATGTGGGGAATAGTGGTGTCTGTGGGGTTGGTGTCTTAGATTAATGATTGACATGGTAACGGTCTCAATGAGAGGTGTGCTAATGACTACTTAGAGAATAATCTAATCCCTTATGTAACAAAATAGCTTGACTAAAACGTGTTCGGAAATTCCCGTAATAAAGATCAACCAACTGATGCCCTATGGCACTAGCGTGCTGTTATCTATTCCTGTGTGAGCGAGGTCCATCAGTTGACCTGTATCTGGTGATAACATTGTTGCGTCAATCCTCCACTGAACCTAGTGCACTCTTACGTTTGTAGTCACACATTGGGTCTCCTATATTATTCTAAACCCTGCTAGTGATTCCGGTGGTTGCAGGGATGAGGACTCGGGTGAGGAAAACTAATGCGTGTCACTGTCGGGCCTTGCTAACCTTACTATCTTTGATTGACCACTGTCGGGCCTTGCTAACCTTACTATCTTTGATTGACCACTGTCGGGCCTTGATAACCTCACTATCTTTGATTGACCACTGTTGGGCCTTGCTAACCTTACTATCTTTGTTTGACCACTGCCGATCCTTGATAACCTTACTATCTTTGATTGACCACTGTCGGGCCTTGCTAACCTTACTATCTTTGTTTGACTACTGTCGGGCCTTGATAACCTCACTATCTTTGATTGACCACTGTCGGGCCTTGCTAACCTTACTATCTTTGATTGACCACTGTCGGGCCTTGCTAACTTTACTATCTTTGTTTGACTACTGTCGGGCCTTGATAACCTCACTATCTTTGTTTGACCACTGACGGGCCTTGCTAACCTAACTATCTTTGATTGACCACTGTCGGGCCTTGCTAACCTTACTATCTTTGTTTGACCACTGACGGGCCTTGCTAACCTAACTATCTTTGACTGACCACTGTCAGGCCTTGCTCACCGAACTATCTTTGTTTGACAACTGTCGGGCCTTGCTAACCTAACTATCTTTGATTGACCACTGTCGGGCCTTGCTAATCTTACTATCTTTGTATGAAGTATGGCTGTCCTAGCTTTCTAGTCGAAACATGGACCGTTCAAACTTAAGCCTTCTTGTCATTGTTTGGTCAGGGTGATAAGGGTCCTTCTGTCTCCACGATCGCAAGTGGTGTCTCTCATGCCTTTCTGGCAATGTGTAGCAGCGGTCGAAAGTCCGGCTTGTGAGGCTTTCGAAAGTCGCCTTTTTACTTCCAAGTCCACCGTTTGGGATAACTAATTTATTGAACTGTGTTTAATTGGACATGCGCCTTCATTGCCTCATGTTACCGGAGCAGACTTTGACACACCTTCCCCTTGCTTTGGGAAGATGGCATGGCCTTCATGTGAGGTTTGTAATATTTTATCATACACTACTGCGAAATGCAAGAATTATAACACATGTCGGCGGCACGGAAGATGTACGTAGAGGTGACTAAAGAAAAACAGATACACTCTCCTACCCAGAGTTCCATGCGGTGAACATCGTACCTCTGCCACAGGCCAGTGCCATGTGACGATTCGTCACATCTTACACAATCCATTCAATATGTTACATATGTTTTTATGTGACCAGCGGGTCATCTGTACAGTGATGTCTCGTGTGACTAGCGGGTCATCTGTACAGTGATGTCTCGTGTGACTAGCGGGTCATCTGTACAGTGATGTCTCGTGTGACTAGCGGGTCATCTGTACAGTGATGTCTCGTGTGACTAGCGGGTCACCTGTACAGTGATGTCTCGTGTGACTAGCGGGTCATCCGTATAGTGACGTCTCGTGTGACTAGCGGGTCATCTGTACAGTGATGTCTCGTGTGACTAGCGGGTCACCTGTACAGTGATGTCTCGTGTGACTAGCGGGTCACCTGTACAGTGATGTCTCGTGTGACTAGCTGGGGGTCATCTGTATAGTTATGTCCTGTGTGACTAGCGGACTAGCAAGGCACATCTCATCGTCAAATACCTTTATTGCCTCTGTTTGGACGTTAACCAGGACAGCACTGTCGTCATATTAGCCGGGCTTCAACAAGACTTAAAGGTTCTGATTCCACGTGGGTCTTTGTCTGTGTGCCGTTTGTGGTGTTTTCGTCGCACAGTCGGATAGAAGATCGATACTGTATCTATTGATGGCAATATATTTGTTGGAAATGATTGGCCTGTTTGCGAAGTATCGGCTTAACAGACAGTCTTTGGTTAACGCGTTATATGCTGGAATACATACACCTATATGGAAAGTGGTTGACCTTATCTGAATCGATTTTGGAGATTTTTTTAATCATGGCTATTATCGTGTATCAGAAATGATTTAAGACGCTGAGCGGGTCTGATTTGAATATGTACAGTCACGTATTAAAGTGAACATCGTTGCTAACAATCAATATGTTATATCTCATCAAATTACAAAATATCAGTCTGTCGGATTGTACAATTTGTATGCGTTCCCTCATCTCAACAAGACTGATGACCAACGAATATTTGAAATCCATTATGCGGACCGTGTCAAGGACCACATCGGTTTACACTCGGCGATTGTTTTATTGTTTCAGAGACTAAATGATCGTCGTCACTATTAAGCGGAAGTCCAGGATGAACGAGGAGGATGGCTACCGGAAGTGGGTCGTCGTTCTGGCCGCATTTTTTACGCAGTTCATAGTGTGCGGCATCACGTACAGTCTGGGCGTCTTCCACGTCATCTTCAGGGACATCTTCCAGAAGAACCACTTCGATACGTCATGGGTGGGATCGGTACTGCTGTACGTCACGGCGCTCTCCAGTACGTCAACCTTTATCTTACCTAACATTAAAATACTAGCCTCTGATTGGTAAAAGTGCGGGCAATGATTTTTTCCATGTACCCCGCTAAGGAATCAATCGTAACACACCTTAGGTAACTTGCTTATCTCGCATCAGTATCTGGGTAAAGGGAAGTAACTCGGCTCATTTGCGTCGTCTGCTAGCTGTCAACGTGGCTGAATTAAAGTCGGTGAGATCAATTCGTTGTCAACCGATCCCTCGGGGCATATGGTGTGATGTTCCTTGTGTGTGAGCCTATGTACATCACACCATATGCCACTCGAGATCGGTTGACAACTTATAATATCAACTCATATGCTCTTGCCTCGTTCAGCTCGATGTGTAGGATTTTTTTTAGATGTGAAATATTATTCAAGGCCAAATGCAAACTCGTGTATTCTGTAATTCTGATCTCTTATCATGTTGCGCGGAACATGGCAGCCCATAAGACTTAGCATGCCAGGATGTCTTAAGCTGACACGCCATATTATAACTGAAAGTACTTTTTTCAAAGCGGCCTTTAATCAATTTACTCACTTTTGTTGTGCTACTGTGTGTTGCAGGTGTGATGCTGCGGTTTGTAGCGAGTATATGGGGATGCCGTGTCAGCGTTATGGTCGGGGGGCTTCTGGCGGCGACAGGGCTGTCGCTAGGACTTGTGGTCAATGAGCTTTATCAGGTGTACCTCACATTCGGACTGCTTACAGGTGAGTTCATAAGGCTTGGTCTGAAACGTTGTGAGGTTGTGATCTAGGGCGAGGCTGTATTTGAGGAGGATTAGGTGTGGGCGAGGCTGTATTTGAAGAGCCGTAGGGGTGGGCGAGGCTGTATTTGAAGAGCCGTAGGGGTGGGCGAGGCTGTATTTGAGGAGGAATGGGGATAGGCGAGGCTGTATTTGAAGGGCAGTAGGGGTGGGCGATGCTGTATTTGAAGAGGAGTAGGGGTGGGCGAGGCTGTATTTGAGGAGGAATAGGGGTGGGCGAGGCTGTATTTGAAGAGCAGTAGGGGTGGGCGAGGCTGTATTTGAAGAGCAGTAGGGGTGGGCGAGGCTGTATTTGAAGAGGAGAAGGGGTTGGCGAGGCTGTATTTGAATAGGAGTAGGGGCGGCTGAGGCTGTATTTGGAAGAATATGGAATGGATAAAAAGGGTGGAGAAGCTGTGTATGTATGTTGACATGGTGACGGGGATGGTGGGGGTTGGGTGGAGCCCGGGATGGGGGTAAGTGAGGCACTATCTGGGGAAGGTGAAAAACAAGACAATTTTTTATCTAAAACCATGATCCCAAATATATTTTTAAGAAAAGCACCTTGTAACATTGTACAATGTGACAATGTCATTTTTTTGGCAGGCAACATATTTCTTTATAACAGGATTTTCTGGGACAATTTATGTTTTTTAATGAAATCCCAGCGCCCTGTAAACATCAGAATCAACACCAGAATCAGCAGACAACCCCATTCCCGATCTGTCTGTAGCATTTGACACGAGTCTGCTGGTATAGATCTGATCTATTTTGACCGACGCTGGGTGTGTACACTGACGAGGCCAAGACACAGACATGGTATTGGTCGATGCGTTATCAGTAATCAAGCGTGTATACAACTTGACATAATGAAGCAAATGCGTCTACGTTGAATTGATACGGATATCGAATGCATATGTCGACAGGTTGGTTTGACCTTTCGACTGGTCACTAAGTACGGGGATGGACCACAGATTTAATAACTGCGTACTTCCATAACATTCCCAAAAAACGGAATGGAAACTGAAGACCTTTCACGACCCTAAGGATCCTATGATAACAGATTAAGGACCACACACGCACGCACACGCACGCACACGCACACGCACACGCACACGCACACACACACACACACACACACACACACACAAATGGCGAATTCTCATGTATGTTTTTCGTTTATGCGACATTTTGGTACATGTAGGTACATATATGCGATGTTATGACAGTAACGCTTTCTGTTGCAGGTATTGGCTTCGGTCTGGCGTGTTCACCCTCTATAGTTGCTGTAGAGCGTTACTTCATCCATGGGCGGTTCCAGGCGTTGAGCGTTGTTGTTGGTGGGGTCGGGGCAGGCATCATCACCTTCCCCATCATCATCAGACACATGCTGGACATGTTTGCGTGGAGGGGAACTCTCCTGCTCCTGGGCGGGGTGTCGCTCAACCTGTGCGTGTGTGGTGCCCTGCTCAAGCCTCTACCCGGGGAGAAGGAGGTACGCCTCCTGCCACTCCTGTCCTGCCTCCCCCTCCGAAACCCTCTGTTCCACGGCATGTGCATCGCCAACCTCTTCTGGAGCTTCGGGTCCACCATCATCTACATGTACCTGCCATCCTATGCAATATCGCAAGGAACGGACTTCGAGAGCTCCACGTTCCTCGTGGCTTGTGTCGGCATGGCCAGCTTCACCAGCAGGATGATATTCGCGTTTATGGGGCACAACAGTACGCTGGATGACGTCACGTCTGTGCTGTGCCCTGTTGGACTTGGCGTGGTTGTCACTGGCATCTGTCCGCTCTTGTTCAAAGACTTCACGGGTCAGATCGGATACACGTTACTATTCGGCTTCTATAGTGGATATTGGACAACATTCCTCTCTCAAGCTTCCCGGGAGCTTCTCGGCCCGGAGTATATTGCTATGGGCAACGGGTACCTGTGTTTTATGATAGCCTTGGGCTGCCTCACCGGAGGACCAGCGGCAGGTACGGTTATGATGGTCTCGATATGGGACTTTGTGGCTATACGACCCCTGGTCGGTGATTACATATGTTTTATGTAGATATTAGAAACAGCTCCGCTGTCAGTGTTATATCCTTTGATAGGTGTGCTAGTTTTACTGATCTTACGATAAAATGTCTTACGTTTTTCGAAGCCGAATTTGTGACACTCGAACAAAAAGGATCAGGAATATTGACAGCATTTTGGCCCACAATGTCTGATTTTCGAAATCATGAACCCTCAGACTTATATCAATACCTAATGTGGAGATGAGGCTTATATTTGTGTAGACTGGTGATCTTGTGCTGGAAGCGTTCTTGCCACATGATCTAGTCTTTCACCCCAGCTAATTTCCATAGATGTAAGTACAGACAGTACAAATATATTGTAATAATATTGTTAGTTTTTCTTGCAAAGTTCTAAATATCGACCCTGTCACGCATTGTCCTGTCAGAGACCGCACTGACACTTACAGTCTCTATATATGGGTAAGCACTGAAATAGGGAAGGTATGAATTAGAAAACACGATAACCTGGCACGAGATTGGTAACCACCAGTATACATGGTTGGTCGTCATTGTAACAAGCACTTCCTGTATACGTGGGAGGTCCTCGTGGTGTCAAGCAGTACACGTGGTAGGCTGTCAATGTAACAAGCAGTACACGTGGTAGGCTGTCAATGTAACAAGCAGTATATGTTGTTGGCCGTCATGGCGACAAGTAGTACACGTGGTAGGCTGTCAATGTAACAAGCAGTACACGTGGTAGGCTGTCAATGTCACAAGCAGTACACGTGCTAGGCTGTCAATGTAACAAGCAGTGCATGTTGTTTGCCGTCATGGCAACAAGCAGTACATGTTGTTGGCCGTCATGGCAACAAGCAGTACACGTGGTAGGTCGTCATTGTAACAAGCAGCACTCGTGGTAGGTCGCCACTGTAACAAGCAGTAATTTAGAAGACTAAATCTACTTACCCAATTTTTGAACAATGATTTGCCATGTTGTGTATGTTGATACCGTTGTTTGTCTGCGACAGGTTTGCTGATACAACACGAGAAGGAATACAAGTACGCCTTCTACCTAGCAGGTACAGTACCCGGCGACACCACCGCTTCACCCACACCCAAACTGTCACTATCAGCATCTTTGTCGGAAGATTCATAGTTAACTCGTATTCATTCAAACTTAAAATATAGAATACGCATTATTAGTATCGAATAACGATGGTCATCCATGAGAGCATTGAACTAGGAATGGTACCACTGCCTTGTTAAGTAAATTCATATTATAAGATTATTGCGTGTGTATGTTTATAAGCCGCGTCATATCTCTGTCAATGACTAACTGGCGTATGTATATCTATAAGCCGCGTCATCACTGTATATGCCCGACCTTCATGCATCTTGCTATATTCTTCCCAGGGGCGTGTCTGCTGTGGAGTTCCGTCATCATGGTGCTGTTTAAGATCAAGCGCTGCGTTGTGGCCAACAAGCCCCTGACTGACCACAAGATTCCCCTCATGGACGACGAGGAGGATTACAAGGACACGGAGAAGACTCCGCCGGCGGCAGACGACATCGTTGTGTGGGTAGCACGAGATCTGTGAATATGTACTGGACGCCAGGGACCTCCTGTCTTCATGTGGAATTATTGTTGACACTTGATAATGATATGATTGTTTGTGTTCAAATTGGACTGGGTTCATGCGCGTTTGTTTTTGTTATTAAGCCATCCATATTTGTTTGTGTTTCTCATCTCCCAACTCAACCAGCAGGGAATAGGGTAGGCGAAAATAAATAAATAAATAAACTAATTTACAATTAACAAATAAACAATTGACTAATTGTGCAACGTATGTTATGACATTTTAAAGCTTAGAAAATTTGGTACCGGTCTTTAAATTTAATTATAATTTAGATCAAGTCGCTTTGCTCCGGAAACAAGTTTATAATAAATATAGTTTAAGAAAGATCAACTTGAACAGGTTTTTCTTATGAGTTTGCAATGGTAGAAGTATTTAATTTTATCACATCGAGGCATAAAGTTCCACAGCGGTGGGAAATATTGGGATACGAAAACTTTCATTTCACGTCGGAATGAAAATTCGGGAGATGGGAAACAGAAAAAAATATGGACAGCCTCACTGGAAGAATGATGACTATGCAGGGGAAGTGCTACTTCATCTGAAGTATGTTCATAGGTTGGACAGATTAAGATCTGCCGCAGACATTGAGACATCAGGATGACACTAGCTTGCAGGACCACGGGCACTGAGGTGCACACACACCTTCTCTCTTAGGGTGGCGGGTGCCTGTCTCCCTTACTGCTACATTTAGTCTGATAACACATACACTTCCCTCTATTCTAACTAAACTACCGATAAAGATTCGATATAGTATTCATTATGTATTTTAACATCTCCACCGTATATCCAAACTGTCCTATTTCGGTTACCAGAAATTCATGTTTGCTTTTCGGAATAGCACACCCGTGTTTATACCTGAGCTGCCATATGTTAAAAACACATCACGAGTAATGTAAAGAGTTTCATTTTGGAGACACTATAATCCTAAAACTGTATGCTTCCCAGGAAAATTATTGTTAAGTCGTGTTTACTTGAAAGACGCTAACTCCCTATTCCAGTTGCAACTAACCAGCTTTTCTTCCTTCCAGACATGCAGTGGTAACCTCGGTATGAACTAACATCCACCACCTTGCACCTCCATTGCCAAATAGACTGTTCTATTTAGCATGGGTAAAGGCTGAGAGTTAGAAATCGAGTGGGAGATTCCAAGTTTGCTGTAAGTGTGATTGTGTCGCGCGTGGAGACGGGAAGGCTCCCGGTTGTGCTGGCTGCAACTGACACCGCGGTGCTGTGTGGATCGGCCGTCGTGACTGCATTTATATAAGTGGCACAATCAAAATTGTTTCTCAAGCCGTTACAGTGGCGACATCTTTACTTGTTCCTAAGCCTACTCAAGATTCGATGGAAAATACACGTTTCTTCTTTCTGCCGTGTTGAAGGCATGACGTAAATCACTATGCAAGCCGGTCTCCGGCCCTGTGGCTGCGGACATTCAGCCAATGTTCAATGTAGATATATATGTATGCGTGGATTTGGGGCGAGGTTCAGGGGATGCCATTGTGTGTTCGGGTGACTCTCCACCTGCCAATTTCATTGTCAGCTGCGAGTCACGAAATTCAACCAGACCAATTTTGTTTTTTGTTTAACTGATTTACTCAATTCTGTCAAGGATCTCCCTGGCAAAACGTGATAGGGGTCGGTTGTTGAAATGACACTACTTCGTGGTGAGACAACCAATAAGGATAGTACATTGAACGCTTTCTGTGATTGTTTGACCATTTTGGTTTAGTTGCCTTCAATGAAACAAGTACGGTTCTGAAATAAGTGCACACTCAGCCACGATTTCCTATATTTCGTTTCATTCGGCAAAGGAAAAACAAGAAACGTGTTGGTCTGGCGTTTGTGAGGTATGTTTGAAAGTGTGGAACTACAACAGGAGATTCATCACGATTTACAAATGATGTTGTTCATATAGTATTCTGGTTCATATGAATATTTATATAGTCTGTTGCAATCTGTTGTTGATTGAGATTTATGTGGACAAAATAATAACAACACTGCTACCAGTCTGATGCTTTACTCGACAGTGTTTGCGCTGAACAGTCAAGGAAACCTGTCACCCAAAACGCGACCTTCACCTAGTTGGTAAAGCAAAGGGGCGGAATGGACCATGTGACATTTAAAGCAGTGGTAGTGAACATAGTACACTTTCTGAATACCTGCCGTGTGTCAGTACATTGATAAGTTACATTTACTATCTGCTCCACAACCTAATTAATAACAGTGATGAACTTCCATAAAACTTCGTTATTGTTATTAATGCCCCCCCCCCCCCCCCCCCCCCCCCTCTGAGGTAGTCAGTCCGTTTCTTGTTTCTGGTACGTACGAATAGACAGACGTATGTGCAGTTTATCTTTGTCATGCACAAACAATGCACGATAGCCGCGCGTTATCCAGTTATTTATAATGACATGTTAATAGTTCGTGTAAATATAATATTGTACGATATCATAGCCAATCAGTTGTATTTATACTTTAGATAGTGGAACAGTTGACACCCCGCCTAGACCGGTGTTACACTGTCGAGGGCATACAGAACACACTAACGGCCATTTGACAATGGTTTTGTTTCGGTCAATAACATACAGCTGACATCGACCTCAGCCTTAAATAGAGCATGTGTTCATGAATGAAAAAGGGCGTATTTCATGAAGTTCCAGTTAAAACATCCGAAATTGCAGTAGGTGAAACAAATGAATAGCGGGTATTTTGTTTCAAACGATTATTTTAGGATGTAATATGTGTGCAGTGTGACCCGCTCATACGTATAGTTAGTGTTTGAAAAGGCGACATAAAATTAAAACACCAATTCGTCTCATGCGGGAACGTGTTTCCAGTAGTACGCGGGACGTCCTATGGAAAGATGGCGCCATACGTCCCAATAACGCCTCCCTACCTCTATAGTGTACTGTACGGCGGGAGACTTGGCTCCCTGGCAGCTGTTGTTTCTAAGACAGTGAGTGACAGTCAGAGACGTCTCTCTTTAACACTGGTGGTCTGAACTGTTGTAAAGTGGACCTGTTGTTGCAAACGTTGCTGCTGCTTGTCATGCTCCGATAGTCATACAGACCCTAAAACAAATATATCCAAATTAGCCCATGCAAGGCTATGATATTTGGCAAGTCTAGGTTAGTGCACTATGAGGATGAAGGAAGTCTCTGGACTTCTTTTGTTATATTTTGTAACTGTAATTTAACAACAACAACAAATTGGTTCTGTAAAATCGTTCATTTCAGAGATTAGATGTTTGTCCAATGCTTCCGCACCCAATGTATTAGTGTCTCTGACAGAATGATATGTCCCAGCCTCAATGTCGGGACAAATTATGTTCCACAACTCGTCAAAGCATAAAGGTTATCACGTCGGCTAAATTCCTCGCCACACAGTTCCCCTGATTCCCTAGACTGGCATCTTCCGTAGGCAAGAGAGTTAACTGACTTTAAAAGTCCACCCTTGCCGAACGAGGCTGGAATCCCTGGGCCCGATCGTAGCGCCACCAGTGGTTATTACGAGTTATGTTCCTTCTAATCATCTCCTATGGACCAATCAGATTCCATCACTTGCATTTGGTTCAAACAGAACGGTGGCGCCCAGTCAAGACGATCTAATCGATAATCCAGATCCATGTTGTGATAAAAAAGGGTCTTACATCGCGAAGTGCATCAAATCACGCGGGCACCTTTATTAAAAACATTAAAAAAAAGGTTTGGAAAATATCTGTTGACAACGAGTTGGCGGTGCACATGCTTTGCAAATACTGCAATCGACCGAAATCTGCGCGACAATTTACGAACCGGATTTCGATTTCTTTGCGCGATTTTGATTTGACTATGCAAAAACTCGTTAGTCCAGTCAAAATGTAACTCCATAATCCCAGCCTAGTTCGGCAAGGGTGGAAACTGGACTTCTATAGTCAGTTAACTCTCTTGCCTCGGGAAGATGCAAGACTGATAGCTTGACTATGTACAGGTCGCCGAGATATGGCTTGACTATGTACATGTGGCCGAGATATGGCTTGACTATGTACAGGTGGCCGAGATATAGCTTGACTATGTACAGGTGGCCTAGATATAGCTTGACTATGTACAGGTCGCCGAGATATGGCTTGACTATGTACAGGTGGCCGAGATATGGCTTGACTATGTACAGGTGGCCGAGATATAGCTTGACTATGTACAGGTGGCCGAGATATAGCTTGACTATGTACAGGTGGCCGAGATATAGCTTGACTATGTACATGTGGCCGAGATATGGCTTGACTATGTACAGGTGGCCGAGATATGGCTTGACTATGTACATGTGGCCGAGATATAGCTTGACTATGTACAGGTGGCCGAGATATGGCTTGACTATGTACAGGTGGCCTTGATATATATGGTGTTTGCGTCAACCTTAAAGAATGGTGTCTTCCTTTTAGCATGACCTCTCAAGGTCACACACAAGACACGTCACGTTACATGGGTAACGATGTCTACGTGTTTGTCATAAGCTGTGTAGATGAAGTGCTCTGTGCCCAAGGGCACTCCGAGGCAAGGCACAGCCGCTGCTGTAGTGCTGTAGTTTGGAGGTGACTGAGATTCCGCTGTACATAGCGTGGTGGTGACGTGTATAAGTGTCGAGGGATATACGTGACTGTACATATACCTATTTTCTTCATGTTCGTTTGAGATTATCTGTCATTTGGGACATTAATAAAACAAGTTGATATTTACAGGTGTATTGTGTGTTTGTTTGACGACAAGTGCATGTCAACAGCCATGAGTAATAGGGGCACGGGGCACTCGATCGTCTTAGGCGCCGCAAATATGCTCCAAATAAGTATTCGAAACAACATGATTACAGAAATACAAAGAGGCAAGATACAAGTAATGGTAATGAATGGAAAAGGAAAAGGTGTAACATGGCGATCGACAGAACATGTTAGCTGTGTACTGGAAGGACAAGGTGTAACATGGCGATCAACAGAACATGTTAGCTGTGTACTGGAAGGACAAGGTGTAACATGGCGATCAACAGAACATGTTAGCTGTGTACTGTAAGGACAAGGTGTAACATGGCGATCAACAGAACATGTTAGATGTGTACTATAAGGACAAGGTGTAACATACCGATTAACAGAACATCTTAGCTGTGTACTGGAAGGACAAGGTGTAACATACCGATCAACATAACATCTTAGCTGTGTACTGGAAGGACAAGGTGTAACATACCGATTAACAGAACATTTTAGCTGTGTACTGTAAGGGTGCCAGCAATCGAACACAGGTGTGCAGTCAAAACTTGAACGTTTGAGATGTTCGTTTGGACGCCTTCAGAAAGTTAAGGATGAGTCTGGCCTCATCTGACAACAAAGCGAGACCAATGGCCATTGGTGTCTTATTATATCGTGTCGATTTGTTGACGGGGTACCACACGTGGTCACCGACCATCCAGATTAGCAGCATGCAGACTATTTGTAATCGTTTCCTCAGTTTCTTGGATACCGGAAGCCGGGGGCAAGTGTACAACTCTATTTCTTAAAGCCGGCTTTCTGATTAATCGATCCTGAACAAGGGTTTCAGACCTAGGGTGCCTTGTCCGGGCCGATCATAAACATTTTGTGTCTGCAGAAACCTGTTCCAAAGTCTGCAAATCACAGACTAAGACACATTAAACATTTTGGCTACCTCTCGCTGAGTTCTACCAGTTTGAAACATGCCCACAGCCCTTAGGCGTTCATCACATTATACATGACAAATACGGCATTACAGCAAGAGAAGCGAGCTAACGTGTTGCAGTGGATAATGAAAATGACGACCTTTCACTGAAGTGTCAAAATCGAGAATGACCCCCTACCCACTTGCACGGAGGAATTGCTTGATCACTGTGCAATGTTTCAAGTGTGTTTGGGTGTTAGGTATTGGTTCCGAAACCGTTCTGTCTGTGGCAGTCATTGTTCAAAGCTAATCATTCTCCTGACGAGCATTTATGTTTCATGATTTCCTTCTTTTTGGGGAGACGACATGTTCGCCCCTTAGTGGCGCCGCTGATCATGTGATTTGATCTGATACCGGACGCACCTATAGTGATGTGTCCGCACCATGCCCGTGCTACAACAACGACGGGTGTCACTTTCATCCTGCATTGAGATGACACCATGAAATAACTAAAATACCGTTCAAAGCACTATACCCAATTGACTCATCACACTTCTTGGAAAAGATCGAAATAGAAATAGAGGCATACAGTTTGTAGATCACAGTGTTATATTACACAACCTAATTGCTCAATTTAAGAAAAACCTGCACGTTGAAGGCTTGAAATTACGTAAGGGAACGTCTGTAAGACCAAAACATTAAGTCTTTCAGGTACAATTTTGTAACAACATTTTTGTCACCTTGTTCAAGACAAGTTATATTTGGTTGATTCTTCAACAGTGTAAGCGTGACCATGAAAAAGGGTTTTGCAATGTTAAAACTGACCGATGATTCTGTTGTTTTGCACAAATGTATTCGACGTTTGGTACTGTTTACAAAAGGTGGACCAGCATGGCGTGCAAATACTGGTGCCATTATTTTGTCACGGTAGTACTGTCAAGTGATCATGTCATGGACAATATGCAGTGGCGTTCTGGCAACCATATTGATCCCTCCCCATATCATTACAGATACACACGCAAAGTAACTGTTGATTCCGATGTTTTCCACAAATGTTTTCGAATTTCGGTGCTGTTCTTGGAAAATCGCTTACTGTCATAATGAATGATTTTGTTGTTGCACGTGCAGATTTAGCATCTGAAGAGGTGAGGTGAGTTGAAATAGGGTTTAACGTCGCGTCCAAGAATAATGTACTTATATGGCAACGTGCATACACGTAGGTGCGTGTGGCTGCTTATGCTCTTCCAGACGAATGCCGATTTATAGTGCTAGCCCACTATGCCGCAGTTTAACATGAATACCGCACTCAGACACAGTATACTGACTCCGTGCCGAACATTCCTTGTTTTAGCCCCTTAATGCCGAGCGCGAGACAGGGTAACAAGGGCTGGGGATCGAACCCCCGACCTTCCGCTCTCCGGGCGGACGCCCTACCACTAAACCACGGAGGCGGTCCCATAAAAAGAGCATCCATCGTGAAACATTGAGCAGTTTCACAACTTGCCTCGACGATATCTGACTTTCGAGGGAATCTCCGTCCTTGACTACTCAAGCAGTAGGACCTGTTTTGCTGCGACGTCAAAGAGCTGCAAAGATAGGCTTGGGCATGGCATCATGGTAACTTGACAGTGTGGTCAGTGGTGAAAAGTTCTGTTCTCAGACGAGTAACAGTTTTCACGGCAGTATGATGGTCGCACCCTGGTGTACAGACTCAGCCGTGAACTCTTTGCTGATGTCAACGAACGGGAACAAAATCAGTTTGTTGGTGGCAGTATATGGTGTGGGTGGAGTCTCGTTCTGGCACAGGCCTCCTTTCTGTGTGATCAATGGTAATTCTCTGATCATTCGTGCTTCCCTGTCTCAAAAAGACTGGACCAAGAGCTGTTTTGCAAGACCACAATGATAGATCCCATTATCCCCGCGTCGTCACTGACTTCTTGGGACTGAACAATATCACACAGATGGAGTGGCCTACATATTCGCCCGACGCGGCGCCAACTAAGCTCTGAAACCAACAAGCGAGACGTATCATCTGAAACAGCCTGCCCGTTGGTTGGTAAGCAAAATCTTCATTTTGACCCCGAGAGACTTTGATAACATGTAATGTTGACAGTATTCTGAGAACAGTCATGTTGACACGGAATTTTAGCTTTTCAGGTGCAATAAAATATTTATCATACATCAGGGAATTCGTACTTTCTTTCATTTATATCAAAAATAATCTCTGTTGCCCCTCTTGTTCTGAGTCCCGTGAAGGTTCCGGGTTAGAATTGACCTTCGGGTTGTCAAGTTCGCTGACTTGTGAGCACACGAGATAGCGATTGGTTATAGTAGGACTACGACAGCATTGTTGTTTCCAGACACACTCTGAACACGAGGTTTTGAATGCTTACAGTATTGGCTAAGCATTTTTTAAACAACATTTGCTATTTATGATTGTTACAACTGAATGCAACTGTGCCTCCTTCGTTTGACGACCGAAGAATTAGGCAGATGTGTAGGTATGCTTGTAACTGGGTCAAAATTGCCAACGTCAGCCAAAGTTTGATCAGCAGGTGGTCGACAGCATTCCAAAACACAGCGGGAAGACAGGTTTCCCCTCACGGGAGCAAGCTGTCATCATTCCGTGACTGCCACCACGCTAAGAAATGACCTGCCCAACGCCAATGGTATTAACGTTTCTACTCAGACAGTGAGTAATCGACTCCTTGAGGCGAGTCTCTGGTTACGGAGGGCGTGCATTCCAACTCCACTGATCATGTCAATTAGACAGAACAGGGCTGGGCTTAAGTACTTTTCAATGATGAATCGAAATACTGTCTAGACTTTACAGATCGTCGTGCCCGAGTGTGCCGTAGACGAAGAGAAAGATTTCCGAATTCAAACGTTGCCGAACATGGCCGCTATAAAGTGGGCTTAATTATCATTTGGGGTGGAATCAGAAGAACTGAAAGAACCGATCTCCAAGCAGGGCACGATCACAGGTGTGTGCGCTACAGGGATGACACCTGGACGTGTACGCGAGGCCGAATGCATCATGGACGATAACGAACGACCTCACTAAGAACGGGGAGACCACTGTCCGGATCACAGAGTTGTACTTTGGACAATGAATTTGTCTTCGTGGGATATTTATTTTAGTTTTGGTCAGATACGCTCATTTTGACGGACTATCTGAATGATTATAGGTCATATGTTGTTTATTGGCATTGTGTGGCAAATGACAACGGACTTTTCTTAATTCAACATGTCTACCTTTTTAAGTGGTGATCCCAAGCAAACTTTGAATCGTATATTTTGAAACCTCCTTTCTGGTTCCACTCAGGCAAAGTTTCAGTGTCAGACATCTACATACTTATTATTGGTAGGGGCCATTTTGTTCCTTGGTGTGTTATGTTGTCACTTACATTTATATGTGACACTTAGACATGCCACTTCTGCTTGGTCTACCACGCCCTAAAGTGTCAGTGAAAGTAAGATGATGAATAAGGAAATAAAATATGATTCCTTCCTTCATCTCGTGTAGACTTCAGTTTAAATATATCGGCAACATGGTATTATACTACCACGGACCTATACATAGATGCGTGAAACAACAAATGCGGGTCAACTTTCGAACCTCAGTTCTCAGCCGGATGTGATATCCTTCTGCTCTTCAGTTCACCACATGTGACACACACCATGTCGACATTATAGTTCACATGGATATAGTTCACTTCACGTGAGGTCCGATCTACTGTCCCGCGTATGTGTGAGAGCATATTCCGAATGCGTAATTCATTCTCAGTGTGAAATGAACAAATATGAGAGACTACTCATATTCTCAAGCGTTTATTCTCAAAAGTGTCCTACAGGGACAAAAAGAAATGTGAATATAGAATATATAGTCAAAAATATACTAAACAGATACTAATATCAACATGTACTCTGGAGTAATACTGCACTTAGTTGGAAACTTGGAGAATTTAAGGGAGAGAGAATTTGCAAACAATGTAAAGGTCATAATGCTACAGATGGAATATTTACATGTCATTTAGATACAGATGGAATATTTACATGTCATTTAGATACAGATGGAATATATACATATCATTTAGATACAGATGGAGTATTAACATATCAACCCCCCCCCCCCCCGCAGAGACTAGATGCAGATGGAATATTTACATGATGTCATTTAGATACAGATGGAATACTTACATGTCATTAAGAAACAGATGGAATATTTACATGTCATTTAGATACAGATGGAATACTTTCATGTCATTCAGTTACAGATGGAATATTTACATGTCATTAAAATACAGATGGAATATTTACATGTCATTAAGATACAGATGGGATATTTGCATGTCATTGAGATACATTCGAATACTTACATGTCATTAAGATACAGATGGAATATTTACATGTCATTTAGATGCAGATGGAATATTTCATGTCAATAAGATACAGATGTAATATTTACATGTCTTTTAGATACAGATGGAATATTTACATGTCATTTAGATACAGATGGAATATTTACATGTCATTTAGATACAGATGGAGTATTTACATATCATACACCTCCCCCCGGGGGCATCATGATCCCGAAGAGTTAAATAACCTGAAATGAACCATGTACACCCGACAAGTACAACTAAAGCGATCTTACACCTCAACTACATGTATCACAAATGTGCCCTGAACACCCGAAAAGTACACCTAAAGAGATCTTACACCTGAACACCCGACAAGTACAACTTAAGAGATCTTGAGCCTCAATTACATGTATCACAGATATGCCCTGAACACCCGACAAGTACACTTTAAGAAATCTTACACCTTAACACCCGACAAGTACACCTTAAGAGATCTTACACCTCAACTACATGTATCACAGATGTGCTCTTAACATATGTTGTTCTTTTATTTGATAGTTTGACTGATTTGACATTTAACTATTTGAAACCCGAGCCTTTGGAATATATGTGTCAGAAATCAAAACAAATAAAATATTATGTAAACTAATGTCTGAACAACTATTTATTCATTCATTCATTCACACATGCTTGTGCGAACACACGGTGATGTCCGATACATCTGCACTCAGAATTACTGAACAATGCTTCTGTCAAGCTGTGACGCTTCAAACGGTTTGACATCGAAACAAACAGTCTTGTTTCATGTAAATATTGCTTTGTCATAATATTTTTAAGGAATAGGAAACTTTAATTCTATTTACTGGTTGTAGTTGGGCGGTTAAGGCTAAAATTGTGCATTTTGGGTTAAAAGCACCAAACTTGGCACACTTATACATTGAACCACTCCGAACAATTTTGGATATGGATCCACCTCAGCAGAGCCCCTTGGTGGTAGAAGATCCAAGATGGCCGCCCAACAGAGCTAAAATCTCTGTTGATATTAATAAATACTCAAGATATCATACTTGTCTAATCCATCTATACATATATCCATAGTAATGCATGCAGAATGCAGGGGTGTGGTGGCGACGGACAGGGGTGTGGTGGTGACGGACAGGGGTGTGGTGGTGACGGACAGGGGTGTGGTGGTGACGGACAGGGGTGTGGTGGTGACGGACAGGGGTATGCTGGTGACGGACAGAGGTATGCTGGTGACGGACAAGGGTGTGGTGGTGGTACCTCATTTGGTAGCCTTGTCTCCCGTCTCGACTTGGATCATATTCCATTCCTACTGTACAAGGTAAGGGTCTTCCTTAAAGAAGTTCTGCTGAGGTTCTGACAGTCCCTGAAGAAGTCCTTGTGTCTTTTCTAAAATTAGCATACGTTATAATGAAATGAAGCCGAGTTCGTGGCATTACTCCTTTGATCATCCCTATATCATATGTATTGCATAATGGCATTCCTTGTCCGTTGTTCATGCCCTAGCGGGTTACTCCAGCTTTACAGATCTTCATCTTTAGAAGAAGCTGCTCACAGTGATGTAATGTGCACTTTTAAAAGAAAACATTTTTGAAAGCTGCTTAGGTTTAGGTAGGAATGACAGCAATTAATTCATATCAATGTGGTTTGAATTATCATGTTCATGAAGTAAAATTGATTGAATAATTTAAGTTTATAAAGGTATGCGACACCAGCTGCCTGTAGAGGGCAAAGGTTATGTACTAATATATGTGATAATGTGATATTGTTCCTCCAGGTACACGAAGGCACGTTGCTCATCCAAGTCGAAAGTACTCTCATAGTGTGATTTGAATTGAAATATAAGTTTATAGTGAGGATGTTGCTAACTTTGAATTTACTTAAACAATAATTTAACCTGAACTTCTTTCGCCATATCGAGCGCGGTATATGCATGTGTGACTGGACATCGGAAAGTATTCCAATTTCCCAATAAACCCAATGACCCAGGGTACCCGGATGGTCCTGGAATGTCCATTTGAACTTTCAGATACCATGTCCCATGCTTTAACCTATCCGTACAGATTTCTTTGATAGGCATTTAGAACTTTCAGATACCATGTCCCATGCTTTAACCTATCCGTACAGATTTCTTTGATAGGCATTTAGAACTTTCAGATACCATGTCCCATGCTTTAACCTATCCGTACAGATTTCTTTGATAGGCATTTAGAACTTTCAGATACCATGTCCCATGCTTTAACCTATCCGTACAGATTTCTTTGATAGGCATTTAGAACTTTCAGATACCATGTCCCATGCTTTAACCTATCCGTACAGATTTCTTTGATAGGCATTTAGAACTTTCAGATACCATGTCCCATGCTTTAACCTATCCGTACAGATTTCTTTGATAGGCATTTAGAACTTTCAGATACCATGTCCCATGCTTTAACCTATCCGTACAGATTTCTTTGATAGGCATTTAGAACTTTCAGATACCATGTCCCATGCTTTAACCTATCCGTACAGATTTCTTTGATAGGCATTTAGAACTTTCAGATACCATGTCCCATGCTTTAACCTATCCGTACAGATTTCTTTGATAGGCATTTAGAACTTTCAGATACCATGTCCCATGCTTTAACCTATCCGTACAGATTTCTTTGATAGGCATTTAGAAGTTGGGGAAGTAGGGAGAGTCACAGCCCTCACCACCAACCTCAAAGACTTCAAGATCAGGAAACCAAAATCAGAAGCCATCAAATCAAAAGACTCCAGCCGTCAATCAACTGTGACCAACGCTATTACATACACCAGCTCACCATCAACTCATCAAAGGCCCCAATCAGCCATAATCCTGTTGTTTATATTACTGGCTCCATCCTTTGTTTTATGTCACTGACTTCACCGATGATTATCACTACCGTTGTGTGTACATAACAGGCTTCTCTACTCCAGTATAACAATATCTACTCTACTGTATAAACATTGCCTCCTACTTGTATATATACTTACCAACCGCACCCTGAATATGACTTGCTTGATAACGGTGCTAGAACCTACACCGAAACGTCGCTCTTACTTGTAATAAAGAAGTTGTTCATCCATAAATTCTTTTCCTTACTTATACGTACAGAGTCGCCTCCCTTTGACCACTACTGGCCGTCAATTTTATTGTCAACCATCCTGATCAGCCTGCGCGTTGGTCTAATCGCTTGAAAATGGAATTATCTATGCGGGCCTCGTATGAACATGTGTATGTGCTAATGTAGGAAGCTGTTCACTGGGAGCCTGCTGACCTAGAGACCTAAAATATGAGCAGTATGTATGGTAAAGTTGCATTTACACGTGTATCTGGGATATTTACATGAGGGAAAGTAAGTTAAGCATATTTTCTGTATCGCAATCATAAAACAGCATGTTTATGAAAGAAAAACAATTAGATTTACAGTCTTAACATGTATTATTGGATATAAAAAATGAATAAATCTAATAAGCTCCCCAAGTGAGGAGCTAAGTGTAGGCATTTTACGACGCTTCAATCATTACTGAAACAACCACCCGATGAACGTGAACAGAGGAGGTTCGTGAAGGTGGCATCAGTCTTTCCCTACAGACGCAATGACTTAGTGAAAAGATGCGCATTCGATCAAAAATAAATATGGTCGTTGTGGTATTATTCTGGCTTCGTGGATCCTTTACACTAACACAACTCTGAAAATTAAATTTCAACAGTAAAACACGTAAACCTCCAACAAGATTTGCATATATTGAGATCGGTTGAACTTGCAGGCACTAGATCTCTTTGATAATGTCGAAATCAGGATGGGCCTACTATTCTATTATATCTGCGATGTATGTGAAGCCCCGAATGCCCAGTCGTCTCCTCGGCCGCAACTAGAGGCGAGAGTTGCGTCAATTATGAAACCTATGACCGTGGGTTCGCGTCCACGGTTTGTCGTGATTATATATCAGTTTTTTGTAAGTTTTGTCAGCACCATATTCGTGCTCGTGGGTTAGAGGTACTTTCATAGGTGACTTAGTGACCAGTGTGTATGTGAAATCCCGTATGCTACGGTGCACAAAGTGGTTCGAGCTTCACAAATCAAATTCTTTTTTAATAAAGATTTTGTAAAGGGTTTGGTTGCAAGAGTTCTGGGGAAAAGCGCTCGTCATATCTACTTGAATGGCGCACTTAATGTTTCAGAATGATATAGGACAGTGAACAAAGCGAGTTTTGATACTACTACTTTAACTGTTTATGATAATCATCAAAAGACACCTTCGTGAGATATCAGTGCTTTACTGACTATACTATCCGTCATGAGTTGAGTGCAATACCGGGGGTGATGTGTTAGCAATACCGGGGTCATGTTATATGTTAGCAATACCGGGGGTCATGTGATATGTTAGCAATACCGGGGTCATGTAATGTGTTAGCAATACCGGGGTCATGTTATATGTTAGCAATACCGGGGGTCATGTGATGTGTTAGCAATACCGGGGGTCATGTGATATGTTAGCAATACCGGGGGTCATGTGATATGTTAGCAATACCGGGGGTCGTGTGATGTGTTAGCAATACCGGGGGTCATGTGATATGTTAGCAATACCGGTGATCATGTGATATGTTAGCAATACCGGGGTCATGCGATATGTTAGCAATACCTGGGATCATGTGATATGCTAGCAATACCGGGGGTCATGTGATATGTTAGCAATACCGGGGATCATGTGATATGTTAGCAATACCGTTGATCATGTGCTATGTTAGCAATATCGGGGATCATGTGATATGTTAGCAATATCTGGGGTCATGTGATATGTTAGCAATACCAGGGATCATGTGATATGTCAGCAATACCGGGGATCATGTGATATGTTAACAATACCAGGGATCATGTGATATGTTAGCAATATCTGGGGTCATGTGATATGTTAACAATACCGGGTATCATGTGATATGTCAGCAATACCGGGGATCATGTGATATGTTAACAATACCAGGGATCATGTGATATGTTAGCAATATCTGGGGTCATGTGATATGTTAACAATACCAGGGATCATGTGATATGTCAGCAATACCAGGGATCATGTGATATGTTAACAATACCAGGGATCATGTGATATGTTAGCAATATCTGGGGTCATGTGATATGTTAACAATACCGGGTATCATGTGATATGTCAGCAATACCGGGGATCATGTGATATGTTAACAATACCAGGGATCATGTGATATGTAAGCATACCGGGGGTCATGTGATATGTTAGTAATACCGGGGATCATGTTTGAGTTTGAACCTACAAGAAAAGGAATACTTTATAAGTTGGTTGTGGCATTATCGATATCTAATGATTAATATTCTATTCAACATAACACATGCAGTTTTTCACACTTTTGCATAATCTTTGTAATTAAAATAGTAACCTCTGTACTCCGCCTAACTTTGAGATGTTCAACAACACGCAGTTCTCACACTGAACCTCCACACTGTTATCCCCTGTGAGCTGTTATCGGGTGAGTGAGTGAGTGAGTGTCTATCTGTATTATTTAAGTGAAAACAAATTTGGAGGTATATAAGCTTGAACACACAACATAAGGGCCGCACGAGCAGATACACATTGAACCAGTAACTCAACCACTAGGCCACACAGGACATGGTAGAAATATACAGCCTTCGAAATTAATGTTAAAAAGATAGAAAAGTAATTTTTTGTATTTGCAGAATACACATTTGAAGTTTCAAAATGGCATGTTATATGTAGAGTTTAATCTTATTGTTCTACCACAACCTTCAATTCCAAGACAGGTCATGTCGGGGCTATGTGTTTTTTAGTATACTGTGACTTTAACAAACCTGTATGTAGATAATGATTGTGACTGACGGATGTATGTCATGTATGTTTGGAGCGTTATGTTCATACGATGAAGGTGCAATGGTAGATGATTTAGGTTCTGACTTATTGAATAATTTACCTTGCACGTGGGGTAAATATTAACCTCCCTGGTGAAAGCTAAGACAAGTTCGACATGACATTGTATTTGATTCATTCTGGTGTAGTGTTGCTTCCCTGAACCATTTCAAAATGTTCCTTAGATCTTAAGTGGGTTCATTTAAAATAGTTTCGGGAAAATATCACCCCTGTGGAATGCACACCCAACATTTATAGATTAGCTTTTCTTCTTTTGCACTGTTTTGGGGACTCGGTGTGGAAAATAGGATTAAAATGCAAATATTTCCTTTCATTTTCACGTTTATGGAACACGAAAAACGTATGGATGAATTTACTATGACTATTGAACCACTATACCAGTATATCAAACTTCAGATCAATTATTACTTTATCGAAGAAAATATTAAGGCTAGTGTCTAGGATATGGGTTATAATGTTTCATCCATCCTTTCAAAAAACAAATTTGACGAAACTGGAATCATTTTGTACAAAACAAAGAAGAAGACATTGTTGCGGCTGCTGGCCACTAGACACATGACGCGACATCCTCCCCGCCCAGCGAGTGTGCTGAAACTGTGGCCAGTGATTGAAGCGGACATAGAAGTTACCTGTTCACACTGTGTCTGTTGAACACTCAAGTGTAAAAATATCGTCAAACAACGGCTTTTTCCATCTTATTGTTTACAAAATTGTACAAGAAGAGTTTAGAATTGCCATGATAATAGTTTTATCGTGAAATGATGTTGAGGTTGTCCAGCTCAACTACAACTTGTAAAAAGTATTCAAATAGCGTTTATTTGTTATCACGGCACACAAAAACGGTATGAAAAACATTTTAAACACCCATCCAAATAAATTCACAGTCTGGTTGGACAAAGCGCGCCTTCGTGGCAAAGCAAGAAAGCGTTACTACCCTTTATCTGCCGACAGATGGCGTGATTTTAAGTAAGGGAATATGGTTTTACACCTCTTTTAGCAATTTTCCAGCAATATCACGCAGGGGACACTAGAAATGGGCTTCACACACTGTACCCATGTCGGGGATCGAACCCGGGTCTACGACGTGACGAGCGAACGCTTTAACCTCGAGGCTACCTGACCGCGCCGTGATTGTAAGTGATCCCCCAGTGTGAGCAGACGTTAAGAAGCGCCGAAACCACGTTGACGCCATCTGTATGAGTAGTGGAGGTACGTTTCTAAAAATATAAAAGAAATGTTATTCTGCTGTAAGGAATATATATATGTTAATGTGTCTGTTTTGAGAAAACGTGAGATGATGTCCAAAACATTTGTGCGCTTACAAAACATGTTGGCATCATGTAGCATGCGGCGGTTCGAGTTCTGTGTTATTTAAATATCCGGTGGTACTGTCACTGGAGCCAAAGGAGCCCAACTCATAAACCAACTTACAAGAAGAGAAGTTAGACAAACAAGCTTCATCTCGGGGAATTTCAAACAATTATCTTTGTATATTGTTAACCAAACTCTTTTTTCCGAACCAGACGATGACACCCAGATGAACATTGTTTTTCTTCTGACCAGAAGCCATACCTACTTTGATGAGAAGTCAGCTTTGGCACCGACAGATAATTTTACATCTCTCCACTTCGGGCCTGAATAGAATCCCATGTCAGTTATTGAAAGTGCCTGAGAAAAGTTTCTCCACTCATAGATTGCCAGTACGTCTATATTTGCCAAGACTACTACCTTATCGAGGTCAATGTTAATATCTTGCGAATGTAGAGTTTACAGGAAAGAATGGTGAGGAAAACTTCGAACCTACTAGGGACGTATTTCGACGTGGTGCAGACGGACATACATGTCAGTACGTGTGCACACCGACCGGGTCGACTTCTGTTTGGAGGCATGATGTGTACAGCTCGGAGCCCTGAATTTGAATGAAGACTGGCTACAGCGCGCTCGGTATCCATAGGAGTCGGACCAGGACGGGCCAGGACGCGAATATACACGCACTTGGGACGACATGAGGACGTACTGCGAACGAGTTGGTTTGGTTAAGAATTAGTTAGAACTGGCTTGGGCGTATTGTGAACGAGGTAGAACGAGGTTGAACTGGTTAAGAACGGGTTGAGAAGGGCTACGGACGTGCTCGAACTGCTTCGAAACGTTGTCGGGATGAGGTGAACGGGCACTTTTACACGATCTGAACTGGATACAAACGGACTGCAGACTGGCCAAGAACGAGATAAGAACGAGATAGACGTATTGAGGACTGCTTATGAACAAACTAGCATCGTATCTTCGCCAAACTACGCGTTCTTCCATGATCACAGCCCGTTCTAGTATTTGTTTAGAACAGGGTAGAACGGGATAGAACTACTTTGGTGTGATGGTAGCATTACGGGTGAACTGACCTAGAGCAACATCCCATGCCATATTGCCACCAGTCAAGCCAGATTATAAGCCTGGAACACCCTATGCAGTATTGCCACCAGTCAAGCCAGATTATAAGCCTGGAACACCCTATGCAGTATTGTTATCAGACAAACCAGATTCTGAGCCTGGAACATCAGATGCAGTATTGCCACCAGTCAAGCCAGATTATAAGCCTGGAACACCCTATGCAGTATTGCCACCAGTCAAGCCAGATTATAAGCCTGGAACACCCTATGCAGTATTGTTATCAGACAAGCCAGATTTAGAGCCTGTAACGCCCTATGCAGTATTGTTATCAGACAAGCCAGATTTAGAGCCTGTAACACCTTATGCAGTATTGCCACCAGTCAAGCCAGACTTAGAGTCGGAACACCCTATACAGTATTGTGATCAGACAAGCCAGATTTAGAGTCTGTAACACTCTATGCAGTGTCGCCACCAGTGAAGCCAGATTTAGAGCCTGGAATATCCCATGCCGTTTGCCACCAGTGAAGCCAGATTTAGAGCCTGGAACACCCTATGCAGTATTGCCACCAGACAAGCCAGATTTAAAGCCTGGAACACTCTATGCAGTATTGCCACCAGACAAGCCAGATTTAAAGCCTGGAACACCCTATGCAGTATTGCCACCAGACAAGCCAGATTTAAAGCCTGGAACACCCTATGCAGTATTGCCACCAGACAAGCCAGATTCTGAGCCTGGAACACCCTATGCAGTATTGCCACCAGACAAGCCAGATTCTGAGCCTGGAACACCCTATACAGTATTGCCACCAGACAAGCCAGATTTAGAGCCTGGAACACCCTATGCAATATTGCCACCAGACAAGCCAGATTCTGAGCCTGGAACACCCTATGCAGTATTGCCACCAGACAAGCCAGATTCAGAGCCTGGAACACCCTATGCAGTATTGCCACCAGACAAGCCAGATTCTGAGCCTGGAACACTCTATGCAGTATTGCCACCAGACAAGCCAGATTTAGAGCCTGGAACACCCTATGCAGTATTGCCACCAGACAAGCCAGATTTAAAGCCTGGAACACCCTATGCAGTATTGTTATCAGACAAGCCAGATTCTGAGCCTGGAACACCCTATGCAGTATTGCCACCAGACAAGCCAGATTCTGAGCCTGGAACACCCTATGCAGTATTGCCACCAGACAAGCCAGATTTAGAGCCTGGAACACCCTATGCAATATTGCCACCAGACAAGCCAGATTAAAAGCCTGGAACACCCTATGCAGTATTGCCACCAGACAAGCCAGATTTAGAGCCTCTAACACCCTATGCAATTATGCCACCAGACAAGCCAGATTCAGAGCCTGGAACACCCTATGCAGTATTGCCACCAGACAAGCAAGATTTAGAGCCTGGAACTTCCTATGCAGTGTTGCCACCAGACAAGCCAGATTCAGAGCCTGTAACACCCTATGCAATATTGCGACCAGACAAGCAAGATTTAGAGCCTGGAACACTCTATGCAGTATTGCCACCAGACAAGCAAGATTTAAAGCCTGGAACGCCCTATACAGTATTGCCACCAGACAAGCCAGATTTAAAGCCTGGAACACCCTATGCAGTATTGTTATCAGACAAGCCAGATTCTGAGCCTGGAACACCCTATGCAGTATTGCCACCAGACAAGCCAGATTCTGAGCCTGGAACACCCTATGCAGTATTGCCACCAGACAAGCCAGATTTAGAGCCTGTAACACCCTATGCAATATTGCCACCAGACAAGCCAGACTTAGAGTCGGAACACCCTATACAGTATTGCCACCAGACAAGCAAGATTCTGAGCCTGGAACACCCTATGCAGTATTGCCACCAGACAAGCCAGACTTAGAGTCGGAACACCCTATACAGTATTGCCACCAGACAAGCCAGATTTAGAGCCTGGAACACCCTATGCAATATTGCCACCAGACAAGCCAGATTTAAAGCCTGGAACACCCTATGCAGTATTGCCACCAGACAAGCCAGATTTAGAGCCTGGAACACCCTATGCAATATTGCCACCAGACAAGCCAGATTTAAAGCCTGGAACACCCTATGCAATATTGCCACCAGACAAGCAAGATTCAGAGTCTGGAACACCCTATACAGTATTGCCACCAGACAAGCAAGATTCTGAGCCTGGAACACCCTATGCAGTATTGCCACCAGACAAACGAGACCTAATGTCGGAACACCCTATACAGTATTGCCACCAGACAAGCCAGATTTAGAGCCTGGAACACCCTATGCAATATTGCCACCAGACAAGCCAGATTTAAAGCCTGGAACACCCTATGCAATATTGCCACCAGACAAGCCAGATTTAAAGCCTGGAACGCCCTATGCAGTATTGTTATCAGACAAGCCAGATTCTGAGCCTGGAACACCCTATGCAGTATTGCCACCAGACAAGCCAGATTCTGAGCCTGGAACACCCTATGCAATATTGCCACCAGACAAGCCAGACTTAGAGTCGGAACACCCTATACAGTATTGCCACCAGACAAGCCAGATTTAGAGCCTGGAACACCCTATGCAATATTGCCACCAGACAAGCCAGATTTAAAGCCTGGAACACCCTATGCAGTATTGCCACCAGACAAGCCAGATTTAGAGCCTGTAACACCCTATGCAATATTGCCACCAGACAAGCCAGATTCTGAGCCTGGAACACCCTATGCAGTATTGCCACCAGACAAGCAAGATTCTGAGCCTGGAACACCCTATGCAGTATTGCCACCAGACAAGCCAGATTCAGAGCCTGTAACACCCTATGCAGTATTGCCACCAGACAAGCCAGATTTAAAGCCTGGCACGCCCTATGCAGTATTGCCACCAGACAAGCCAGATTTAAAGCCTGGAACACCCTATACAGTATTGCCACCAGACAAGCAAGATTCTGAGCCTGGAACACCCTATGCAGTATTGCCACCAGACAAGCCAGACTTAGAGTCGGAACACCCTATGCACTATTGCCACCAGACAAGCCAGATTTAAAGCCTGGAACACCCTATGCAGTATTGCCACCAGACAAGCCAGATTTAGAGCCTGTAACACCCTATGCAATATTGCCACCAGACAAGCCAGATTCTGAGCCTGGAACACCCTATGCAGTATTGCCACCAGACAAGCAAGATTCTGAGCCTGGAACACCCTATGCAGTATTGCCACCAGACAAGCCAGATTCAGAGCCTGTAACACCCTATGCAATATTGCGACCAGACAAGCCAGATTCTGAGCCTGGAACACCCTATGCAGTATTGCCACCAGACAAGCCAGATTCAGAGCCTGGAACACTCTATGCAGTATTGCCACCAGACAAGCCAGATTTAAAGCCTGGAACGCCCTATGCAGTATTGCCACCAGACAAGCCAGATTTAAAGCCTGGAACACCCTATACAGTATTGCCACCAGACAAGCCAGATTTAGAGCCTGGAACACCCTATGCACTATTGCCACCAGACAAGCCAGATTTAAAACCTGGAACGCCCTATGCAGTATTGCCACCAGACAAGCCAGATTCAGAGACTGGAACACCCTATGCAGTATTGCCACAAGACAAGCCAGATTCTGAGCCTGGAACACTCTATGCAGTATTGCCACCAGACAAGCAAGATTTAAAGCCTGGAACGCCCTATACAGTATTGCCACCAGACAAGCCAGATTTAAAGCCTGGAACACCCTATGCAGTATTGCCACCAGACAAGCCAGATTTAAAGCCTGGAACACCCTATGCAGTATTGCCACCAGACAAGCAAGATTTAGAGCCTGGAACACCCCATGCAATATTGCCACCAGACAAGCCAGATTTAAAGCCTGGAACACCCTATGCAGTATTGCCACCAGACAAGCAAGATTCTGAGCCTGGAACACCCTATACAGTATTGCCACCAGACAAGCCAGATTTAGAGCCTGGAACACCCTATGCAATATTGCCACCAGACAAGCCAGATTTAAAGCCTGGAACACCCTATGCAGTATTGCCACCAGACAAGCCAGATTCTGAGCCTGTAACACCCTATGCAATATTGCCACCAGACAAGCCAGATTCTGAGCCTGTAACACCCTATGCAATATTGCGACCAGACAAGCCAGATTCTGAGCCTGGAACACCCTATGCAGTATTGCCACCAGACAAGCCAGATTTAAAGCCTGTAACACCCTATGCAATATTGCCACCAGACAAGCCAGACTAAGAGTCGGAACACCCTATACAGTATTGCCACCAGACAAGCAAGATTCTGAGCCTGGAACACCCTATACAGTATTGCCACCAGACAAGCCAGATTTAGAGCCTGGAACACCCTATGCAATATTGCCACCAGACAAGCCAGATTCTGAGCCTGGAACACCCTATGCAGTATTGCCACCAGACAAGCCAGATTCAGAGCCAGGAACACCCTATGCAGTATTGCCACCAGACAAGCCAGATTCTGAGCCTGGAACACTCTATGCAGTATTGCCACCAGACAAGCCAGATTTAGAGCCTGGAACACCCTATGCAGTATTGCCACCAGACAAGCCAGATTTAAAGCCTGGAACACCCTATGCAGTATTGTTATCAGACAAGCCAGATTCTGAGCCTGGAACACCCTATGCAGTATTGCCACCAGACAAGCCAGATTCTGAGCCTGGAACACCCTATGCAGTATTGCCACCAGACAAGCCAGATTTAGAGCCTGGAACACCCTATGCAATATTGCCACCAGACAAGCCAGATTAAAAGCCTGGAACACCCTATGCAGTATTGCCACCAGACAAGCCAGATTTAGAGCCTGTAACACCCTATGCAATTATGCCACCAGACAAGCCAGATTCTGAGCCTGGAACACCCTATGCAGTATTGCCACCAGACAAGCAAGATTTAGAGCCTGGAACTTCCTATGCAGTGTTGCCACCAGACAAGCCAGATTCAGAGCCTGTAACACCCTATGCAATATTGCCACCAGACAAGCCAGATTTAAAGCCTGGAACACCCTATGCAGTATTGCCACCAGACAAGCCAGATTTAGAGCCTGTAACACCCTATGCAATATTGCGACCAGACAAGCCAGACTTAGAGTCGGAACACCCTATACAGTATTGCCACCAGACAAGCAAGATTCTGAGCCTTGAACACCCTATGCAGTATTGCCACCAGACAAGCCAGACTTAGAGTCGGAACACCCTATACAGTATTGCCACCAGACAAGCCAGATTTAGAGCCTGGAACACCCTATGCAATATTGCCACCAGACAAGCCAGATTTAAAGCCTGGAACACCCTATGCAGTATTGCCACCAGACAAGCCAGATTTAGAGCCTGGAACACCCTATGCAATATTGCCACCAGACAAACCAGATTTAAAGCCTGGAACACCCTATGCAGTATTGCCACCAGACAAGCCAGACTTAGAGTCGGAACACCCTATACAGTATTGCCACCAGACAAGCAAGATTCTGAGCCTTGAACACCCTATGCAGTATTGCCACCAGACAAGCCAGACTTAGAGTCGGAACACCCTATACAGTATTGCCACCAGACAAGCCAGATTTAGAGCCTGGAACACCCTATGCAATATTGCCACCAGACAAGCCAGATTTAAAGCCTGGAACACCCTATGCAGTATTGCCACCAGACAAGCCAGATTTAGAGCCTGGAACACCCTATGCAATATTGCCACCAGACAAGCCAGATTTAAAGCCTGGAACACCCTATGCAGTATTGCCACCAGACAAGCAAGATTCTGAGCCTGGAACACCCTATGCAGTATTGCCACCAGACAAGCGAGACTTAATGTCGGAACACCCTATACAGTATTGCCACCAGACAAGCCAGATTTAGAGCCTGGAACACCCTATGCAATATTGCCACCAGACAAGCCAGATTTAAAGCCTGGAACACCCTATGCAATATTGCCACCAGACAAGCCAGATTTAAAGCCTGGAACGCCCTATGCAGTATTGCCACCAGACAAGCCAGATTCTGAGCCTGGAACACCCTATGCAGTATTGTTATCAGACAAGCCAGATTCTGAGCCTGGAACACCCTATGCAGTATTGCCACCAGACAAGCCAGATTCTGAGCCTGGAACACCCTATGCAATATTGCCACCAGACAAGCCAGACTTAGAGTCGGAACACCCTATACAGTATTGCCACCAGACAAGCCAGATTTAGAGCCTGGAACACCCTATGCAATATTGCCACCAGACAAGCCAGATTTAAAGCCTGGAACACCCTATGCAGTATTGCCACCAGACAAGCCAGATTTAGAGCCTGTAACACCCTATGCAATATTGCCACCAGACAAGCCAGATTCTGAGCCTGGAACACCCTATGCAGTATTGCCACCAGACAAGCAAGATTCTGAGCCTGGAACACCCTATGCAGTATTGCCACCAGACAAGCCAGATTCAGAGCCTGTCACACCCTATGCAGTATTGCCACCAGACAAGCAAGATTCAGAGCCTGGAACACTCTATGCAGTATTGCCACCAGACAAGCCAGATTTAAAGCCTGGAACGCCCTATGCAGTATTGCCACCAGACAAGCCAGATTTAAAGCCTGGAACACCCTATACAGTATTGCCACCAGACAAGCCAGATTCTGAGCCTGTAACACCCTATGCAATATTGCCACCAGACAAGCCAGATTCTGAGCCTGTAACACCCTATGCAATATTGCGACCAGACAAGCCAGATTCTGAGCCTGGAACACCCTATGCAGTATTGCCACCAGACAAGCCAGATTTAAAGCCTGTAACACCCTATGCAATATTGCCACCAGACAAGCCAGACTAAGAGTCGGAACACCCTATACAGTATTGCCACCAGACAAGCAAGATTCTGAGCCTGGAACACCCTATACAGTATTGCCACCAGACAAGCCAGATTTAGAGCCTGGAACACCCTATGCAATATTGCCACCAGACAAGCCAGATTCTGAGCCTGGAACACCCTATGCAGTATTGCCACCAGACAAGCCAGATTCAGAGCCAGGAACACCCTATGCAGTATTGCCACCAGACAAGCCAGATTCTGAGCCTGGAACACTCTATGCAGTATTGCCACCAGACAAGCCAGATTTAGAGCCTGGAACACCCTATGCAGTATTGCCACCAGACAAGCCAGATTTAAAGCCTGGAACACCCTATGCAGTATTGTTATCAGACAAGCCAGATTCTGAGCCTGGAACACCCTATGCAGTATTGCCACCAGACAAGCCAGATTCTGAGCCTGGAACACCCTATGCAGTATTGCCACCAGACAAGCCAGATTTAGAGCCTGGAACACCCTATGCAATATTGCCACCAGACAAGCCAGATTAAAAGCCTGGAACACCCTATGCAGTATTGCCACCAGACAAGCCAGATTTAGAGCCTGTAACACCCTATGCAATTATGCCACCAGACAAGCCAGATTCTGAGCCTGGAACACCCTATGCAGTATTGCCACCAGACAAGCAAGATTTAGAGCCTGGAACTTCCTATGCAGTGTTGCCACCAGACAAGCCAGATTCAGAGCCTGTAACACCCTATGCAATATTGCCACCAGACAAGCCAGATTTAAAGCCTGGAACACCCTATGCAGTATTGCCACCAGACAAGCCAGATTTAGAGCCTGTAACACCCTATGCAATATTGCCACCAGACAAGCCAGACTTAGAGTCGGAACACCCTATACAGTATTGCCACCAGACAAGCAAGATTCTGAGCCTTGAACACCCTATGCAGTATTGCCACCAGACAAGCCAGACTTAGAGTCGGAACACCCTATACAGTATTGCCACCAGACAAGCCAGATTTAGAGCCTGGAACACCCTATGCAATATTGCCACCAGACAAGCCAGATTTAAAGCCTGGAACACCCTATGCAGTATTGCCACCAGACAAGCCAGATTTAGAGCCTGGAACACCCTATGCAATATTGCCACCAGACAAACCAGATTTAAAGCCTGGAACACCCTATGCAGTATTGCCACCAGACAAGCCAGACTTAGAGTCGGAACACCCTATACAGTATTGCCACCAGACAAGCAAGATTCTGAGCCTTGAACACCCTATGCAGTATTGCCACCAGACAAGCCAGACTTAGAGTCGGAACACCCTATACAGTATTGCCACCAGACAAGCCAGATTTAGAGCCTGGAACACCCTATGCAATATTGCCACCAGACAAGCCAGATTTAAAGCCTGGAACACCCTATGCAGTATTGCCACCAGACAAGCCAGATTTAGAGCCTGGAACACCCTATGCAATATTGCCACCAGACAAGCCAGATTTAAAGCCTGGAACACCCTATGCAGTATTGCCACCAGACAAGCAAGATTCTGAGCCTGGAACACCCTATGCAGTATTGCCACCAGACAAGCGAGACTTAATGTCGGAACACCCTATACAGTATTGCCACCAGACAAGCCAGATTTAGAGCCTGGAACACCCTATGCAATATTGCCACCAGACAAGCCAGATTTAAAGCCTGGAACACCCTATGCAATATTGCCACCAGACAAGCCAGATTTAAAGCCTGGAACGCCCTATGCAGTATTGCCACCAGACAAGCCAGATTCTGAGCCTGGAACACCCTATGCAGTATTGTTATCAGACAAGCCAGATTCTGAGCCTGGAACACCCTATGCAGTATTGCCACCAGACAAGCCAGATTCTGAGCCTGGAACACCCTATGCAATATTGCCACCAGACAAGCCAGACTTAGAGTCGGAACACCCTATACAGTATTGCCACCAGACAAGCCAGATTTAGAGCCTGGAACACCCTATGCAATATTGCCACCAGACAAGCCAGATTTAAAGCCTGGAACACCCTATGCAGTATTGCCACCAGACAAGCCAGATTTAGAGCCTGTAACACCCTATGCAATATTGCCACCAGACAAGCCAGATTCTGAGCCTGGAACACCCTATGCAGTATTGCCACCAGACAAGCAAGATTCTGAGCCTGGAACACCCTATGCAGTATTGCCACCAGACAAGCCAGATTCAGAGCCTGTAACACCCTATGCAGTATTGCCACCAGACAAGCAAGATTCAGAGCCTGGAACACTCTATGCAGTATTGCCACCAGACAAGCCAGATTTAAAGCCTGGAACGCCCTATGCAGTATTGCCACCAGACAAGCCAGATTTAAAGCCTGGAACACCCTATACAGTATTGCCACCAGACAAGCAAGATTCTGAGCCTGGAACACCCTATGCAGTATTGCCACCAGACAAGCCAGACTTAGAATCGGAACACCCTATGCACTATTGCCACCAGACAAGCCAGATTTAAAGCCTGGAACACCCTATGCAGTATTGCCACCAGACAAGCCAGATTTAGAGCCTGTAACACCCTATGCAATATTGCCACCAGACAAGCCAGATTCTGAGCCCGGAACACCCTATGCAGTATTGCCACCAGACAAGCAAGATTCTGAGCCTGGAACACCCTATGCAGTATTGCCACCAGACAAGCCAGATTCAGAGCCTGTAACACCCTATGCAATATTGCGACCAGACAAGCCAGATTCTGAGCCTGGAACACCCTATGCAGTATTGCCACCAGACAAGCAAGATTCAGAGCCTGGAACACTCTATGCAGTATTGCCACCAGACAAGCCAGATTTAAAGCCTGGAACGCCCTATGCAGTATTGCCACCAGACAAGCCAGATTTAAAGCCTGGAACACCCTATACAGTATTGCCACCAGACAAGCAAGATTCTGAGCCTGGAACACCCTATGCAATATTGCCACCAGACAAGCCAGACTTAGAGTCGGAACACCCTATACAGTATTGCCACCAGACAAGCCAGATTTAGAGCCTGGAACACCCTATGCACTATTGCCACCAGACAAGCCAGATTTAAAACCTGGAACACCCTATGCAGTATTGCCACCAGACAAGCCAGATTCAGAGCCTGGAACACCCTATGCAGTATTGCCACAAGACAAGCCAGATTCTGAGCCTGGAACACTCTATGCAGTATTGCCACCAGACAAGCAAGATTTAAAGCCTGGAACGCCCTATGCAGTATTGCCACCAGACAAGCCAGATTTAAAGCCTGGAACACCCTATGCAGTATTGTTATCAGACAAGCCAGATTCTGAGCCTGGAACACCCTATGCAGTATTGCCACCAGACAAGCCAGATTCTGAGCCTGGAACACCCTATGCAGTATTGCCACCAGACAAGCCAGATTTAGAACCTGGAACACCCTATGCAATATTGCCACCAGACAAGCCAGACTTAGAGTCGGAACACCCTATACAGTATTGCCACCAGACAAGCCAGATTTAGAGCCTGGAACACCCTATGCAATATTGCCACCAGACAAGCCAGATTTAAAGCCTGGAACACCCTATGCAGTATTGCCACCAGACAAGCAAGATTCTGAGCCTGGAACACCCTATACAGTATTGCCACCAGACAAGCCAGATTCTGAGCCTGGAACACCCTATGCAGTATTGTTATCAGACAAGCCAGATTCTGAGCCTGGAACACCCTATGCAGTATTGCCACCAGACAAGCCAGATTCTGAGCCTGGAACACCCTATGCAATATTGCCACCAGACAAGCCAGACTTAGAGTCGGAACACCCTATACAGTATTGCCACCAGACAAGCCAGATTTAGAGCCTGGAACACCCTATGCATTATTGCCACCAGACAAGCCAGATTTAAAGCCTGGAACACCCTATGCAGTATTGCCACCAGACAAGCCAGATTTAGAGCCTGTAACACCCTATGCAATATTGCCACCAGACAAGCCAGATTCTGAGCCTGGAACACCCTATGCAGTATTGCCACCAGACAAGCAAGATTCTGAGCCTGGAACACCCTATGCAGTATTGCCACCAGACAAGCCAGATTCAGAGCCTGTCACACCCTATGCAGTATTGCCACCAGACAAGCAAGATTCAGAGCCTGGAACACTCTATGCAGTATTGCCACCAGACAAGCCAGATTTAAAGCCTGGAACGCCCTATGCAGTATTGCCACCAGACAAGCCAGATTTAAAGCCTGGAACACCCTATACAGTATTGCCACCAGACAAGCCAGATTCTGAGCCTGTAACACCCTATGCAATATTGCCACCAGACAAGCCAGATTCTGAGCCTGTAACACCCTATGCAATATTGCGACCAGACAAGCCAGATTCTGAGCCTGGAACACCCTATGCAGTATTGCCACCAGACAAGCCAGATTTAAAGCCTGTAACACCCTATGCAATATTGCCACCAGACAAGCCAGACTAAGAGTCGGAACACCCTATACAGTATTGCCACCAGACAAGCAAGATTCTGAGCCTGGAACACCCTATACAGTATTGCCACCAGACAAGCCAGATTTAGAGCCTGGAACACCCTATGCAATATTGCCACCAGACAAGCCAGATTCTGAGCCTGGAACACCCTATGCAGTATTGCCACCAGACAAGCCAGATTCAGAGCCAGGAACACCCTATGCAGTATTGCCACCAGACAAGCCAGATTCTGAGCCTGGAACACTCTATGCAGTATTGCCACCAGACAAGCCAGATTTAGAGCCTGGAACACCCTATGCAGTATTGCCACCAGACAAGCCAGATTTAAAGCCTGGAACACCCTATGCAGTATTGTTATCAGACAAGCCAGATTCTGAGCCTGGAACACCCTATGCAGTATTGCCACCAGACAAGCAAGATTCTGAGCCTGGAACACCCTATGCAGTATTGCCACCAGACAAGCCAGATTTAGAGCCTGGAACACCCTATGCAATATTGCCACCAGACAAGCCAGATTAAAAGCCTGGAACACCCTATGCAGTATTGCCACCAGACAAGCCAGATTTAGAGCCTGTAACACCCTATGCAATTATGCCACCAGACAAGCCAGATTCTGAGCCTGGAACACCCTATGCAGTATTGCCACCAGACAAGCAAGATTTAGAGCCTGGAACTTCCTATGCAGTGTTGCCACCAGACAAGCCAGATTCAGAGCCTGTAACACCCTATGCAATATTGCCACCAGACAAGCCAGATTTAAAGCCTGGAACACCCTATGCAGTATTGCCACCAGACAAGCCAGATTTAGAGCCTGTAACACCCTATGCAATATTGCCACCAGACAAGCCAGACTTAGAGTCGGAACACCCTATACAGTATTGCCACCAGACAAGCAAGATTCTGAGCCTTGAACACCCTATGCAGTATTGCCACCAGACAAGCCAGACTTAGAGTCGGAACACCCTATACAGTATTGCCACCAGACAAGCCAGATTTAGAGCCTGGAACACCCTATGCAATATTGCCACCAGACAAGCCAGATTTAAAGCCTGGAACACCCTATGCAGTATTGCCACCAGACAAGCCAGATTTAGAGCCTGGAACACCCTATGCAATATTGCCACCAGACAAACCAGATTTAAAGCCTGGAACACCCTATGCAGTATTGCCACCAGACAAGCCAGACTTAGAGTCGGAACACCCTATACAGTATTGCCACCAGACAAGCAAGATTCTGAGCCTTGAACACCCTATGCAGTATTGCCACCAGACAAGCCAGACTTAGAGTCGGAACACCCTATACAGTATTGCCACCAGACAAGCCAGATTTAGAGCCTGGAACACCCTATGCAATATTGCCACCAGACAAGCCAGATTTAAAGCCTGGAACACCCTATGCAGTATTGCCACCAGACAAGCCAGATTTAGAGCCTGGAACACCCTATGCAATATTGCCACCAGACAAGCCAGATTTAAAGCCTGGAACACCCTATGCAGTATTGCCACCAGACAAGCAAGATTCTGAGCCTGGAACACCCTATGCAGTATTGCCACCAGACAAGCGAGACTTAATGTCGGAACACCCTATACAGTATTGCCACCAGACAAGCCAGATTTAGAGCCTGGAACACCCTATGCAATATTGCCACCAGACAAGCCAGATTTAAAGCCTGGAACACCCTATGCAATATTGCCACCAGACAAGCCAGATTTAAAGCCTGGAACGCCCTATGCAGTATTGCCACCAGACAAGCCAGATTCTGAGCCTGGAACACCCTATGCAGTATTGTTATCAGACAAGCCAGATTCTGAGCCTGGAACACCCTATGCAGTATTGCCACCAGACAAGCCAGATTCTGAGCCTGGAACACCCTATGCAATATTGCCACCAGACAAGCCAGACTTAGAGTCGGAACACCCTATACAGTATTGCCACCAGACAAGCCAGATTTAGAGCCTGGAACACCCTATGCAATATTGCCACCAGACAAGCCAGATTTAAAGCCTGGAACACCCTATGCAGTATTGCCACCAGACAAGCCAGATTTAGAGCCTGTAACACCCTATGCAATATTGCCACCAGACAAGCCAGATTCTGAGCCTGGAACACCCTATGCAGTATTGCCACCAGACAAGCAAGATTCTGAGCCTGGAACACCCTATGCAGTATTGCCACCAGACAAGCCAGATTCAGAGCCTGTAACACCCTATGCAGTATTGCCACCAGACAAGCAAGATTCAGAGCCTGGAACACTCTATGCAGTATTGCCACCAGACAAGCCAGATTTAAAGCCTGGAACGCCCTATGCAGTATTGCCACCAGACAAGCCAGATTTAAAGCCTGGAACACCCTATACAGTATTGCCACCAGACAAGCAAGATTCTGAGCCTGGAACACCCTATGCAGTATTGCCACCAGACAAGCCAGACTTAGAATCGGAACACCCTATGCACTATTGCCACCAGACAAGCCAGATTTAAAGCCTGGAACACCCTATGCAGTATTGCCACCAGACAAGCCAGATTTAGAGCCTGTAACACCCTATGCAATATTGCCACCAGACAAGCCAGATTCTGAGCCCGGAACACCCTATGCAGTATTGCCACCAGACAAGCAAGATTCTGAGCCTGGAACACCCTATGCAGTATTGCCACCAGACAAGCCAGATTCAGAGCCTGTAACACCCTATGCAATATTGCGACCAGACAAGCCAGATTCTGAGCCTGGAACACCCTATGCAGTATTGCCACCAGACAAGCAAGATTCAGAGCCTGGAACACTCTATGCAGTATTGCCACCAGACAAGCCAGATTTAAAGCCTGGAACGCCCTATGCAGTATTGCCACCAGACAAGCCAGATTTAAAGCCTGGAACACCCTATACAGTATTGCCACCAGACAAGCAAGATTCTGAGCCTGGAACACCCTATGCAATATTGCCACCAGACAAGCCAGACTTAGAGTCGGAACACCCTATACAGTATTGCCACCAGACAAGCCAGATTTAGAGCCTGGAACACCCTATGCACTATTGCCACCAGACAAGCCAGATTTAAAACCTGGAACACCCTATGCAGTATTGCCACCAGACAAGCCAGATTCAGAGCCTGGAACACCCTATGCAGTATTGCCACAAGACAAGCCAGATTCTGAGCCTGGAACACTCTATGCAGTATTGCCACCAGACAAGCAAGATTTAAAGCCTGGAACGCCCTATGCAGTATTGCCACCAGACAAGCCAGATTTAAAGCCTGGAACACCCTATGCAGTATTGTTATCAGACAAGCCAGATTCTGAGCCTGGAACACCCTATGCAGTATTGCCACCAGACAAGCCAGATTCTGAGCCTGGAACACCCTATGCAGTATTGCCACCAGACAAGCCAGATTTAGAACCTGGAACACCCTATGCAATATTGCCACCAGACAAGCCAGACTTAGAGTCGGAACACCCTATACAGTATTGCCACCAGACAAGCCAGATTTAGAGCCTGGAACACCCTATGCAATATTGCCACCAGACAAGCCAGATTTAAAGCCTGGAACACCCTATGCAGTATTGCCACCAGACAAGCAAGATTCTGAGCCTGGAACACCCTATACAGTATTGCCACCAGACAAGCCAGATTTAGAGCCTGGAACACCCTATGCAATATTGCCACCAGACAAGCCAGATTTAAAGCCTGGAACACCCTATGCAGTATTGCCACCAGACAAGCCAGATTTAGAGCCTGTAACACCCTATGCAATATTGCCACCAGACAAGCCAGATTCTGAGCCTGGAACACCCTATGCGGTATTGCCACCAGACAAGCCAGATTTAAAGCCTGGAACACTCTATGCAGTATTGCCACCAGACAAGCCAGATTCAGAGCCTGTAACACCCTATGCAATATTGCGACCAGACAAGCCAGATTCTGAGCCTGGAACACCCTATGCAGTATTGCCACCAGACAAGCCAGATTTAAAGCCTGTAACACCCTATGCAATATTGCCACCAGACAAGCCAGACTAAGAGTCGGAACACCCTATACAGTATTGCCACCAGACAAGCAAGATTCTGAGCCTGGAACACCCTATGCAGTATTGCCACCAGACAAGCCAGATTTAGAGCCTGTAACACCCTATGCAATATTGCCACCAGACAAGCCAGATTCTGAGCCTGGAACACCCTATGCAGTATTGCCACCAGACAAGCCAGATTCAGAACCTGGAACATCCGATGCCGTTTTGTAACCCGATAAACCAGTGTTATCATAATGCTGTTATTTGTAAAAGTGGGGGAAAGTGGCCTGTGTTTGTTGAAACACATTTACACAGACAGACCTCGATACAGCTGAATATTTTGTTTCTGTAATTTGTTGTTTCCTGTTATGTATATGAGTCATTTCGAATCCACACATGGCTAGTTTATGTGCAGCAATAGTGTCAAGCTTCATGTACGTTAAACCACTGTCCATAGCAGATGATCTGTATTTGATCAAAGTTATGTCAATCATGCCTTTCTTCATTCAGTTAAGTCACAGCGTATCTATAACTTACTTGTTTATATTCGTTTCAATATTGCCAAAAGCATAACTTAACAATTACTCTTTTACTTTGATTGCCCAAGATTACTTCCCTTTCTGCAAAAAACATATGATCTCTTTGGGACAATTGTCGTAAAAAATACTTCATAACTCTAACTTTCTTATTACCTTTTAAATACAACATTCCCAATTCCTCTTTAGCTAAACTATTAGAGACAGTTCGTTTCAGATGCAGTGTCATCTTACAAAACTTATTATGTACATCGGGCGAAGAATGAAATCCCCATATCTCCGACCCATACAGCAAAGATAGATATAAATGTTAATATAAATAATATGCAATAGATTCTAAACAGTCAAATTCTCAAAATAATAATAATAATGATAATAATAATTTATCTTTGCGTTAATGCGACAAGTTGTTCGGATAATATATTTTGGGCCGCGTACCATGAGCCAGAACTAGCAAGATGTATACCCAGGATTTGGGGGCACTGGTGACCCAGTCCTTTAATGCGTCGCAAGTCACTGTGACGTCGCGTCCCGTGAGTACGCCTGTATGGAGTTGTAGTGCCATTATCCCATAACGTTTGCCACACAGAGTACAATGATGTGGAAATAGCATTATTCAAATCTCTTGGACATGGATTAACTGTGTGATGTCAATATTAGTTCTGACAAGAGTAGTCGTTAGGTAAACCCATCTGCAAAACTTGAAGTATTGCAATCAGCTCGGCTAACTAAAGTCGAAATATGTTGGCCATATGACGATTTGTAAGGGTACACAACGCCTGGCCGTCGAGGGTGGAGATGAGCTTTCTAATCGTCTGACCCGTAAGTCGTACTCCAACAGGCTAATAAAATTTGGTGCGTTTGAGCTCGATTTCGTAGAGCCTGATTTCGGATCAATCGATCATGTACTCTTGTCGTTGACCTGGGACGCCCTGAACGGGGTCGATCGTCAACATGTTGGGTTTGTTGGTACATAGACTGTGAAACATTGAACTTCTGGCCACTGCCTGCTGTCTTCTACCAGTTTCCAGCATGCCATAGCCCGTACAGGTTCCGCGGGTTACGGACGTCGTATCGCTAGTTAATACACAAACAACAGATTAAATCAAGTAAATCACAACTATATGATCAGCAGAATCAATAAGATTGACAGAAATAATGGTCAACAGAGTCTATTCTAGCTTTCAGAGTGTCAAATCAGGAATGACACCCTGGCACGTGTGTGGCGCTACTGCATGAGACACGTGCAGACTATAGGTTGCCCTTGACGTTAAGTCTTACATACATAAACGTTCCTTTCTTATAGGGTGTGTCGTCAACACTTATGTTTGTTCTAATGCTTGGTATGAACATTTGTATTTCATGATCCACTACTTTTTTTCAAGAATGTATATGTGAATGAAGCTAGAGTACCGCTCAGAACACATGCTGAGCCAGACCATGGTTTCGGCTTACTGACCAGACTGTATTGCTGACACGTGTCCTGGGTTCTTTAACACCGTGGAGCGGCTCGAGGTGCAGCAGACATGTCTGTCAAGTTCTGGCACGCCCATCCCAGATGTATGGGTCTTATAATATACAGCAGCCATTGGAGGTGTTGGGAACACTCCAGGACCAAGCCGTAATGCCTAAGTAGATTGAATGCGCTCGAATTTTATAACTACCCTTGTCAAAATTAACCCATTACGTAGCAGGGGCGTCTTATCTGCACCCAATTCTGTTTTAGAAATGTATTTTAGCAAATTAATTACTTTCTTATATTTGGTAATGATACTTGCAACATGAAAAGAGAATGTCAGTCAGTCAGTCAAAGAATATACCAATAAAGTTTAAATTCTGAAACAAATTTTAATCTTTTATTAACAAACTACAATTCTTTATTGGGAGGGTTAACATCACGGTAACTTACTTTGTATGGTATGTTTCAAACCCAGTTTACATATCAATCTATGCTGAAACACTTTAGTACTGATTCCTGTGGAAATGGAACATGACCAAAGCGTCTCCAGAAGGACCGTCAGCCAACTGAGATGCATCACCATTAACAGGCAATCACCAAAATAGTCATTGTGTCGTGACATACAGTTTGCAGAGTTGTCTCCACTTTCAGGTTCCTATGAACCCAAAATATATTCATGGTATGATTTGGTTGGCTTGTTGTTTAACGCAACACTCAGCAATATTCCAGCTATAGGACGGTGGTTTATATATAATCAAGTCTGGAACAGACAATCCAGTGATTGATATCATGAGCATCAACCCACGTAATTCGGATACCATGACATGCATTAACCAAGTCAGCAAGCGAAACAAAAAGACCCCGTTAGTCGCCTCTTTCGACAAGCACAGTTGTCTTTTACGACAAGCATTGGTTGCTTGGGACCTATTCTACCCCGGATCTTCACGGGTGCCATGGTCTGAAAGCACCCTTGGCCTATACGTGCTATATCAGGAGATACAGACACTATCAGGGTCACCAAACGGGGAATTGTGTCTGGGAGGATCATGTATTTAAGAAACGACCACGATTCGTATATTTCTTATGAGATGTCAACATTATGTACATCCTCTTTCTACTGCGCCCATCATGGTTTAGTCTCCCTGTAGTGCGTCATTGTACGATAAACAACTCCCACTCCTCTTAAGTAAATGAACAGTAATTTAAGTAGGAGGGGCGATAATCTTTGGTCCATGGTCCAGTTGAGTAGTATCTCTCTCTCTGTGTAACTCTCTATGGCTATATGTCTCTTATTCGTGGACTTTTGGGATTCGTTCTAAATGTTAGTCTCTTGTTGATATTTTACAGCGTGAACGTACTCCTAGGATTTGTAGGGATATTGTGTTTATGCTGTCGATAATTTGTCTGTATTGTCATGTTGTAAATGTAGGATAGATCATGGTAACTAGTTGTGTTTCTGTATGCTAACGCACAGTAGAATGTATAACAAGTGTTATTATTTACGTAAGGTAAATAGTTCGGTAAGCGTTAAGTTCAGGCATAATACATCATAATACATCATTATTAAACTAAATCTTCAAGTAAAATAAAGCCGATGTATGTTAGTGTGAAGTTTGAAGGTAAGAATGTGAAACATGTGTCGCTAGGTTACATGTTTTGTTATATATATGAATGTGTAGTGTATGAATGTAAATTGTATGACTGCATGAAAGAATCAGGGTTAACTAGGTTTTCTATACATTTTGTATATATTGTATATTGAATATATACATGATAGTAAATGTATCAAGTCATGTTGTTGGTACTCCGCGTGTAATGTATAGCATACGCAAGTTTGCGGGTGTTTGTGATAGCATTAAGTGTTGATGCAAAGTAAATGTAAGCATCTATCAGCAGTTACAATATTTTGTATATGGTCAAATTTAATGAAATATTTGTCAGTATGTGTTTATATTTTGTTTAATGAATGCTTTACAATTGTTTCAAGGTTTAATTATAAGTAATAAACTTGGCCGTATTCGCGAACGACACCTGTGTCTGTTCTTCACGTTATGATTTGTTTGTTTGTTGTTTAACGCCGCATTCAGCAATATTCCAGCTGTATGACGGCGGTCTGTAAATAATCAAGTTTGGCCCAGGCAATCCAGTGATTGACATCATGAGCATCGATTGGGACACGATTACATGCATGCATCAACCAAGTCAGCGAGCCCGACCACCCGATCCCGTTAGTCGCTTCTGACAAGCGTAGTCGTGTTATGAAGCAGACCCGGTTTCACTATGAATTCTGGACACTGACTAAACAGCGATATGTGATAGGGATGGATAAACTTTCACAGGGGCCAAAGGTACATGGCACCGCTAGTACAAGCTCCGCACACAACCGTCGAGACCAACTTACACTTGATGTCAATTTACATAACCGGGTGACAGAAGAACATATATATACTTATGTGAACTCGTCAACTCGACAGTCCATCGGTAAAGTCAGGTTCCATATAATCTGAATCATAATTTGACTAACGCCATACACAGGCAGTGGAAATAAAATGTTAACGCTGTCAATATTTTCTCGTTGTACCTTTGAAAACCCCTGACACCATCTTTCCGTATCAGGTCATGGGTTCCTCGTTGTACTGTCGAAATAGTCTTTTAAACAACAGGACGCGAGTAGACTAGCTGAAGCTTAGCCTCTGAAAATATTTATTTTTGATAGATACAAGCATCTACATATAAATTGAAAGCAGCCCCCGTGAGATGTGAGATTCAGTACCTTAAGGACTCTAGTGTTACAGTAAGAACGGGGGGGGGGGGGGGGGGGCTGGGCTGGGGGTGGTGAGAACGAACATAATATGGTTCGGGGTCCGTGATACAGACTTTGCTGCTAGCTGCGGTGACCGGATTCCCTCATCCGTTATTCGTTTAACATCAGCTCTTCCGTAAGTCTATACATGTGGATGCGGCCAATCTCGTAATGGCATCGTACTTCGGCATCTCCGATTGCTATATTACTTTATGTCTAATGATAAAATATTTTAATAATCTATAATACCGGTCTTTTGTTTAATCAATTGTCCCTGCTTTATTTAATCATAAGCGATTTTAAACATAGGTCCCAGATCGAACCCAAAACAGGTCTGCTATGCCACACAGAAGGTTGTCAGTGAGAGAACATTTATGAAAAGCGCTCGGCACGCCTCGTGACATTCCGCTGTATGTTAATCATCTCCGCGAGGGCTCGGCATCTCATGAATAATTCATGATTGGTTGTTTTCAATCGCATGGAGGCTGCGGCGGTTTTGACGTTTGAGGGTAAGTTGTGTTGATCCATAGGCGACAGGTCATTGGCGGAATCTGGTATGTCGTCTTTTGTTTCAGCAACGCGTAGTACACGTGCAGGTATCTGTAACCTATCGAGGATGTACGTGACTCTGTAGAAGTGCTTCGCTCGAAGTGCCAGGATTCTGCGAGTCTGCAACATGGCATCGTCATTCCTATCTTATCTGCCAACGGTGCAACAGGCGCACAGCTTGCTGAAGTTATAGGGCGAGCTCTGAACACTGAACGGGAAGATTACTTTTCATCAATTTAACAATAGCCTATAGATCTATTCTTTGAATGGGTGCCCCCTTCACCTTTCAGACACCTCACGCGGGGTAACTGCACGCACGTACCATCGACCAAATGACTGGGGTATTAGCCTTTGTGACCACACAAGCGCCCCCACCCCCAAACCCAACCCCCCAGTCCACGATACGTAAACGGACATTTGCCAGATTTTCAGAAGGATGACAAATCTGAATCGGAATAGAACGGAATAGTCATTGATGGTTCCGCAGCTTACTGCTGAAATTACTGAGTGTCTATATTAGAGCTAGGGCTGTCAGTAACAAAAGAAAAAAATGATTTCTTATCAAATTCTTGTTCAGAATGTCAATCACTATTTTCATCTGTAGATCTTAATGATTGCACGAATCACATCTGTCATGTTCATCATCTATATGTAATAAACAAACAAATCCAATGACATATGCTTTCTTGAACATGTTGAAAATACAGACAAAATGGCAACTTAAAGGGGCACTGATCTAAAGCAATTCCCCGGGACTGGTTGTTGCCTTTGTTATTGTTTTTTCCCGTGAGTGCCCGGATTATACAGTAGAAATCTAGTCTAGTTCGCGACCTGTGCTGCGCAATTCGTAAGCGCATTTGTCACTTTTATTGATAGTATAACGGCGTATGGTCGTACTGATCAATAAAATGAAATACAGTTTCGAAATAATAAGGAAATGTAGGTATCTTTGTGGGTAGCATTGGTAATGGTGACGAAGTTTTGATAAGTCACTTGCTTGGTAATTGTGCAATTTTCATTTACACTATTTTGACTTGCAACACAAAGTAAATATTTCTCCTGAGTATTGCTTATTTTATCATGTTTATATTTTTACAGTCAAAATGTGCAAAATTTTCACTTTGGAAATTTATTAAACGCCTAAATATTCAGTTACTTTACAAATTGACTTAAAAATATCTCCATCTGTATTATAAAACGAATTCCAAAGATTTTTATGTTTAATATCATCACCAAGAGACTAAATGTTACGATGGAAAGTACATTTCTATATTGTTTGGCTTCTAATCCAACCTACATAATAATCTATTGTGATGTTTTAGGCCCTGTTGATCGTCTTAATCAATTTTAGTCAGTCTGTTAAAGAAATGGACAGATTTTTCAGTCAAAATGAGTGAAATATTTAAACATTTTTATAAATTGCCTGAGAGAATCACATTTTACAATTTGACTGTAATATATACACGCTTACAAAAAAAAGACTTGTGAAAACAAGTCAATCACACATCGAAGAATTTCCAAACCAAGACGTAGAGGAACAAGAATGAATCTGTTCAATGCTACAGCAAATGAAGGAAAACAAAAGGCAAATATCATAATTATAACCGACCAATGTATAATTTTAGGCAGCTTCCTTGTTTGAGGAATGTATCCGTGAATATCCACACCAAGGCCATAGTTAACTTTTTTTGACAGGGGGGCAAATATTTGTACAAGTATCACTTGTCCCCAACTTGATTCAAATAAAACTGTTTTCTATAAAAAATCTAGGGGGGTCAACTGCCCCCCCCGGCTGGCTACGGCACTGCACACAAAGGAACAATATCCAACATGTCTGCAGCTGTACAAAGAAACTTATTCGATGTCACGTGTCTCTGTAACAATCAAATATTTTAAAATATATATCGTTTTGGGATATTATAACCTGTGTTCGTTTCTCAACTGATCACTTAGATTGTTTCAGGTGATTGACATAGGTGTCAAGTCTCAAAGGTCGGCTGAGAAAGCCCAAGTGTCAACTATTTTCATAACGTCCACGGTTCCTAAATAATAAAAATTGAGTTAGATAACAATGATCAATTAATCAACGTATTATGGGTTAACCCTTTGAGCAGAGTACGTTGTTTTTACATCGGCACATCACGCCATGATATGAGTGTATGCCTTTTTAGTAAACCTAGACATGTAAACACTCACTTTTGACATATCCACTGTGCACATGGTGCAAGATAACAGTGATTAATCAATCAACATATTTTCTGTTAATACTTTGATGACAAGGAACGATCCGTTGATTCACTAAAAAGTAAATCAACTGATCATTCATCTCTTGCTGGGCTGCCACGTGCATATTACATAACACACATTTCATCTCACTTCAAACCTGTATTTAGATTGAATAATTACCCCAGACACAATAAATGCCGAATGGGAACCTTTGTCAGGTAATCTGAGTGGTGGTACCAGTAATTATACCTGTAAAAAATTCATTAACTGAGCATCAAGTTAATGTCGACAAATACACAAGTGTAGGGTTATGCCAGATAATGTGGATGACAACAAGGGAGTCGTTATCGTATTATCGACGCAATCCGAAATCCGAAAATGCTTTCACTGCATGGATGCTTATTTTATGATTAAACTATAACCATCTGGGGTATTTCCAAATGACGACAACCGATGAGCTCCGCCATTCTTTTTGTCTTGTTTGTTTAGGCTGAAGAAATTAATTAACATGCGCCTTTTTTTTTAATCTTTATAGATCACGGTTAACCAGTCAGTGATCCAAAATGCGTAAAACAAATATTGCCTCCAAGTTTATTTAACTGTCCTTGCAGACGGTAGCCCAGTCTCTGGTCATGCTCAGTTGCGTTGCGTATCATCCGGGTACTCACAGGGAAAAAACAATAATAAAGGCAACAACCAGTCCCGAGGAATTGCTTTAGATCAGTGTCCCTTTAATGTTGGTGATTGGTTGGTTGGAACAAACTACTGTGACAATTGGAACAAACTACTATGACAAGATCAGTGAAATAATCTCAACCAATTTCAAACTAAAGTTCTGACATTGTGTTCTTCTGACAAAAACACAATGAATAAATAATAAGACACATGCATTTATCATGAAACCTATCTAATTCTATTAATGATCATTTAGGCCTGTCGACCTGGCTGCACCAAATTCACTGTTGTCTCAAACTCATTTGAGCGTCCCAAGTACTATGGTATCAAAATTAAGCATTAAACTCCCTTGATGGCTACGGCACTGCACACAAAGGAACAATATCCCACATGTCTGCAGCTGTACAAAAAAACTTATTTGATGTCACGTGTCTCTGTAACAATCAAATATTTTAAAATATATATATCGTTTTGGGATATTATAACCCGTGTTCGTTTCTCAACTGATCACTTAGATTGTTTCAGGTGTTTGACATAGGTGTAAAGTCTCAAAAGTCGGCTGAGAAAGCCCACATGACAACTATTTTCATAACGTCCACGGTTCCTAAATAATAAAAATTGAGTTAGATAACAATGATCAATTAATCAACGTATTATGGGTTAACCCTTTGAGCAGAGTACGTTGTTTTTACATCGGCACATCACGCCATGATATGAGTGTATGCCTTTTTAGTAAACCTAGACATGTAAACACTCACTTTTGACATATCCACTGTGCACATGGTGCAAGATAACAGTGATTAATCAATCAACATATTTTCTGTTAATCCTTTGATGACAAGGAACGATCCGTTGATTCACTAAAAAGTAAATCAACTGACCATTCATCTCTTGGGCTGCCACGTGCATATTACATAACACACATTTCATCTCACTTCAAACCTGTATTTAGGTATCATCACGGGGAAAAAACAATAACAAAGGCAACAACCAGTCCCGAGGAATTGCTTTAGATCAGTGCCCCTTTAAGCCTTCCTATTGTTGCAGGGTTTTACATAAGGTAAAGAAAAAACATCAATAAATACCATATTCTTGACAAGTGTACAGTTTCTGTAATAAAAGTAATTATTAAATCTTACAGTCAACAACACCACTTCATTACTTATATTTCCTGTATGGACCCTTGAAATTAGTAATTGGGGGTCCTCTGAACCCCTGGATTTGTAGGGCTGGGGAAAACAATGCCTGCCGACACTATTTTGGATATACAATTATAATTTAACTTGAACCCAAACTTTAGTTTTTGGCCTTAAGAATTATTGTGAACAATAGCTGGAATATTGCTGAGTGCAGCAGAGCTCCAGATAAGCTGCCTATCTGCGTAAAATACGCATCAGAAATGCAGAAATACGCAGTAAAATAAAATCCAAGCGTATCAAATACGCAACGAACATTAATACGCTACAAAAATAAAACTTGTGCGTATCATCAAAATATTGTGAAGTAACCCTGTGTATTCGATTAGCAAATCAGCAACATATTTTGAAATTATAAACGGGCATTCCGTCAACCTTGCCAAACTCCACGATGACAGTTACATCATGATCATTTGCCATCACACTTTCTTATGGACATATCGTGGTATTTTTTAGTCCTTTAAAGCTCTCGAACCGACATGACACTAGTTCCCAGGGACTAGATGAATAGTGTTTTCAAATATTTAACTTAAATACCCACGTGTGTAAAAACTAGTGGGTAACAGAAATTTGAATACCCAGATAGAATTACTGTTACCCAATGATTTTAAAATGCATGGGTAAAATACCCACAACACCAAAAGCTTATCTGGAGCTCTGGTGCAGGGTTAAACAGCAAACAAACAAACAAACAAAGTGTGAACTCTGGTTTTTATGTTTATAATTCCATAATTGCAAAAACATATTGAAGCAATTATTATGAATAAAAACATCAACAATAATAACTTCATAGACTCCTTATTGAATCATTTACACACAAAAAATAGTACAAAGTTGGTGACATCATTATCAACTGTTCAGAGACCAGTATTCTGTTGGTATGCATGGCTAATTTATTTTATACATGAATTTCCATGGAAACATACACATTGAAGAAATTTCTTTATGAGCCAGTCAAATGCAACAGAATCACTTGCAATGTACTTTTATAAATATGCAAGCTGTCTGTGTATTTAGGTAAGGGCATTTACCCCTTGTACCTGATGCACATAGCATGGAAATAAAACAACAGTATATTTTATCTACCAGCCAGAGCTTGGTCTTATGAGCAGTGGTCCATGTCGTGATGCAACCAGCCAGAGCTTGGTCTTATGAGCAGTGAACCATGTTGTGATGCAACCAGCCAGAGCTTGGTCTTATGAGCAGTGCTCCATGTTGTGATGCAACCAGCCAGAGCTTGGTCTTATGGGCAGTGCTCCATGTTGTGATGCAACCAGCCAGAGCTTGGTCTTATGGGCAGTGGTCCATGTTGTGATGCAACCAGCCAGAGCTTGGTCTTATGGACAGTGCTCCATGTTGTGATGCAACCAGCCAGAGCTTGGTCTTATGAGCAGTGAACCATGTTGTGATGCAACCAGCCAGAGCTTGGTCTTATGGGCAGTGCTCCATGTTGTGATGCAACCAGCCAGAGCTTGGTCTTATGAGCAGTGCTCCATGTTGTGATGCAACCAGCCAGAGCTTGGTCTTATGAGCAGTGCTCCATGTTGTGATGCAACCAGCCAGAGCTTGGTCTTATGAGCAGTGGTCCATGTTGTGATGCAACCAGCCAGAGCTTGGTCTTATGGGCAGTGCTCCATGTTGTGATGCAACCAGCCAGAGCTTGGTCTTATGAGCAGTGAACCATGTTGTGATGCAACCAGCCAGAGCTTGGTCTTATGGGCAGTGCTCCATGTTGTGATGCAACCAGCCAGAGCTTGGTCTTATGAGCAGTGCTCCATGTTGTGATGCAACCAGCCAGAGCTTGGTCTTATGGGCAGTGCTCCATGTTGTGATGCAACCAGCCAGAGCTTGGTCTTATGAGCAGTGGTCCATGTTGTGATGCAACCAGCCAGAGCTTGGTCTTATGAGCAGTGCTCCATGTTGTGATGCAACCAGCCAGAGCTTGGTCTTATGAGCAGTGGTCCATGTTGTGATGCAACCAGCCAGAGCTTGGTCTTATGAGCAGTGCTCCATGTTGTGATGCAACCAGCCAGAGCTTGGTCTTATGAGCAGTGCTCCATGTTGTGATGCAACCAGCCAGAGCTTGGTCTTATGGGCAGTGCTCCATGTTGTGATGCAACCAGCCAGAGCTTGGTCTTATGGGCAGTGGTCCATGTTGTGATGCAACCAGCCAGAGCTTGGTCTTATGAGCAGTGAACCATGTTGTGATGCAACCAGCCAGAGCTTGGTCTTATGAGCAGTGCTCCATGTTGTGATGCAACCAGCCAGAGCTTGGTCTTATGGGCAGTGCTCCATGTTGTCGATTAACAATGAATCACATGCAACCTGTAAATGTCATGGTGCTAGCTGTAAATCAAATGATGCTAATGGTCCTTGTTGTAAATCTAATGGTGCTAGCTGTAAATCTAATGGTGCTAACTGTAAATCTAATGGTGCTAGCTGTAAATCTAATGGTGCTAACTGTAAATCTAATGCTACTAGCTGTAAATCTAATGATGCAAAGTGTGCTAACTGTAAATCTAATGATGCAAAATGTGCTAACTGTAAATCTAGTGATGCAATTTTACAGCGTTAGAAATTGGCACTAGTCCAATAGTCCTTGCCAAACTGCCCAATGGTAAAGGTATCATAAGGACTAGTAGAAATTTGCCCTTTTTAAGGGTTTTGCTTTATGTTATCATTATAAGGACTAGTGGCCAAAAACTGTTTCTAACCCTGGCAAATGGTGTTAGCTCTAAATTAAATGATGCAAATGGTGCTAGCTGTAAATCTAATGGTTCTAGCTGTTAATCCAATGATGCTAACTGTAAATCTAATGATGCAAATGGTCCTTGCTGTAAATCTAATGGTGCTAGCTGTAAATCCAATGATGCTAACTGTAAATCTAATGATGCAAATGGTGCTAGCTGTAAATCTAATGATGCTAATGGTGCTAACTGTAAATCTGATGATACTAACTGTAAATATATTGATGCTAGCTGTAAATCCAATGGTGCTAACTGTTAATCTAATGATGCAAATGACGCTAACTGTAAATCTAATGGTGGTAACTGTAAATCGAATGATGCTAACTGTAAATATAATGGTGGTAATTTTGCTAACTGTAAATCTAATGATGCTAGCTGCAAATCTAATGGTGCTAATGGTCCTTGCTGTAAATCTAATGGTGGTAACTGTAAATCTAATGATGCTAACTGTAAATTTAATGATGCAAATGGTGCTAACTGTAAATCTAATGATGCTAACTGTAAATCTAATGATGCTAGCTGTAAATCTAATGATGCTAACTGTAAATATAATGGTGATTATTTTGCTAACTGTAAATCTAATGATGCTAGCTGCAAATCTAATGGTGCTAATGGTCCTTGCTGTAAATCTAATGGTGCTAGCTGTAAATCTAATGATGCAAATGGTGGTAACTGAAAATCTAATGGTGGTAACTGTAAATCTAATGGTGCTAACTGTAAATCTAATGGTGCTAGCTGTCAATCCAATGGTGCTAACTGTAAATCTAATGATGCAAATGTTGCTAACTGTAAATCTAATGGTGCTAACTGTAAATCTAATGATGCTAACTGTAAATATAATGGCGGTAATTTTGCTAACTGTAAATCCAATGATGCTAACTGCAAATCTAATGGTGCTAATGGTCCTTGCTGTAAATCTAATGGTGCTAGCTGTAAATCCAATAATGCTAACTGTAAATCAAATGGTGCTAGCTGTAAATCGAATGATGCTAGCTGTAAATCCAATGATACTAACTGTAAATCTAATGATGCAAATGGTGCTAACTGTAAATCTAATGATGCTAACTGTAAATCTAATGATGCAAATGGTGCTAGCTGTAAATCTAATGGTGCTAGCTGTAAATCCAATGGTGCTAACTGTAAATCTAATGATGCAAATGGTGCTAGCTGTAAATCTAATGATGCTAATGGTGCTAACTGTAAATCTAATGATGCTAACTGTAAATCTAATGATGCAAATGGTGCTAGCTGTAAATCTAATGGTGCTAGCTGTAAATCTAATGGTGCTAATTTTAAATCCAATGATGCTAACTGTAAATCTAATGATGCAAATGGTCCTTGCTGTAAATCTAATGGTGCTAGCTGTAAATCTAATGGTGCTAACTGTAAATCTAATGGTGCTAGCTGTAAATCAAATGGTGCTAACTGTAAATCTAATGCTACTAGCTGTAAATCTAATGATGCAAAATGTGCTAACTGTAAATCTGATGATACTAACTGTGCTAACTGTAAATCTAGTGATGCAATTTTACAGCGTTAGAAATTGGCACTAGTCCAATAGTCCTTGCCAAACTGCCCAATGGTAGAGGTATCATAAGGACTAGTAGAAATTTGCCCTTTTTAAGGGTTTTGCTTTATGTTATCATTATAAGGACTAGTGGCCAAAAACTGTTTCTAACCCTGGCAAATGGTGTTAGCTCTAAATTAAATGATGCAAATGGTGCTAGCTGTAAATCTAATGGTTCTAGCTGTTAATCCAATGATGCTAACTGTAAATCTAATGATGCAAATGGTCCTTGCTGTAAATCTATTGATGCTAGCTGTAAATCCAATGATGCTAACTGTTAATCTAATGATGCAAATGACGTTAACTGTAAATCTAATGGTGGTAACTGTAAATCTAATGATGCTAACTGTAAATCTAATGATGCAAATGGTGCTAACTGTAAATCTAATGATGCTAACTGTAAATCTAATGATGCTAGCTGTAAATCTAATGATGCTAACTGTAAATATAATGGTGATTATTTTGCTAACTGTAAATCTAATGATGCTAGCTGCAAATCTAATGGTGCTAATCGTCCTTGCTGTAAATCTAATGGTGGTAACTGTAAATCTAATGGTGGTAACTGTAAATCTAATGGTGGTAACTGTAAATCTAATGGTGCTAGCTGTAAATCCAATGGTGCGAACTGTAAATCTAATGGTGCTAACTGTAAATCTAATGATGCTAACTGTAAATATAATGGCGGTAATTTTGCTAACTGTAAATCCAATGATGCTAGCTGCAAATCTAATGGTGCTAATGGTCCTTGCTGTAAATCTAATGGTGCTAGCTGTAAATCCAATGATGCTAGCTGTAAATCCAATGATACTAACTGTAAATCTAATGATGCAAATGGTGCTAACTGTAAATCTAATGATGCTAACTGTAAATCTAATGATGCAAATGGTGCTAGCTGTAAATCTAATGGTGCTAGCTGTAAATCTAATGGTGCTAATTTTAAATCCAATGATGCTAACTGTAAATCTAATGATGCAAATGGTCCTTGCTGTAAATCTAATGGTGCTAGCTGTAAATCCAATGATACTAGCTGTAAATCTAATGATGCTAGCTGTAAATCTAATGATGCAAATGATGCTAGCTGTAAATCTAATGGTGCTAATGGTGCTTACTGTAAATCTAATGATGCTAATGATACTAACTGTAAATCTAATGATGCTAGCTGTAAATCTATTGGTGCTAGCTGTAAATCCAATGATGCTAACTGTAAATCTAATGATGCAAATGGTGCTAACTGTAAATCTAATGATGCTAATGATGCTAACTGTAAATCTAATGATACTAACTGTAAATCTAATGATACTAGCTGTAAATCTAATGATGCTAGCTGTAAAACTAATGATGCAAATGATGCTAGCTGTAAATCTAATGGTGCTAGCTGTAAATCTAATGATACTAGCTGTAAATCTAATGATGCTAGCTGTAAATCTAATGATGCAAATGATGCTAGCTGTAAATCTAATGGTGCTAGCTGTAAATCTAATGATATTAGCTGTAAATCTAATGGTGGTAATGGCGCTCCATTTCCCATTTTGACTGCTTCACCCTTTACTTTGCAGGTAGGACATCACGATGAAAGGGAATCACCCCTGTATCAGCACTGGCGATGTATAAGTGTGGGTGTGATCAGGCACCGAGTCACTACGTCTACCATCAGTGAACACCCAACAGTAAGTCCTGTTACAACCTGTACACCTGAGTCACCCTTGTCTTCCCTCACCGACAGAAAGTCCTGCTACAACCTGTACACCTGAGTCACTCTGTCTTCCCTCACCGACAGTAAGTCCTGCTACAACCTCTACACTTGAGTCACTCTGTCTTCCCTCACCGACAGTAAGTCCTGTTACAACCTGTACACCTGAGTCACTCCGTCTTCCCTCCCGACAGTAAGTCCTGTTACAACCAGTACACCTGAGTCACTCTGTCTTCCCTCACCGACAGTAAGTCCTGCTACAACCTGTACACCTGAGTCACTCTGTCGTCCCTCACCGACAGTAAGTCCTGCTACAACCTGTACACCTGAGTCACTCTGTCGTCCCTCACCGACAGTAAGTCCTGTTACAACCTGTACACCTGAGTCACTCTGTCTTCCCTCACCGACAGTAAGTCCTGCTACAACCTGTACACCTGAGTCACTCTGTCTTCCCTCCCGACAGTAAGTCCTGTTACAACCAGTACACCTGAGTCACTCTGTCTTCCCTCACCGACAGTAAGTCCTGCTACAACCTGTACACCTGAGTCACTCTGTCGTCCCTCACCGACAGTAAGTCCTGCTACAACCTGTACACCTGAGTCACTCTGTCGTCCCTCACCGACAGTAAGTCCTGTTACAACCTGTACACCTGAATCACTCTGTCTTCCCTCACCGACAGTAAGTCCTGCTGCAACCTGTACACCTGAGTCACTCCGTCTTCCCTCACCGACAGTAAGTCCTGTTACAACCTGTACACCTGAGTCACCCTTGTCTTCCCTCACCGACAGTAAGTCCTGTTACAACCTGTACACCTGAGTCACTCTGTCTTCCCTCATCGACAGTAAGTCCTGCTAGAACCTGTACACCTGAGTCACTCAGTTTTCCCTCACCGACAGTGAGTCCTATTACAACCTGTACACCTGAGTCACTCCGTCTTCCCTCACCGACAGTAAGTCCTGTTACAACCTGTACACCTGAGTCACTCCGTCTTCCCTCACCGATAGTAAGTCCTGTTACAACATGTACACCTGAGTCACCCTTGTCTTCCCTCACTGACAGTAAGTCCTGTTACAACCTGTACACCTGAGTCACTCCGTCTTCCCTCACCGACAGTAAGTCCTGTTACAACCTGTACACCTGAGTCACTCCGTCTTCCCTCACCGACAGTAAGTCCTGTTACAACCTGTACACCTGAGTCACCCTTGTCTTCCCTCACTGACAGTAAGTCCTGTTACAACCTGTACACCTGAGTCACTCTGTCTTCCCTCACCGACAGTAAGTCCTGTTACAACCTGTACACCTGAGTCACTCTGTCTTCCCTCATCGACAGTAAGTCCTGCTAGAACCTGTACACCTGAGTCACTCTGTCTTCCCTCACCGACAGTAAGTCCTGTTACAACCTGTACACCTGAGTCACTCTGTCTTCCCTCACCGACAGTAAGTCCTGTTACAACCTGTACACCTGAGGCACTCCGTCTTCCCTCACCGACAGTAAGTCCTGTTACAACCAGTACACCTGAGTCACTCTGTCTTCCCTCACCGACAGTAAGTCCTGCTACAACCTGTACACCTGAGTCACTCCGTCTTCCCTCACCGACAGTAAGTCCTGCTACAACCTGTACACCTGAGTCACTCCGTCTAACCTCACCGACAGTAAGTCCTGCTACAACCTGTACACCTGAGTCACTCAGTTTTCCCTCACCGACAGTGAGTCCTGTTACAACCTGTACACCTGAGTCACTCCGTCTTCCCTCACCGACAGTAAGTCCTGTTACAACCTGTACACCTGAGTCACTCCGTCTTCCCTCACCAATATTAAGTCCTGTTACAACATGTACACCTGAGTCACCCTTGTCTTCCCTCACCGACAGTAAGTCCTGTTACAACCTGTACACCTGAGTCACTCTGTCTTCCCTTACCGACAGTAAGTCCTGTTACAACCTGTACACCTGAGTCACTCCGTCTTCCCTCACCGACAGTAAGTCCTGTTACAACATGTACACCTGAGTCACTCTGTCTTCCCTCATCGACAGTAAGTCCTGCTAGAACCTGTACACCTGAGTCACTCTGTCTTCCCTCACTGACAGTAAGTCCTGTTACAACCTGTACACCTGAGTCACTCTGTCTTCCCTCACCGACATGAGTCCTGTTACAACCTGTACACCTGAGTCACTCTGTCTTCCCTCACCGACAGTAAGTCCTGCTACAACCTGTACACCTGAGTCACTCTGTCGTCCCTCACCGACAGTAAGTCCTGCTACAACCTGTACACCTGAGTCACTCTGTCTTCCCTCATCGACAGTAAGTCCTGCTAGAACCTGTACACCTGAGTCACTCTGTCTTCCCTCACTGACAGTAAGTCCTGTTACAACCTGTACACCTGAGTCACTCTGTCTTCCCTCACCGACATGAGTCCTGTTACAACCTGTACACCTGAGTCACTCTGTCTTCCCTCACCGACAGTAAGTCCTGCTACAACCTGTACACCTGAGTCACTCTGTCGTCCCTCACCGACAGTAAGTCCTGCTACAACCTGTACACTTGAGTCACTCTGTCTTCCCTCACCGACAATAAGTCCTGCTACAACCTGTACACCTGAGTCACTCTGTCGTCCCTCACCGACAGTAAGTCCTGCTACAACCTGTACACCTGAGTCACTCCGTCTTCCCTCACCGACAGTAAGTCCTGTTACAACCTGTACACCTGAGTCACCCTTGTCTTCCCTCACTGACAGTAAGTCCTGTTACAACCTGTACACCTGAGTCACTCTGTCTTCCCTCACCGACAGTAAGTCCTGTTACAACCTGTACACCTGAGTCACTCTGTCTTCCCTCATCGACAGTAAGTCCTGCTAGAACCTGTACACCTGAGTCACTCTGTCTTCCCTCACTGACAGTAAGTCCTGTTACAACCTGTACACCTGAGTCACTCTGTCTTCCCTCACCGACAGTAAGTCCTGTTACAACCTGTACACCTGAGGCACTCTGTCTTCCCTCATCGACAGTAAGTCCTGCTAGAACCTGTACATCGAGTCACTCCGTCTTCCCTCACCGACAGTAAGTCCTGTTACAACCTGTACACCTGAGTCACTCCGTCTTCCCTCATCGACAGTAAGTCCTGTTACAACATGTACACCTGAGTCCCTCTGTCTTCCCTCACCGACAGTAAGTCCTGCTACAACCTGTACACCTGAGTCACTCCGTCTTCCCTCACCGACAGTAAGTCCTGCTACAACCTGTACACCTGAGTCACCCTGTCTAACCTCACCGACAGTAAGTCCTGTTACAACCTGTACACCTGAGTCACTCCTTCTTCCCTCACCGACAGTAAGTCCTGTTACAACCTGTACACCTGAGTCACTCTGTCTTCCCTCACCGACAGTAAGTCCTGTTACAACCTGTAGACCTGAGTCACCCTTGTCTTCCGTCACCGACAGTAAGTCCTGTTACAACCTGTACACCTGAGTCACTCTGTCTTCCCTCATCGACAGTGAGTCCTGTTACAACCTGTACACCTGAGTCACTCTGTCTTCCCTCACCGACAGTAAGTCCTGTTACAACCTGTACACCTGAGTCACTCTGTCTTCCCTCACCGACAGTAAGTCCTGTTACAACCTGTACACCTGAGTCACTCTGTCTTCCCTCACTGACAGTAAGTCCTGTTACAACCTGTACACCTGAGTCACTCCGTATTCCCTCACTGACAGTAAGTCCTGTTACAACCTGTACACCTGAGTCACTCTGTCTTCCCTCACTGACAGTAAGTCCTGTTACAACCTGTACACCTGAGTCACTCTGTCTTCCCTCACCGACAGTAAGTCCTGCTACAACCTGTACACCTGAGTCACTTAGTCTTCCCTCACCGACAGTAAGTCCTGTTACAACCTGTACACCTGAGTCACTCTGTCTTCCCTCCCGACAGTAAGTCCTGCTACAACCTGTACACCTGAGTCACTCCGTCTTCCCTCACCGACAGTAAGTCCTGCTACAACCTGTACACCTGAGTTACTCTGTCTTCCCTCACCGACAGTAAGTCCTGTTACAACCTGTACACCTGAGTCACTCTGTCTTCCCTCACCAAGTACTGGTCCACCTGTGAGAGAACAGTGAAACATCTCATTCAACACTGTACATGTAGTATACTCGGACCCCATGGTACCACGGCATTCATCGTATCGCGGCATTTGTGATTTCCGGTAGTTCACGCGGGACACGCCTCATTGCGGCTGTCTATTAATGCAAATCAGTAACCAGGAAGTGCTCACTTCGTAAACAATTTCAATTTCCTCGGAATTTTCCGTCTGCTGTAAGTAAGGAGTTATTCATCCGTTGATACATATTTCTGGCATCTGTTGTAATATTGCCTTACCCCCATCTATCAATGGCCAACGATATAACCCGCAGTTCCCAAAGTAAACTTTCTCTATCGACCTGAACTAGATCATCTGCATATTCATGGCGACTAATGAGGTAACGGAACTTACGTAGTCCACACATTTTTTCCCGCTCGGTGCCCAGAATCTATTGGGAGATCATAAGGGCCATAATGCCAAACTTAGAAATACGTTCTTCACTAGTAACCAAAAGATAAATACATACTTTGGGCATACTAGGAGTGCTTTTTTATATATTTATTGTTGACTTTTAACATTTTTCCATTTTGTGACAAATTTTTGTCATCCAATTGTTTTTAAACAATCTTAAAATATCATTTCTGATATTTTGATGTTGACTTATAAAAATATTTTTCACTTACTTTTCGGTAAATATGCATTGAATACCTATTGCTGATAACACATTTAGAATTTTACTTGTGCTGTCTTTGCACTTGTCTGGACAAATCACTGATGTCTGGCATGATCAAACCAAGTGGTTGGTAGAATTATGTCCTCTTTTTGTCCAATTCGGACCTCCATACACAACTTTTCTCTGTACCGCGATACGATGGAGTTCTCTCCCTTGTCAAACAGAGCGCGAGGCCCGGCTTTTACTCGGAGCTGCTAATGTAAATAATGAACTTTTATCAGTAAAATATGCATTGTTTGATAACATGAATGATATCTGATACAGAGAACACGAATAAACATAAAGGTTAGTGAGTGCATTTTGTTCCGTTTAGCGTACATGACAAGTACCGCGATACCCCGAGGTTGCAGGCTACTCAGTACTTTTTGTACTAGAAGGGCTACATTCTCCCAGTCTCTGTTAATGGTGTGTGAAGGGCTACATTCACCCAGTCTCTGTTAATGGTGTGTGAAGGGCTACATTCACCCAGTCTCTGTTAATGGTGTGTGAAGGGCTACATTCTCCCAGTCTCTGTTAATGGTGTGTGAAGGCCTACATTCACCCAGTCTCTGTTAATGGTGTGTGAAGGCCTACATTCATCCAGTCTCTGTTAATGGTGTGTGAAGGGCTACATTCACCCAGTCTCTGTTAATGGTGTGTGAAGGCCTACATTCATCCAGTCTCTGTTAATGGTGTGTGAAGGGCTACATTCACCCAGTCTCTGTTAATGGTGTGTGAAGGCCTACATTCACCCAGTCAGTCTCTGTTAATGGTGTGTGAAGGCCTACATTCACCCAGTCTCTGTTAATGGTGTGTGAAGGCCTACATTCACCCAGTCTCTGTTAATGGTGTGTGAAGGGCTACATTCACCCAGTCTCTGTTAATGGTGTGTGAAGGGCAACATTCTCCCAGTCTCTGTTAATGGTGTGTGAAGGCCTACATTCACCCAGTCTCTGTTAATGGTGTGTGAAGGCCTACATTCATCCAGTCTCTGTTAATGGTGTGTGAAGGGCTACATTCTCCCAGTCTCTGTTAATGGTGAGTGAAGGCCTACATTCACCCAGTCTCTGTTAATGGTGTGTGAAGGCCTACATTCACCCAGTCTCTGTTAATGGTGTGTGAAGGCCTACATTCATTGGATGAGGGTAAAGACTAAAAGAGGTAGGTGGACCATTGCCCTGACAAGCTGGTCAGCAATGGAAATTAACCTGATTCATTCACTAGCCACAGTCATAGAGCTATGAGAACACATCCCTAAACAGCCTGGCATTCTATGTCTACTACTACTAGCATGGAGATGGTTGTAGTGGACGACTCTCTGCCTTGGGCTAGCGTGCTAAGGTCATCCCCGGCGTGCCGATATTGTTGTGATGATGTTTCGTGCACTACTGCTAAGTGGGACAATGGGAGTGGGAAGCCGCTGGGACATATAATATGTAACAATGTTTTGCCCGACACAGTCAGCTAATATAGTGTTTTCCATTGACAGAATCACTCACAATGCTGGTCAACAGAAAGACCAGCTTCAAGAATGGTATGTCCATGGCCGACTATGGCCCTGACGAGAATCTCAATGACAACGCCGACATTGAGTGGGTTAACAAGACATGGACACGGAGGTTGCTGCGGGGATGTGCACTTCTCAGCATGATCTCCGTCAGCATGAACACACCCAAGACGTTCGAGAAGCTGCCGTCTCTCATGTATGTCACCTTCTCCATCGACATGGTGATTACCTTCCTGTTCACAGCTGAAATGATCGCCAAGATGCACATCCGGGGTGCATGGAAGGTCAGTGTATCTCCCAGCAGCAGCAGTTTGTTCAACTAAGTTTGGTCATGTTTGACATTGGTGATTGTCTTTTTGCTTGTTTTGTCATGTCATCAAAAAGAAATAATATTTCCCAGGAAATGCATGAAAAGATTAAATATGCTTCAGACTGTTGGAACAAAAAGGAACTTATCTGTCAAGAGAAATACCTTGCTTTGAGGTATATTTACACTCTTAGTTTTAATTTAAATAATCTGGTTTTGCAGCTGTAGCTGAAAAAATATCTGGCCTCCATTCAAAATTGTAATGTCTTACTGAACATGTCAGCTGGACATGGGTACAGTGTCTTACTGAACATGTCAGCTGGACACAGATACAGTGTCTTACTGAACATGTCAGCTGGACACAGATACAGTGTCTTACTGAACATGTCAGCTTGACACAGGTACAGTGTCTTACTGAACATGTCATCTGGACACAGGTACAGTGTCTTACTGAACATGTCAGGTGGACACAGGGACAGTGTCTTACTGAACATGTCAGCTGGACACAGATACAGTGTTTTACTGAACATGTCAGCTGGACACAGGTACAGTGTCTTACTGAACATGTCAGCTGGACACAGATACAGTGTCTTACTGAACATGTCATCTGGACACAGGAACAGTGTTTTACTGAACATGTCAGCTGGACACAGGAACAGTGTTTTACTGAACATGTCAGCTGGACACAGATACAGTGTCTTACTGAACATGTCAGCTTGACACAGGTACAGTGTCTTACTGAACATGTCATCTGGACACAGGTACAGTGTCTTACTGAACATGTCATCTGGACACAGGAACAGTGTCTTACTGAACATGTCATCTGGACACAGATACAGTGTCTTACTGAACATGTCAGCTGGACACAGGAACAGTGTCTTACTGAACATGTCAGCTGGACACAGATACAGTGTCTTACTGAACATGTCAGCTGGACACAGGAACAGTGTCTTACTGAACATGTCAGCTGGACACAGATACAGTGTCTTACTGAACATGTCAGCTGGACACAGGTACAGTGTCTTACTGAACATGTCAGCTGGACACAGATACAGTGTCTTACTGAACATGTCATCTGGACACAGATACAGTGTCTTACTGAACATGTCAGCTGGACACAGGTACAGTGTCTTACTGAACATGTCAGCTGGACACAGATACAGTGTCTTAATAAACATGTCATCTGGACACAGGTACAGTGTCTTACTGAACATGTCACCTTGACACAGGAACATTGTCTTACTGAACATGTCAGCTTGACACAGATACAGTGTCTTACTGAACATGTCAGCTGGACACAGATACAGTGTCTTAATAAACATGTCAGCTGGACACAGATACAGTGTCTTACTGAACATGTCAGCTGGACACAGATACAGTGTCTTAATAAACATGTCATCTGGACACAGGTACAGTGTCTTACTGAACATGTCATCTGGACACAGGAACAGTGTCTTACTGAACATGTCAGCTGGACACAGATACAGTGTCTTACTGAACATGTCAGCTGGACACAGATACAGTGTCTTACTGAACATGTCAGCTGGACACAGGAACAGTGTTTTACTGAACATGTCAGCTGGACACAGGTACAGTGTCTTACTGAACATGTCAGCTGGACACAGATACAGTGTCTTACTGAACATGTCAGCTGGACACAGGAACAGTGTCTTACTGAACATGTCAGCTTGACACAGGTACAGTGTCTTACTGAACATGTCAGCTGGACACAGATACAGTGTCTTACTGAACATGTCAGCTGGACACAGGAACAGTGTCTTACTGAACATGTCAGCTGGACACAGATACAGTGTCTTACTGAACATGTCAGCTGGACACAGATACAGTGTCTTACTGAACATGTCACCTTGACACAGGAACAGTGTCTTACTGAACATGTCAGCTGGACACAGGAACAGTGTCTTACTGAACATGTCAGCTGGACACAGATACAGTGTCTTACTGAACATGTCAGCTGGACACAGGTACAGTGTCTTACTGAACATGTCAGCTGGACACAGATACAGTGTCTTACTGAACATGTCAGCTGGACACAGATACAGTGTCTTACTGAACATGTCAGCTGGACACAGGTACAGTGTTTTACTGAACATGTCAGCTGGACACAGATACAGTGTCTTACTGAACATGTCAGCTGGACACAGGAACAGTGTCTTACTGAACATGTCAGCTGGACACAGATACAGTGTCTTACTGAACATGTCATCTGGACACAGGTACAGTGTCTTACTGAACATGTCATCTGGACACAGGAACAGTGTCTTACTGAACATGTCAGCTGGACACAGATACAGTGTCTTACTGAACATGTCAGCTGGACACAGGAACAGTGTCTTACTGAACATGTCAGCTGGACACAGATACAGTGTCTTACTGAACATGTCAGCTGGACACAGGAACAGTGTCTTACTGAACATGTCAGCTGGACACAGATACAGTGTCTTACTGAACATGTCAGCTGGACACAGGTACAGTGTCTTACTGAACATGTCAGCTGGACACAGATACAGTGTCTTACTGAACATGTCATCTGGACACAGATACAGTGTCTTACTGAACATGTCAGCTGGACACAGGTACAGTGTCTTACTGAACATGTCAGCTGGACACAGATACAGTGTCTTAATAAACATGTCATCTGGACACAGGTACAGTGTCTTACTGAACATGTCACCTTGACACAGGAACATTGTCTTACTGAACATGTCAGCTTGACACAGATACAGTGTCTTACTGAACATGTCAGCTGGACACAGATACAGTGTCTTAATAAACATGTCAGCTGGACACAGGTACAGTGTCTTACTGAACATGTCAGCTGGACACAGATACAGTGTCTTAATAAACATGTCATCTGGACACAGGTACAGTGTCTTACTGAACATGTCAGCTGGACACAGATACAGTGTCTTACTGAACATGTCAGCTGGACACAGGAACAGTGTCTTACTGAACATGTCAGCTTGACACAGATACAGTGTCTTACTGAACATGTCAGCTGGACACAGGTACAGTGTCTTACTGAACATGTCAGCTGGACACAGGTACAGTGTCTTACTGAACATGTCAGCTTGACACAGGAACAGTGTCTTACTGAACATGTCAGCTGGACACAGGAACAGTGTCTTACTGAACATGTCATCTGGACACAGATACAGTGTCTTACTGAACATGTCAGCTGGACACAGGTACAGTGTCTTACTGAACATGTCAGCTGGACACAGGTACAGTGTCTTACTGAACATGTCAGCTGGACACAGATACAGTGTCTTACTGAACATGTCATCTGGACACAGGTACAGTGTCTTACTGAACATGTCATCTGGACACAGGAACAGTGTCTTACTGAACATGTCAGCTGGACACAGATACAGTGTCTTACTGAACATGTCATCTGGACACAGGTACAGTGTCTTACTGAACATGTCATCTGGACACAGGAACAGTGTCTTACTGAACATGTCAGCTGGACACAGATACAGTGTCTTACTGAACATGTCATCTGGACACAGGTACAGTGTCTTACTGAACATGTCATCTGGACACAGGAACAGTGTCTTACTGAACATGTCAGCTGGACACAGATACAGTGTCTTACTGAACATGTCAGCTGGACACAGGAACAGTGTTTTACTGAACATGTCAGCTGGACACAGGAACAGTGTCTTACTGAACATGTCAGCTGGACACAGATACAGTGTCTTACTGAACATGTCAGCTGGACACAGGAACAGTGTCTTACTGAACATGTCAGCTGGACACAGATACAGTGTCTTACTGAACATGTCAGCTGGACACAGATACAGTGTCTTACTGAACATGTCAGCTGGACACAGGAACATTGTCTTACTGAACATGTCAGCTGGACACAGGAACAGTGTCTTACTGAACATGTCAGCTGGACACAGATACAGTGTCTTACTGAACATGTCAGCTGGACACAGGTACAGTGTCTTACTGAACATGTCAGCTGGACACAGATACAGTGTCTTACTGAACATGTCAGCTGGACACAGATACAGTGTCTTACTGAACATGTCAGCTGGACACAGGTACAGTGTTTTACTGATCATGTCAGCTGGACACAGATACAGTGTCTTACTGAACATGTCAGCTGGACACAGGAACAGTGTCTTACTGAACATGTCAGCTGGACACAGATACAGTGTCTTACTGAACATGTCATTTGGACACAGGTACAGTGTCTTACTGAACATGTCAGCTGGACACAGATACAGTGTCTTACTGAACATGTCATCTGGACACAGGAACAGTGTCTTACTGAACATGTCAGCTGGACACAGATACAGTGTCTTACTGAACATGTCATCTGGACACAGGAACAGTGTTTTACTGAACATGTCATCTGGACACAGAAACAGTGTCTTACTGAACATGTCAGCTGGACACAGGTACAGTGTCTTACTGAACATGTCAGCTGGACACAGATACAGTGTCTTAATAAACATGTCATCTGGACACAGGTACAGTGTCTTACTGAACATGTCATCTGGACACAGGAACAGTGTCTTACTGAACATGTCAGCTGGACACAGATACAGTGTCTTACTGAACATGTCAGCTGGACACAGATACAGTGTCTTACTGAACATGTCAGCTGGACACAGGAACAGTGTTTTACTGAACATGTCAGCTGGACACAGGTACAGTGTCTTACTGAACATGTCAGCTGGACACAGATACAGTGTCTTACTGAACATGTCAGCTGGACACAGGAACAGTGTCTTACTGAACATGTCAGCTTGACACAGGTACAGTGTCTTACTGAACATGTCAGCTGGACACAGATACAGTGTCTTACTGAACATGTCAGCTGGACACAGGAACAGTGTCTTACTGAACATGTCAGCTGGACACAGATACAGTGTCTTACTGAACATGTCAGCTGGACACAGATACAGTGTCTTACTGAACATGTCACCTTGACACAGGAACAGTGTCTTACTGAACATGTCAGCTGGACACAGGAACAGTGTCTTACTGAACATGTCAGCTGGACACAGATACAGTGTCTTACTGAACATGTCAGCTGGACACAGGTACAGTGTCTTACTGAACATGTCAGCTGGACACAGATACAGTGTCTTACTGAACATGTCAGCTGGACACAGATACAGTGTCTTACTGAACATGTCAGCTGGACACAGGTACAGTGTTTTACTGAACATGTCAGCTGGACACAGATACAGTGTCTTACTGAACATGTCAGCTGGACACAGGAACAGTGTCTTACTGAACATGTCAGCTGGACACAGATACAGTGTCTTACTGAACATGTCATCTGGACACAGGTACAGTGTCTTACTGAACATGTCAGATGGACACAGATACAGTGTCTTACTGAACATGTCATCTGGACACAGGGACAGTGTCTTACTGAACATGTCAGCTGGACACAGATACAGTGTCTTACTGAACATGTCATCTGGACACAGGAACAGTGTTTTACTGAACATGTCATCTGGACAAAGGAACAGTGTCTTACTGAACATGTCAGCTGGACACAGGTACAGTGTCTTACTGAACCTGTCAGCTGGACACAGATACAGTGTCTTAATAAACATGTCATCTGGACACAGGTACAGTGTCTTATTGAACATGTCATCTGGACACAGGAACAGTGTCTTACTGAACATGTCAGCTGGACACAGATACAGTGTCTTACTGAACATGTCAGCTGGACACAGATACAGTGTCTTACTGAACATGTCAGCTGGACACAGGAACAGTGTTTTACTGAACATGTCAGCTGGACACAGGTACAGTGTCTTACTGAACATGTCAGCTGGACACAGATACAGTGTCTTACTGAACATGTCAGCTGGACACAGGAACAGTGTCTTACTGAACATGTCAGCTTGACACAGGTACAGTGTCTTACTGAACATGTCAGCTGGACACAGATACAGTGTCTTACTGAACATGTCAGCTGGACACAGGAACAGTGTCTTACTGAACATGTCAGCTGGACACAGATACAGTGTCTTACTGAACATGTCAGCTGGACACAGATACAGTGTCTTACTGAACATGTCACCTTGACACAGGAACAGTGTCTTACTGAACATGTCAGCTTGACACAGGAACAGTGTCTTACTGAACATGTCAGCTGGACACAGATACAGTGTCTTACTGAACATGTCAGCTGGACACAGAAACAGTGTCTTACTGAACATGTCAGCTGGACACAGGAACAGTGTCTTACTGAACATGTCAGCTGGACACAGATACAGTGTCTTACTGAACATGTCAGCTGGACACAGATACAGTGTCTTACTGAACATGTCATCTGGACACAGATACAGTGTCTTACTGAACATGTCAGCTGGACACAGGTACAGTGTCTTACTGAACATGTCAGCTGGACACAGGTACAGTGTCTTACTGAACATGTCAGCTGGACACAGATACAGTGTCTTACTGAACATGTCAGCTGGACACAGGAACAGTGTTTTACTGAACATGTCAGCTGGACACAGGTACAGTGTCTTACTGAACATGTCAGCTGGACACAGATACAGTGTCTTACTGAACATGTCAGCTGGACACAGGTACAGTGTCTTACTGAACATGTCAGCTGGACACAGGTACAGTGTCTTACTGAACATGTCAGCTGGACACAGGTACAGTGTTTTACTGAACATGTCAGCTGGACACAGGTACAGTGTCTTACTGAACATGTCAGCTGGACACAGGTACAGTGTCTTACTGAACATGTCAGCTGGACACAGGTACAGTGTCTTACTGAACATGTCAGCTGGACACAGGTACAGTGTCTTACTGAACATGTCAGCTGGACACAGGTACAGTGTCTTACTGAACATGTCAGCTGGACACAGGTACAGTGTCTTACTGAACATGTCAGCTGGACACAGGAACAGTGTCTTACTGAACATGTCAGCTGGACACAGATACAGTGTCTTACTGAACATGTCATCTGGACACAGGTACAGTGTCTTACTGAACATGTCATCGGGACACAGGTACAGTGTCTTACTGAACATGTCAGCTGGACACAGGTACAGTGTCTTACTGAACATGTCATCTGGACACAGATACAGTGTCTTACAGAACATGTCAGCTTGACACAGATACAGTGTCTTACTGAACATGTCAGCTGGACACAGATACAGTGTTTTACTGAACATGTCAGCTGGACACAGGTACAGTGTCTTACTGAACATGTCAGCTGGACACAGATACAGTGTTTTACTGAACATGTCAGCTGGACACAGGAACAGTGTCTTACTGAACATGTCAGCTGGACACAGGTACAGTGTCTTACTGAACATGTCAGCTGGACACAGATACAGTGTCTTACTGAACATGTCAGCTGGACACAGATACAGTGTCTTACTGAACATGTCAGCTTGACACAGGAACAGTGTCTTACTGAACATGTCAGCTGGACACAGATACAGTGTCTTACTGAACATGTCATCTGGACACAGGTACAGTGTCTTACTGAACATGTCATCTGGACACAGATACAGTGTCTTACTGAACATGTCAGCTTGACACAGGAACATTGTCTTACTGAACATGTCAGCTGGACACAGATACAGTGTCTTACTGAACATGTCAGCTGGACACAGATACAGTGTCTTACTGAACATGTCAGCTGGACACAGATACAGTGTCTTACTGAACATGTCATCTGGACACAGATACAGTGTCTTACTGAACATGTCAGCTGGACACAGATACAGTGTCTTACTGAACATGTCAGCTTGACACAGGAACAGTGTCTTACTGAACATGTCAGCTGGACACAGATACAGTGTTTTACTGAACATGTCAGCTGGACACAGATACAGTGTCTTACTGAACATGTCAGCTGGACACAGATACAGTGTCTTACTGAACATGTGATCTGGACACAGGAACAGTGTTTTACTGAACATGTCAGCTGGACACAGGAACAGTGTCTTACTGAACATGTCAGCTTGACACAGGAACAGTGTCTTACTGAACATGTCAGCTGGACACAGATACAGTGTCTTACTGAACATGTCAGCTGGACACAGATACATTGTCTTACTGAACATGTCAGCTGGACACAGGAACATTGTCTTACTGAACATGTCAGCTGGACACAGGAACAGTGTCTTACTGAACATGTCAGCTGGACACAGGTACAGTGTCTTACTGAACATGTCAGCTTGACACAGGAACAGTGTCTTACTGAACATGTCAGCTGGACACAGGAACATTGTCTTACTGAACATGTCAGCTGGACACAGGAACAGTGTCTTACTGAACATGTCAGCTGGACACAGGAACAGTGTCTTACTGAACATGTCAGCTGGACACAGGTACAGTGTTTTACTGAACATGTCAGCTGGACACAGGTACAGTGTCTTACTGAACATGTCAGCTGGACACAGATACAGTGTCTTACTGAACATGTCAGCTGGACACAGGTACAGTGTTTTACTGAACATGTCATCTGGACACAGGTACAGTGTCTTACTGAACATGTCAGCTGGACACAGGTACAGTGTTTTACTGAACATGTCAGCTGGACACAGGTACAGTGTCTTACTGAACATGTCAGCTGGACACAGGTACAGTGTCTTACTGAACATGTCAGCTGGACACAGGTACAGTGTCTTACTGAACATGTCAGCTGGACACAGGAACAGTGTCTTACTGAACATGTCAGCTGGACACAGATACAGTGTCTTACTGAACATGTCATCTGGACACAGGTACAGTGTCTTACTGAACATGTCATCTGGACACAGGTACAGTGTCTTACTGAACATGTCAGCTGGACACAGGTACAGTGTCTTACTGAACATGTCATCTGGACACAGATACAGTGTCTTACAGAACATGTCAGCTTGACACAGATACAGTGTCTTACTGAACATGTCAGCTGGACACAGATACAGTGTTTTACTGAACATGTCAGCTGGACACAGGTACAGTGTCTTACTGAACATGTCAGCTGGACACAGATACAGTGTTTTACTGAACATGTCAGCTGGACACAGGAACAGTGTCTTACTGAACATGTCAGCTGGACACAGATACAGTGTCTTACTGAACATGTCAGCTGGACACAGATACAGTGTCTTACTGAACATGTCAGCTGGACACAGATACAGTGTCTTACTGAACATGTCAGCTTGACACAGGAACAGTGTCTTACTGAACATGTCAGCTGGACACAGATACAGTGTCTTACTGAACATGTCATCTGGACACAGGTACAGTGTCTTACTGAACATGTCATCTGGACACAGATACAGTGTCTTACTGAACATGTCAGCTTGACACAGGAACGTTGTCTTACTGAACATGTCAGCTGGACACAGATACAGTGTCTTACTGAACATGTCATCTGGACACAGGTACAGTGTCTTACTGAACATGTCATCTGGACACAGATACAGTGTCTTACTGAACATGTCAGCTTGACACAGGAACGTTGTCTTACTGAACATGTCAGCTGGACACAGATACAGTGTCTTACTGAACATGTCATCTGGACACAGGTACAGTGTCTTACTGAACATGTCATCTGGACACAGGTACAGTGTCTTACTGAACATGTCAGCTGGACACAGGTACAGTGTCTTACTGAACATGTCATCTGGACACAGATACAGTGTCTTACAGAACATGTCAGCTTGACACAGATACAGTGTCTTACTGAACATGTCAGCTGGACACAGATACAGTGTTTTACTGAACATGTCAGCTGGACACAGGTACAGTGTCTTACTGAACATGTCAGCTGGACACAGATACAGTGTTTTACTGAACATGTCAGCTGGACACAGGAACAGTGTCTTACTGAACATGTCAGCTGGACACAGGTACAGTGTCTTACTGAACATGTCAGCTGGACACAGATACAGTGTCTTACTGAACATGTCAGCTGGACACAGATACAGTGTCTTACTGAACATGTCAGCTTGACACAGGAACAGTGTCTTACTGAACATGTCAGCTGGACACAGATACAGTGTCTTACTGAACATGTCATCTGGACACAGGTACAGTGTCTTACTGAACATGTCATCTGGACACAGATACAGTGTCTTACTGAACATGTCAGCTTGACACAGGAACATTGTCTTACTGAACATGTCAGCTGGACACAGATACAGTGTCTTACTGAACATGTCAGCTGGACACAGATACAGTGTCTTACTGAACATGTCAGCTGGACACAGATACAGTGTCTTACTGAACATGTCATCTGGACACAGATACAGTGTCTTACTGAACATGTCAGCTGGACACAGATACAGTGTCTTACTGAACATGTCAGCTTGACACAGGAACAGTGTCTTACTGAACATGTCAGCTGGACACAGATACAGTGTTTTACTGAACATGTCAGCTGGACACAGATACAGTGTCTTACTGAACATGTCAGCTGGACACAGATACAGTGTCTTACTGAACATGTGATCTGGACACAGGAACAGTGTTTTACTGAACATGTCAGCTGGACACAGGAACAGTGTCTTACTGAACATGTCAGCTTGACACAGGAACAGTGTCTTACTGAACATGTCAGCTGGACACAGATACAGTGTCTTACTGAACATGTCAGCTGGACACAGATACATTGTCTTACTGAACATGTCATCTGGACACAGGAACATTGTCTTACTGAACATGTCAGCTGGACACAGGAACAGTGTCTTACTGAACATGTCAGCTGGACACAGGTACAGTGTCTTACTGAACATGTCAGCTTGACACAGGAACAGTGTCTTACTGAACATGTCAGCTGGACACAGGAACATTGTCTTACTGAACATGTCAGCTGGACACAGGAACAGTGTCTTACTGAACATGTCAGCTGGACACAGGAACAGTGTCTTACTGAACATGTCAGCTGGACACAGGTACAGTGTTTTACTGAACATGTCAGCTGGACACAGGTACAGTGTCTTACTGAACATGTCAGCTGGACACAGATACAGTGTCTTACTGAACATGTCAGCTGGACACAGGTACAGTGTTTTACTGAACATGTCATCTGGACACAGGTACAGTGTCTTACTGAACATGTCAGCTGGACACAGGTACAGTGTTTTACTGAACATGTCAGCTGGACACAGGTACAGTGTCTTACTGAACATGTCAGCTGGACACAGGTACAGTGTCTTACTGAACATGTCAGCTGGACACAGGTACAGTGTCTTACTGAACATGTCAGCTGGACACAGGAACAGTGTCTTACTGAACATGTCAGCTGGACACAGATACAGTGTCTTACTGAACATGTCATCTGGACACAGGTACAGTGTCTTACTGAACATGTCATCTGGACACAGGTACAGTGTCTTACTGAACATCTCAGCTGGACACAGGTACAGTGTCTTACTGAACATGTCATCTGGACACAGATACAGTGTCTTACAGAACATGTCAGCTTGACACAGATACAGTGTCTTACTGAACATGTCAGCTGGACACAGATACAGTGTTTTACTGAACATGTCAGCTGGACACAGGTACAGTGTCTTACTGAACATGTCAGCTGGACACAGATACAGTGTTTTACTGAACATGTCAGCTGGACACAGGAACAGTGTCTTACTGAACATGTCAGCTGGACACAGATACAGTGTCTTACTGAACATGTCAGCTGGACACAGATACAGTGTCTTACTGAACATGTCAGCTGGACACAGATACAGTGTCTTACTGAACATGTCAGCTTGACACAGGAACAGTGTCTTACTGAACATGTCAGCTGGACACAGATACAGTGTCTTACTGAACATGTCATCTGGACACAGGTACAGTGTCTTACTGAACATGTCATCTGGACACAGATACAGTGTCTTACTGAACATGTCAGCTTGACACAGGAACGTTGTCTTACTGAACATGTCAGCTGGACACAGATACAGTGTCTTACTGAACATGTCAGCTGGACACAGATACAGTGTCTTACTGAACATGTCAGCTGGACACAGATACAGTGTCTTACTGAACATGTCAGCTGGACACAGATACAGTGTCTTACTGAACATGTCATCTGGACACAGATACAGTGTCTTACTGAACATGTCAGCTGGACACAGATACAGTGTCTTACTGAACATGTCAGCTTGACACAGGAACAGTGTCTTACTGAACATGTCAGCTGGACACAGATACAGTGTTTTACTGAACATGTCAGCTGGACACAGATACAGTGTCTTACTGAACATGTCAGCTGGACACAGATACAGTGTCTTACTGAACATGTCATCTGGACACAGGAACAGTGTTTTACTGAACATGTCAGCTGGACACAGGAACAGTGTCTTACTGAACATGTCAGCTTGACACAGGAACAGTGTCTTACTGAACATGTCAGCTGGACACAGATACAGTGTCTTACTGAACATGTCAGCTGGACACAGATACAGTGTCTTACTGAACATGTCAGCTGGACACAGGAACATTGTCTTACTGAACATGTCAGCTGGACACAGGAACATTGTCTTACTGAACATGTCAGCTGGACACAGGAACAGTGTCTTACTGAACATGTCAGCTGGACACAGGTACAGTGTCTTACTGAACATGTCAGCTTGACACAGGAACAGTGTCTTACTGAACATGTCAGCTGGACACAGGAACATTGTCTTACTGAACATGTCAGCTGGACACAGGAACAGTGTCTTACTGAACATGTCAGCTGGACACAGGTACAGTGTCTTACTGAACATGTCAGCTGGACACAGGAACAGTGTCTTACTGAACATGTCAGCTGGACACAGGTACAGTGTTTTACTGAACATGTCAGCTGGACACAGGTACAGTGTCTTACTGAACATGTCAGCTGGACACAGATACAGTGTCTTACTGAACATGTCAGCTGGACACAGGTACAGTGTTTTACTGAACATGTCATCTGGACACAGGTACAGTGTCTTACTGAACATGTCAGCTGGACACAGGTACAGTGTTTTACTGAACATGTCAGCTGGACACAGGTACAGTGTTTTACTGAACATGTCAGCTGGACACAGATACAGTGTCTTACTGAACATGTCACCTTGACACAGGAACAGTGTCTTACTGAACATGTCAGCTGGACACAGGTACAGTGTTTTACTGAACATGTCAGCTGGACACAGATACAGTGTCTTACTGAACATGTCAGGTGGACACAGGTACAGTGTCTTACTGAACATGTCATCTGGACACAGGTACAGTGTCTTACTGAACATGTCAGCTGGACACAGGAACAGTGTCTTACTGAACATGTCAGCTGGACACAGGTACAGTGTTTTACTGAACATGTCAGCTGGACACAGATACAGTGTCTTACTGAACATGTCAGCTGGACACAGATACAGTGTCTTACTGAACATGTCAGCTGGACACAGGTACAGTGTCTTACTGAACATGTCAGCTGGACACAGATACAGTGTCTTACTGAACATGTCAGCTGGACACAGGGACAGTGTCTTACTGAACATGTCAGCTGGACACAGGTACATTGTCTTACTGAACATGTCAGCTGGACACAGATACAGTGTCTTACTGAACATGTCAGCTGGACACAGGTACAGTGTCTTACTGAACATGTCAGCTGGACACAGGTACAGTGTCTTACTGAACATGTCAGCTGGACACAGGTACAGTGTCTTACTGAACATGTCATCTGGACACAGGGACAGTGTCTTACTGAACATGTCAGCTGGACACAGGTACAGTGTCTTACTGAACATGTCAGCTGGACACAGGTACAGTGTCTTACTGAACATGTCAGCTGGACACAGGGACAGTGTCTTACTGAACATGTCATCTGGACACAGGTACAGTGTCTTACTGAACATGTCAGCTGGACACAGGTACAGTGTCTTACTGAACATGTCATCTGGACACAGGGACAGTGTCTTACTGAACATGTCAGCTGGACACAGGGACAGTGTCTTACTGAACATGTCAGCTGGACACAGGTACAGTGTCTTACTGAACATGTCAGCTGGACACAGGTACAGTGTCTTACTGAACATGTCAGCTGGACACAGATACAGTGTCTTACTGAACATGTCAGCTGGACACAGATACAGTGTCTTACTGAACATGTCAGCTGGACACAGGTACAGTGTCTTACTGAACATGTCAGCTGGACATAGATACAGTGTCTTACTGAACATGTCAGCTGGACACAGATACAGTGACTTACTGAACATGTCAGCTGGACATAGATACAGTGTCTTACTGAACATGTCAGCTGGACACAGGTACAGTGTCTTACTGAACATGTCAGCTGGACATAGATACAGTGTCTTACTGAACATGTCAGCTGGACACAGATACAGTGTCTTACTGAACATGTCAGCTGGACACAGATACAGTGTCTTACTGAACATGTCAGCTGGACACAGATACAGTGTCTTACTGAACATGTCAGCTGGACACAGGTACAGTGTCTTACTGAACATGTCAGCTGGACATAGATACAGTGTCTTACTGAACATGTCAGCTGGACACAGATACAGTGTCTTACTGAACATGTCAGCTGGACATAGATACAGTGTCTTACTGAACATGTCAGCTGGACACAGGTACAGTGTCTTACTGAACATGTCAGCTGGACATAGATACAGTGTCTTACTGAACATGTCAGCTGGACACAGGTACAGTGTCTTACTGAACATGTCAGCTGGACATAGATACAGTGTCTTACTGAACATGTCATCTGGACACAGATACAGTGTCTTACTGAACATGTCAGCTGGACACAGATACAGTGTCTTACTGAACATGTCAGCTGGACACAGGTACAGTGTCTTACTGAACATGTCAGCTGGACACAGATACAGTGTCTTACTGAACATGTCAGCTGGACACAGGTACAGTGTCTTACTGAACATGTCAGCTGGACACAGGTACAGTGTTTTACTGAACATGTCAGCTGGACACAGGTACAGTGTCTTACTGAACATGTCAGCTTGACACAGGTACAGTGTCTTACTGAACATGTCAGCTGGACACAGGTACAGTGTCTTACTGAACATGTCAGCTGGACACAGGTACAGTGTCTTACTGAACATGTCAGCTGGACACAGATACAGTGTCTTACTGAACATGTCAGCTGGACACAGGTACAGTGTCTTACTGAACATGTCAGCTGGACACAGGTACAGTGTCTTATTGTTTGCTGCAGGGCGAGGCACCATACCTGAAGGACCGATGGTGTCAGTTTGACGGGATCATGGTGTTGTTCCTCTGGACATCAGTTGTGCTGCAGGTAAATAACCAGGGCTGTGTATTTCATGCACTTATACAACAACTGGTGAAGATCACCATTCGATTCACATCAGGATCTGATGACAAGACCCGCTGTGATATTGCTGGAATATTGCTAAAAGCCGCGTAAAACCATACACACTCACTCACTCACTGATGACAAGATCTAAGCATCTGTTGACTGACAAGTGAGTTAAAATTTAACATCGCATCTGCATTATTTCAGCCATAAAAGCGTGTGTTGTTTGACTGACTGAGTGTGGTTTGTCTAACTTAGTGTGTGTTTTCTGTTTGACAAGTGTGCGCTGTCTGACAAGTGTGTGTTATCTACAGGACAAAGTCTGTGTTGTTTGTTGGGCAAGGTCTGGGTTCAGGTGTTTGAGATGTGTTGTCTGGCTGTGTTCAGGTGTTTGAGATGTGTTGTCCGGTTGGGTTTGAGATGTGTTGTCTGGCTGTGTTTGAGATGTGTTGTCTGGTTGTGTTTGAAATGTGTTGTCTGGTTGGGTTTGAGATGTGTTGTCTGGTTGTGTTTGAGATGTGTTGTCTGGTTGTGTTTGAGATGTGTTGTCTGGCTGTGTTTGAGATGTGTTGTCTGGTTGGGTTTGAGATGTGTTGTCTGGCTGTGTTTGAGATGTGTTGTCTGGCTGTGTTCAGGTGTTTGAGATGTGTTGTCTAGTTGTGTTTGAGATGTGTTGTCTGGCTGTGTTCAGGTGTTTGAGATGTGTTGTCTGGTTGTGTTTGAGATGTGTTGTCTGGTTGTGTTTGAGATGTGTTGTCTGGTTGTGTTTGAGATGTGTTGTCTGGCTGTGTTTGAGATGTGTTGTCTGGCTGTGTTCAGGTGTTTGAGATGTGTTGTCTGGTTGTGTTTGAGATGTGTTGTCTGGCTGTGTTTGAGATGTGTTGTCTGGCTGTGTTCAGGTGTTTGAGATGTGTTGTCTGGTTGTGTTTGAGATGTGTTGTCTGGTTGTGTTTGAGATGTGTTGTCTGGCTGTGTTTGAGATGTGTTGTCTGGTTGTGTTTAAGATGTGTTGTCTGGTTGTGTTTGAGATGTGTTGTCTGGCTGTGTTTGAGATGTGTTGTCTGGTTGTGTTTGAGATGTGTTGTCTGGCTGTGTTTGAGATGTGTTGTCTGGTTGTGTTTGAGATGTGTTGTCTGGCTGTGTTTGAGATGTGTTGTCTGGCTGTGTTTGAGATGTGTTGTCTGGTTGTGTTTGAGATGTGTTGTCTGGCTGTGTTTGAGATGTGTTGTCTGGCTGTGTTCAGGTGTTTGAGATGTGTTGTCTGGTTGTGTTTGAGATGTGTTGTCTGGCTGTGTTTGAGATGTGTTGTCTGGCTGTGTTCAGGTGTTTGAGATGTGTTGTCTGGTTGTGTTTGAGATGTGTTGTCTGGTTGTGTTTGAGATGTGTTGTCTGGCTGTGTTTGAGATGTGTTGTCTGGTTGTGTTTGAGATGTGTTGTCTGGTTGTGTTTGAGATGTGTTGTCTGGCTGTGTTTGAGATGTGTTGTCTGGCTGTGTTCAGGTGTTTGAGATGTGTTGTCTGGTTGTGTTTGAGATGTATTGTCTGGCTGTGTTTGAGATGTGTTGTCTGGTTGTGTTCAGGTGTTTGAGATGTGTTGTCTGGTTGTGTTTGAGATGTGTTGTCTGGCTGTGTTTGAGATGTGTTGTCTGGCTGTGTTCAGGTGTTTGAGATGTGTTGTCTGGTTGGGTTTGAGATGTGTTGTCTGGCTGTGTTTGAGATGTGTTGTCTGGTTGTGTTCAGGTGTTTGAGATGTGTTGTCTGGTTGGGTTTGAGATGTGTTGTCTGGCTGTGTTTGAGATGTGTTGTCTGGTTGTGTTCAGGTGTTTGAGATGTGTTGTCTGGTTGTGTTTGAGATGTGTTGTCTGGTTGTGTTTGAGATGTGTTGTCTGGCTGTGTTTGAGATGTGTTGTCTGGTTGTGTTCAGGTGTTTGAGATGTGTTGTCTGGTTGTGTTTGAGATGTGTTGTCTGGCTGTGTTTGAGATGTGTTGTCTGGCTGTGTTCAGGTGTTTGAGATGTGTTGTCTGGTTGTGTTTGAGATGTGTTGTCTGGCTGTGTTTGAGATGTGTTGTCTGGTTGTGTTCAGGTGTTTGAGATGTGTTGTCTGGTTGTGTTTGAGATGTGTTGTCTGGTTGTGTTTGAGATGTGTTGTCTGGTTGTGTTCAGGTGTTTGAGATGTGTTGTCTGGTTGGGTTTGAGATGTGTTGTCTGGTTGTGTTTGAGATGTGTTGTCTGGCTGTGTTTGAGATGTGTTGTCTGGCTGTGTTCAGGTGTTTGAGATGTGTTGTCTGGTTGTGTTTGAGATGTGTTGTCTGGTTGTGTTTGAGATGTGTTGTCTGGCTGTGTTTGAGATGTGTTGTCTGGCTGTGTTCAGGTGTTTGAGATGTGTTGTCTGGTTGTGTTTGAGATGTGTTGTCTGGCTATGTTTGAGATGTGTTGTCTGGTTGTGTTCAGGTGTTTGAGATGTGTTGTCTGGTTGTGTTTGAGATGTGTTGTCTGGCTGTGTTCAGGTGTTTGAGATGTGTTGTCTGGCTGTGTTTGAGATGTGTTGTCTGGCTGTGTTTGAGATGTGTTGTCTGGCTGTGTTCAGGTGTTTGAGATGTGTTGTCTGGTTGTGTTTGAGATGTGTTGTTTCGCTGTGTTTGAGATGTGTTGTCTGGTTGTGTTCAGGTGTTTGAGATGTGTTGTCTGGCTGTGTTTGAGATGTGTTGTCTGGCTGTGTTCAGGTGTTTGAGATGTGTTTTCTGGTTGTGTTTGAGATGTGTTGTCTGGCTGTGTTTGAGATGTGTTGTCTGGTTGTGTTCAGGTGTTTGAGATGTGTTGTCTGGTTGTGTTTGAGATGTGTTGTCTGGTTGTGTTTGAGATGTGTTGTCTGGTTGTGTTTGAGATGTGTTGTCTGGTTGTGTTCAGGTGTTTGAGATGTGTTGTCTGGTTGTGTTTGAGATGTGTTGTCTGGTTGTGTTTGAGATGTGTTGTCTGGCTGTGTTCAGGTGTTTGAGATGTGTTGTCTGGTTGTGTTTGAGATGTGTTGTCTGGCTGTGTTTGAGATGTGTTGTCTGGTTGTGTTCAGGTGTTTGAGATGTGTTGTCTGGTTGTGTTTGAGATGTGTTGTCTGGTTGTGTTTGAGATGTGTTGTCTGGTTGTGTTCAGGTGTTTGAGATGTGTTGTCTGGTTGGGTTTGAGATGTGTTGTCTGGTTGTGTTTGAGATGTGTTGTCTGGCTGTGTTTGAGATGTGTTGTCTGGCTGTGTTCAGGTGTTTGAGATGTGTTGTCTGGTTGTGTTTGAGATGTGTTGTCTGGTTGAGTTTGAGATGTGTTGTCTGGCTGTGTTTGAGATGTGTTGTCTGGCTGTGTTCAGGTGTTTGAGATGTGTTGTCTGGTTGTGTTTGAGATGTGTTGTCTGGTTGTGTTTGATATGTGTTGTCTGGTTGTGTTTGAGATGTGTTGTCTGGTTGTGTTTGAGATGTGTTGTCTGGCTGTGTTTCAGATTTGTTCTCTGGCTGTGTTCAAATGTTTGAGAAGTGTTGTCTGGTTGCGTTTGAGATGTGTTGTCTGGCTGTGTTTGAGATGTGTTGTCTGGCTGTGTACAGGTGTTTGAGATGTGTTGTCTGGCTGTGTTTGAGATGTGTTGTCTTGCTGTGTTCAGGTGTTTGAGATGACCGGCTCGATACCACCGGAGCATCCAGGGTCAGTTCTGCGTATCCTGCGCTCCCCCCGACCACTCATCCTCATCAGGGTCTTCCGGGTCTTCCTCAAATTCTCCCTGCCAAAAAACAGAATCAACCAGATCTTCAAGTAAGTCTCTTTTTAATACATCGTCAACCTTTCTTATGCCCATTGTTTTGCTTTTTCAAGCCTGTTCTTGTATGTAACAATCTGTTCCTACCATTCATATATGAAGCCCATGCTATGATACTTAACAACTTCGCCCTACATCTGACCAGACGGAGTGGTTCATCGATCATGACACAGGGATGTGAAATCTCCGCAGAAACGCGGAAAATCGCATTTTTTAAAACAGTAGTCCTCGGAAAAAATCATCTTCCACGTAAAAATATAATCAAAGGTTTTAAAATGTGACAGTTGTCCTTGTGTCTGGGGGATGGGGGGGTGAAGTTCACATCTATTGGTACATTGATACCCATAATATACCTGTGTCAGACCTATTGGTACATTGATACCCATAATATACCTGTGTCAGACCTATTGGTACATTGATACCCATAATATACCTGTATCACACCCCTCAGTATATTGACCCCATAATATACCTGTATCACACCTATCAGTACATTGATACCCATAATATACCTGTGTCAGACCTATTGGTACATTGATACCCATAATCTACCTGTATCACACCCCTCAGTATATTGATACCCATAATATACCTGTATCACACCTATCAGTACATTGATACCCATAATATACCTGTGTCAGACCTATTGGTACATTGATACCCATAATCTACCTGTATCACACCCCTCAGTATATTGATACCCATAATATACCTGTATCACACCTATCAGTACATTGATACCCATAATATACCTGTGTCAGACCTATTGGTACATTGATACCCATAATCTACCTATATCACACCTATCAGTACATTGATACCCATACTATACCTGTGTCAGACCTATTGGTACATTGATACCCATAATCTACCTGTATCACACCCCTCAGTATATTGATACCCATAATCTACCTGTATCACACCTATCAGTACATTGATACCCATAATATACCTGTATCACACCTAATGGTACATTGATACCCATAATATACCTGTATCAGACCTATTGGTACATTGATACCCATAATATACCTATGTCACACCTATCAGTACATTGATACCCATAATCTACTTGTGTCACACCTATCAGTACATTGATACCCATAATCTACCTGTGTCACACCTATCGGTACATTGATACACATAATATACCTGTATCACACCTATTGGTACATTGATACCCATAATCTACCTGTATCACACCTATCAGTACATTGATACCCATAATCTACCTGTATCACACCTATTGGTACATTGATACCCATAATATACCTGTATCACACCTATTAGTACATTGATACCCATAATCTACCTGTATCACACCTATCAGTACATTGATACCCATAATCTACCTGTATCACACCTATCAGTACATTGATACCCATAATCTACCTGTATCACACCTATGAGTACATTGATACCCATAATCTACCTGTATCACACCTATCAGTACATTGATACCCATAATATTCCTGTATCACACTTATCAGTACATTGAAACCCATAATATACGTGTATCATACCTACTGGTACATTGATACCCATAATCTACCTGTGTAACACCTATTGGTACATTGATACCCATAATCTACCTGTATCACACCTATGAGTACATTGATACCCATATTATACCTTGGTCACACCTATTGGTACATTGATACCCATAATCTACCTGTATCACACCTATCAGTACATTGATACCAATAATAAACCTGTATCACACCTATTGGTACATTGATACACATAATCTACCTGTATCACACCTATCATTACATTGATACCCATAATATACCTGTATCACACCTATTGGTACATTGATACCCATAATCTACTTGTGTCACGCCTATTGGTACATTGATACCCATAATCTACCTGTGTCACACCTATTTGTACATTGATACCCATATTATACCTGTGTTACCCCTATCAGTACATTGATACCCATAATCTACCTATGTCACACCTATTTGTACATTGATACCCATAATATACCTGTGTCACACCTATCAGTACATTGATACCCATTATCTACCTTTGTCACACCTATCAGTACATTGATACCCATAATCTACTTGTGTCACACCTATCAGTACATTGATACCCATAATCTACTTGTGTCACACCTATTGGTACATTGATACCCATACTCTACCTGTGTCACACCTATCAGTACACTGATACCCATTATCTACCTGTATCACACCTATTGGTACATTGATACCAATAATATACCTGTATCACACCTATTGGTACATTGATACCCATAATCTACTTGTGTCACGCCTATTGGTACATTGATACCCATAATCTACCTGTGTCACACCTATCAGTACATTGATACCCATAATCTACCTGTGTCACACCTATCAGTACATTGATACCCATAATCTACCTTGGTCACACCTATTGGTACATTGATAGCCATAATCTAATTGTGTCACACCTATTGGTACATTGATACCCATAATCTACCTGTGTCACACCTACCGGTACATTGATACCCATAATCTACCTGTGTCACACCTATCGGTACATTGATACCCATAATCTACCTGAGTCACACCCATTGGTACATTGATACCCATAATCTATCTGTGTCACCCCTATTAGTACATTGATACCCATAATCTACCTGTATCACACCTATTGGTACATCGATACCCATAATATACCTGACCTGTGAAGATCCGGTGTAGATTAGGTCTTCAGCAACCAAGCACACTATTTTTCCAACTCTGTTCATATTTTGGGCAGCTGGAGGGTTGCCACGGCAACTTCCAATTGCGTGTTGGGAGGGGAGGCTAGAGGACAAAAACTTCAATTATTTCTACAGTAATACGCTACTCAAACCTCTTAACTTAGTCATGTTACTTATCATCTAAAGAATATCTACCTTCAAGACATTATTATGAAACATAAGGCGACAATTTTTTTATTTCTTGGTTTACGGATGCGCCGCTCTTTCAAAGTCCAAATGTTAAAAAAAAAAAAAAAATGAAAATTGCCCTTTTTTTTATTACCGCCGATCTTTTCGACAAAAAGTTCAAACAAAAAAAAGATTTCATTTCCTCGTCGAGCGTAAAGCAAATGGAAGTCACTCTGATATTTCTTGCTGGGATCCTAATACCATCAAAGCTTGTCAAAGCAAAGTGCAGTGGTGACCAGTTTAACTATTTCAACTATTTCAACACTGTTGGCCGTTCAAAGCCACAAGTCACACCGCACGGTAGACTGTCCAAGTCACGTCAAAATCGTTTATAATTATATTAACCTACTTGTCATATCATTCATTTATTAAATCTATCACTGTTCACAATGTCTGAAATACGTATTCCATTTGATTTTATCATTTTATTATCTATAGATTAAAAATGTATTCACTAGACACTATTTCCCGCAATGTTATTGAAAATAAAATTCTCGGACACACTTCGACACCGGGTCCTCATCGAACATGTCAAATAGCTAAATAAAGACGTTCCACGTGCTGAAACGTCTTTATTTACAAAGTAATAAAATCATCAAAAATATATCTATAAAAGTTGCCAAACTGACATCTTAGTTATTATTTCCAACTTTTCGTGCGATCGCATGTAATCGTCTGTGAAATGACATCTCGCCTTTCGTCGCCTCAATTTCTCGGCTCGGACACGATGTCTTAATGCCAAAATATATGCATAAGAAATCTTTGTCACAAGTGGTAACCTAGCTCTATGCATCCATAAAGTTCCATATTTTTAATATAGATCACGATTTCATGCTTAAACGTTCAGAATAACATGATTTAACCCAAACCTTTCGCCAAAGTCTGAAAATTACCGTTGCTGTAATTTGATTGGCTGCCTTAGGTCACGTGCTTAAATTTGACCAATCACGAACCTTGTAGCAGATTTTGTCGGTGAAACAATATAAGTTTTTTTAATGTATACTGACATGGCAGCCTTCAACGTATGTGTTATTCATACGAAGCTTTGAAAACGGAGGTATTTCCTCATGTTAGTGAGCCGACAGCCACTATCATCGGGAAATGGGTGATGACATATTATTTGCAATTCTTTTTAAAATAATGTTCCAACAACGTAAACAAATGAAAATACAAAAGAAATGGTTAAGTGGATTTTATGAATTATTATATTTGCCGAAAGAATCGTTAAATTTGCGCTTCATTGGTCCTTAATCTGGACGTTATGAATGTTTTAGCTTACATTATTTTTATTTAAAACGAACTTTATTTAGTTGTTAATGAATTATTTAAATAATGTAATACACATAACTTTCATATTTATAAACAATAGGATTAGTTAGACCTTTCAAATAGTGTATGGCCAAACATGTAGTAGCAAAGATGTTAATTTCAGCAGATAATTTCCTTGATAAATGTTGGTTTCATCTATCACACAAGAGTCTCTGGGAACTTGGTGTCACAGCAGTAATCTTCTGGTTGGCTGGTGTTGAAAGAGTTAAACGTTGCCCATGCTGCCAAAATAGCAGCGTCTCTCATGCATTTCCACCCATGACATGAATATTGTTATGTTGCCATTTGTGCACAAGCTGAGTGCCAGGCATATAATAAAATGTTCTTGAAAAATTGAGTTATTTTACTTTTGTTACGCCAGGATATTTTTTTTAGGACAAAATTCAAGTAAAAAAAATGTGAGAGGCTTTTTTTCTTTTCTTGTTTTTAAATTGGCCAGCCTCACTTTTGAAATGAGTTTGAAATCCGTAAACCAAGAAATAAAAAAAAGTGTCGCCTAAGGTTGAGGTGAAATCTAATGACGTGTTCACACTATGACACTATTTGGGGTAGGTTGTGCTTATGTGAAAGACTAACATGTGTCTGGTGTTTGACAGCATTCAGTGTGTGTCCACAGGCGGTCCAGTCAGCAGATCTACAATGTCACCATCTTCTTCCTGTTCTTCATGTCCCTGTATGGAATCCTGGGAGTGCAGTTCTTTGGGGTGATGAAGCACCATTGTGTAAAGAACGAGACGGATGTCATGTAATAACCTCAGTATATCTCTGTAGTCATAGTAACTGCATGGTGGCATTTGGAAGAATGCATAGTCAGCATTTTAATGTCTTTAAATTTGAATCGTAATTAAAACAGAATTATTTTTTTTGTATAATATTCTTCAGGTTTCCAATCATCATGTGAAAAAATATAATATGAAATTCATAAATGAAGTTACTTGTCCTGTTTATGTATAACTGTAAAACAGGCTGTGTCTTGAAACTCATTTCGACTTTAAGACTTTACAGTATGGCTGCTCCTGTGTTTAACCTGTTATGTCTGAGTGTTGTATTGCTGACTCTATAGCATGTGTCACTTGTTCGTACAGCAACATAACCAAGTATGACCTGGCTGTGCCGGACACCCACTGCTCCCCAGAGCCTGGCCAGGGCTACCAGTGCCCCAGCAACATGAAGTGTGTAGAACTCACTCTGGCTAAGGAGATCATGGGCTTCAATGGTTTTGATACAATTGGTGAGTTGGAAGGAGTGTGTGAGTGAGTTGGGTTTGAGGAGCTTTGAACATTATTCCAGAATATGGTGTGTCAGCTTCAGTGGGAGGAAGTGATGTAGGTCTGATGTTTACCAGTTTGCTGAAACACATGAGCAGGTATGGTGCTTACAAACCTAGACTCATCAGAGAGAACCAGGATTCAAACCAATGTATCATTGATAATATCATTCCTTACATCAGTGAATCATGTAATTGCAATATTTGATGGTTATGTTTGCTGACTACTACCGGTGTCCTGTGTGTTTCAGCCACGAGTGTGTTCACGGTGTACCAGGCTGCGTCCCAGGAGGGCTGGGCTTTCCTCATGTACCGCTGCATAGACAGCCTCCCGTCATGGAAGGCCTTCCTCTACTTCATCTCTCTCATCTTCTTCCTGGCATGGCTGGTCAAAGTGAGTCAGCTTGAACACAAGTCAGGCTTGTAGCAAGTGGCCTACAACACTGCAGCTTATTAATCTCTGTGAACACACTGTTTTACTATCAGGGGCCAAGTGGTCTACAACACAGTAGCTTATTGCTCTCTGTGAACACACTGTTTTACTATCAGGGGCCAAGTGGCCTACAACACAGCAGCTTATTGCTCTCTGTGAACACACTGTTTTACTATCAGGGGCCAAGTGGTCTACAACACTGTAGCTTATTGCTCTCTGTGAACACACTGTTTTACTATCAGGGGCCAAGTGGCCTACAACACTGTAGCTTATTGCTCTCTGTGAACACACTGTTTTACTATCAGAGGCCAAGTGGCCTACAACACTGCAGCTTATTGCTCTCTGTGAACACACTGTTTTACTATCAGGGGCCAAGTGGCCTACAACACTGCAGCTTATTGCTCTCTGTGAACACACTGTTTTACTATCAGGGGCCAAGTGGCCTACAACACTGTAGCTTATTGCTCTCTGTGAACACACTGTTTTACTATCAGGGGCCAAGTGGCCTACAACACTGCAGCTTATTGCTCTCTGTGAACACAGTTTTTACTATCAGGGGCCAAGTTGTCTACAACACTGTAGCTTATTGCTCTCTGTGAACACACTGTTTTACTATCAGAGGCCAAGTGGTCTACAACACTGTAGCTTATTGCTCTCTGTGAACACACTGTTTTACTATCAGGGGCCAAGTTGTCTACAACACTGTAGCTTATTGCTCTCTGTGAACACACTGTTTTACTATCAGAGGCCAAGTGGCCTACAACACTGCAGCTTATTGCTCTCTGTGAACACACTGTTTTACTATCAGGGGCCAAGTGGCCTACAACACTGCAGCTTATTGCTCTCTGTGAACACACTGTTTTACTATCAGGGGCCAAGTGGCCTACAACATTGCAGCTTATTGCTCTCTGTGAACACACTTTTTTACTATCAGAGGCCAAGTGGCCTACAACACTGCAGCTTATTGCTCTCTGTGAACACAGTTTTTATTATCAGGGGCCAAGTTGTCTACAACACTGTAGCTTATTGCTCTCTGTGAACACACTGTTTTACTATCAGGGGCCAAGTGGCCTACAACACTGCAGCTTATTGCTCTCTGTGAACACACTGTTTTACTATCAGAGGCCAAGTTGTCTACAACACTGTAGCTTATTGCTCTCTGTGAACACAGTTTTTACTATCAGGGGCCAAGTGGTCTACAACACTGTAGCTTATTGCTCTCTGTGAACACACTGTTTTACTATCAGGGGCCAAGTCGCTACAACACTGTAGCTTATTGCTCTCTGTGAACACAGTTTTTACTATCAGGGGCCAAGTGGTCTACAACACTGTAGCTTATTGCTCTCTGTGAACACACTGTTTTTACTACCAGGGGACAAGTGGCCTACAACACTGTAGCTTATTGCTCTCTGTGAACACACTGTTTGACTATCAGGGGCCATGAATGACAGTGAGTGGTTTTGCCTTGTTACAGAACGTCTTCATTGCTGTTATCATTGAGACATTTGCTGAGATTCGAGTGCAGTTCCAACAGATGTGGGGGCCGAGAGGCAGTGCGGCCGAATCTGATTCCTCCCAGGTATTGTTCTGCACAGGCGCAACATGATGCATTCTACCATGAATTTGGAATTTACTCGATTCTGATTGTTCCATCAGAGGCTATTAAATCACAATAAACCCCCTCTGATTGAAACAGCTGGTTTGACGGCCGCATCACCGCGGAAGCTAATATTCATAGAATAGCACTTTTTTCAGTCATTATCGGTAGGCATATTAAAATAATTATATCTGCAATTACAGGTTACAAAATGCATAGATGTGGTTACTACAATATTCCAAGGATGTGTGGCAATACATTTCGTGCAGAAAACACAATAGATATCTACAAAGGGAATGTATTTATGTTTTGGAGACAGCAGAGAGCTTGGAATTTTGGCACTTTTCCATATACGACTTTGATGTCATATCTTTTGCGTCACAATGAGCGATATGACGTCATAATGGTGACGTGCGATGTAGAGCGAAAGCCTTGCAAAGCTTGCTTTGTTTTCTTTAGGGATGCCCACCTCATGTTAGCTTACCAAGTTGCCGTGCTTATATGCTTTCAATGCCTGTCATATGTTTGAGTGAAGTATTATGGTGTAAACATACTGCCTGAGTATATACAACGCTATATTTTGTTCGGTGATTCCTTAATTCAGATCAATAACCCACTCCAAACACTGGACTCAACCCATGCCGCTTCACTCAGTATATTAGCTAACACCAAAGAGTTCGCGTTTTATTTAGTCATGGTAGAATGGAGATAAACATACTGTGTTTTCAATGTAGAGCTAGGTTACCTGTAGATTTAACCGTGCTAAATTGAATTTGGAACCAAACGCACAGCATGAGGTTTCAAATGTTAAATTTTGCCCGGCTAAATCTACAGGTAACCTAGCTCTACATATTTTTATCTCCTATTTTCAAGGCCGTCTTTTAGAAATCTCACTTTCTGATATCAAAATCCCCTTATATGAAGTTAGGTAGGTAGGTAGGGAGTGTGTTTCTTTTAGTCATAACATTTTAGTACTTTTATAGAAACAGACATGCAGATTTGGGGAGCGTATATGAAAAATAAATTCAGTTTGAGTTATTTTGTGTAGTTGTTCTGTTTGCCAGAACAAAGGTATGTGTTTTCTTGTGTCCCGAAGATGGCTCCTGTTACAGGTTATCACAACGGACGGCACAGTGTGGAAACTTGTGATCCTGGACGAGAACAAGTCTCAGGGCCTGGCGCCCCCGGTGTTCCAGCAAGTCATCCGGTCCAATCTGTTCCACACATTCATCCTGCTGCTGGTTCTTGCCTCCGCCATCACAGAGGCCAGTCTGCACTTCGACCACAGAACCAAGAACCCGGACGATAAGCTGGATGGATTCTACTATGCTGAGGTGAGTTGACAATGTGTGTGTTGTGTTGACCTGTGGTATACTGAGGTGAAATGTCAACATCTGTAGTGTTGACCATGACGTGTTGTATACTGAGGAGTGTTGTCAACATCTGTAGTGTTGACCATGACCTGTGGTATACTGAGGTGAAATGTCAACATCTGTAGTGTTGACCATGACGTGTTGTATACTGAGGAGTGTTGTCAACATCTGTAGTGTTGACCATGACCTGTGGTATACTGAGGAGTGTTGTCAACATCTGTAGTGTGGACCATGACCTGTGGTATACTGAGGTGATTTGTCAACATCTGTAGTGTTGACCATGACCTGTGGTATACTGAGGTGAAATGTCAACATCTGTAGTGTGGACCATGACGTGTTGTATACTGAGGAACGTTGTCAACATCTGTAGTGTTGACCATGACCTGCAGTATACTGAGGTGAAATGACAACATCTGTAGTGTTGACCATGACGTGTTGTATACTGAGGAGTGTTGTCAACATCTGTAGTGTTGACCATGACGTGTTGTATACTGAGGAGTGTTGTCAACATCTGTAGTGTTGACCATGACCTGTGGTATACTGAGGTGAAATATCAACATCTGTAGTGTTGACCATTACCTGTGTTATACTGAGGTGAAATATCAACATCTGTAGTGTCGACCATGACCTGTGGTATACTGAGGTGATTTGTCAACATCTGTAGTGTTGACCATGACCTGTGGTATACTGAGGTGATTTGTCAACATCTGTAGTGTGGACCATGACCTGTGGTATACTAATGTGAAATATCAACATCTGTAGTGTGGACCATGACCTGTGGTATACTGAGGTGAAATATCAACATCTGTAGTGTGGACCATGACCTGTGGTATACTAATGTGAAATGCCAGCATCTGTAGTGTGGACCATGACCTGTGGTATAGTGATGTGAGTTGTCAATATCTGTTGTGTTGTCTATGACCTGTGGTATAGTGATGTGAGTTGTCAATATCTGACTTTTTGTTTGACTGTTGACAGGTTGTGTTCACTCTGCTGTTTGTCCTGGAAGCCTTGTTCAAGATCTGGTGTCTCGGCTTCATGGGGTACCTGAAGCGGTCGCTGCACAAGTTTGAGCTGCTGCTGGCCATCGGGACAACCATCCACATCATCCCTGACTGCTACCGCTCACAGTTCACATATTTCCAGGTGGGAGTTTTTCAACTTTGGTTTTTGGGGGTATTTAAATGTACACCATCAGTCCGTGAGTGGATTCATCCATCTGTGTATGATGTTGTTTCCGGAGCAGCTCTTGAAACTGTATTCCAAACTTGGTACATAGATAAGTCTAGTGGTGAACTGGTGCCATCTGGTAGTTTGTGATTTTGAAAAAAAATATTATTCACGTTTCCATGGCAACAACAACATGAAAACCATACATTTTTTGTCTTATCCTTCATTACTACCTTTTACTGCTGTTTTACTATTACGGTGCCATTGGCACCTGCAGCACCTCTAGGGCATGATCAGTATACATTTGGCGCCCTCCAGTGCTAGTGACACCTATTGCGCATCGTACCAATATGTCTCTGTTGCCAACAACATCACATCCATCCTTGGCGCCTTCAAAGGACACCATTGCTCCTTCAAAGGACACCATTGCTCCTCGTCGACCTCCCAGGTCTACCCACCACACTTCCAGGTCTTCTCGCTCCAGACATCAGGTCCGTAGTCGTTCCCCCGCTTTGCCAGCTATACGATTATCCATCTGACTCTTCGACAAGCTCAGTTGGAGGAAGTTCCTCATGGATTTTTTTCCAGGGTATCCACTACCAATGGGAGGTCATCCTAATTGGCATTCCCACTACAGCAGTTTCTGGCGCTCTTTATTCGTCTCAGAACCCACTGGGCTCCATCATGCTCCCGATTCATCTCTGTTTGTTTCTTAGTTGGTGGACAGTGAAATGGAATGTCTGCGATGTCGTCAAGCCCACACTCCACCCTTTAGTTGACAGGGCTGGGGGGCACCTCTAGAGGACTGATTCCGGGTTGTGGTCAGATGATCAGCACTGGTGGCACATCAACAATCAGGAACTCGAAGCACTCATCCAGGCCATGTCTCACTGGCTATCCCGTCTTAAGCGCAGTGTTCGCCATATCCACAAACAACAACCTGGTCATCTAGTTACATATCTAGTTGCCCTCAGTTCAGTGCAGATCCTACAATGGAGGATCAAGTTGCCATGTTTCGTCCCCCAGCCTGGGATGTGACTGTGGTTGATGCATGTCATCGTTGCCCAGTCTCGTGGATTGATGCTCATTATGTCAATAACTGTGGTCCAGACTCGATTATTTACAGACCGCCGTCAAATAGCTGGAATAATGGGGCGTTAAACAACAAACAAATAAAACTACACAAATACCACTGAATTTGTAAATTATCATGTCCTGGTGTTTTATCATAAATTTCTTTCTTTGAAATCAATCTTATTTTATTGTAATTTTAAATATTTAAAACATGTTTATTATTTTTTATATTTTATCCTGACTCATGCTAATTTACACTGAACAAGAAGCTTCAACTACCTACATCTTGAAGAAGAAGAAATAATTAAATTAGTATGAGTCAGGATGTGTAAATGACATTTTTATCATAAAAAATTAAATTTTGCTCTAGAAAGTACAAATCTTAATCTAGATACCAAAGGTCTTCCGAGAATCTTCTACACCACTTTTTTTATCATTAACTCACTTAGATGTTTGTGACAAGATAAGGTTGAAGTGTCATGATATTGTTCCTTCAAAAGCCAGGTGAGCTACAAACCCTTATGGCTCTATTTTCATGTCATTGTAATTCACACTATTTCACAATCATTCGCATTAGTGTATCTTTTCATATTTCTAAATTTTTCATGGTTGTTTACATAGCTGCAGAAACCCCCAGCGATAAGTAGCAAATAGGATATGTTATGGTTTTTTTGTTTCAAAATTAAAAAAGTATTAATGATTGAAGACGTTTGTAGGTGTTGCGGGTTGTCCGACTCATCAAAGCTTCTCCGATGCTGGAAGATTTCTGCTTCAAGGTGAGTGTCTGACTCTACCTATTGTTGAGGACAGTTGAAATATTGCAGACATGTTGATCACTGAAGCCAGGGAAGCACCACTAAGCCTTGTGTCTGTTTGTCAGATCTTTGGACCAGGCCGGAAACTGGGTAGCCTCATCCTGTTCACCATGTGCCTGCTCATCATTGCCTCCAGCATCTCCCTCCAGCTCTTCTGCTTCATCGAGGACTTCACCAAGTTTGAGACCTTTCCACAGGTGGGTGCGACTGCTACACACAGGGAGGCAGTACACTGGGGGACTAGAATTCGATACATAACAGTCACAAGTTGAAATTATTGTGGAAAAGGAAATAATTGATGAAATTATCATTGATATTAAGATTCATGATATATGGACACCAGAAGAATTGTCAGAAATACCATTTTATTGCTATTAAGGGTTGTCAAGTGGTCATAATTTTGTTTCATGTTTACAGTTATTTGTTTGTAAGTGAACCATATGGATACTGTACAGGTTGACATTGTCACTGATATAACAAAAGCTTGTTGACAGCGGACCTAACACCCGACGTGAGAGTGGCACGTCGGACGGATGACTTCGGCAATGGGAAATATGTTATGAGGAGTTAGAGAAGCTTCACTGTAGACCTAGTTCTAAACATTTATTGCCTGCACCAGTTTCAGTTCTAGTCTTATCATCAAAGCACAAATCATGAATTATTATCTTTCTGAAATGCATCATTAACCCTACAGTTGTGCACTGTTTAATCTACTAGTTTATTTGTGTAGTCAACTGACTGTGGAGCAACCTGTATATGACAGGAAGCTCATCTGCCAACCCACGTCCCTTGGCAGAATAGTTACAGTGGTATCCGTGTTCCATCCAAATGTGGAGCACAACCATATGTGAAGCAGGTTCAAGCTTATATCTAGGTGATTTACATAAAACATGTTTCCAAGACCTCACCACCAGGAGGGGTCTCCCAAACAAGTATGATTTGCATAATACCTGTTACAAAACTTCACCACCACAATGTGGGATCCTATAAATGTCTTGTAGGATCTAAACAAGTTGACAGTGCATGAGACCAGACGGATCCCCTCTCAAAGAACATTATTTCAGGGCATTTTCTCCTTCCCCCTTCACCAGCACACTCAAGTAGGGTTCTCATTGCTTTGAGTCACTGTGTACAGTAAAATGCTACACAGCTTAGATTTTGAAAGTTAATGTCCTGTGACGCTGACAACGCTGTGTGTGATGTTATGTGGCTTCTATGGAGTCCATGTAGTGGGTGGAGGTAGCTGTGTGAGATGCCATGTGGTGGGTGGAGGTAGCTGTGTGAGATGCCATGTGGTGGGTGGATGTAGCTGTGTGTGATGCCATGTGGTGGGTGGAGGTAGCTGTGTTTGATGCCATGTGGTGGGTGGAGGTAGCTGTGTGTGATGCCATGTGGTGGGAAGAGGTAGCTGTGTGTGATGCCATGTGGTGGGTGGAGGTAGCTGTGTGTGATGCCTTGTGATGCCATGTGGTGGGTGGAGGGTGGAGGTAGCTGTGTGATGCCATGTGGTGGGAAGAGGTAGCTGTGTGTGATGCCATGTGGTGGGTGGATGTAGCTGTGTGTGATGCCATGTGGTGGGTGGAGGTAGCTGTGTTTGATGCCATGTGGTGGGTGGAGGTAGCTGTGTGAGATGCCATGTGGTGGTTGGAGGTAGCTGTGTGTGATGCCATGTGGTGGGTGGAGGTAGCTGTGTTTGATGCCATGTGGTGGGTGGAGGTAGCTGTGTGTGATGCCATGTGGTGGGAAGAGGTAGCTGTGTGTGATGCCATGTGGTGGGTGGAGGTAGCTGTGTGTGATGCCTTGTGATGCCATGTGGTGGGTGGAGGGTGGAGGTAGCTGTGTGATGCCATGTGGTGGGAAGAGGTAGCTGTGTGTGATGCCATGTGGTGGGTGGATGTAGCTGTGTGTGATGCCATGTGGTGGGTGGAGGTAGCTGTGTGTGATGCCATGTGGTGGGAAGAGGTAGCTGTGTGTGATGCCATGTGGTGGGTGGAGGTAGCTGTGTGTGATGCCTTGTGATGCCATGTGGTGGGTGGAGGGTGGAGGTAGCTGTGTGATGCCATGTGGTGGGAAGAGGTAGCTGTGTGTGATGCCATGTGGTGGGTGGATGTAGCTGTGTGTGATGCCATGTGGTGGGTGGAGGTAGCTGTGTTTGATGCCATGTAGTGGGTGGAGGTAGCTGTGTGTGATGCCTTGTGATGCCATGTGGTGGGTGGAGGGTGGAGGTAGCTGTGTGATGCCATGTGGTGGGAAGAGGTAGCTGTGTGTGATGCCATGTGGTGGGTGGATGTAGCTGTGTGTGATGCCATGTGGTGGGTGGAGGTAGCTGTGTGTGATGCCATGTGGTGGGTGGAGGTAGCTGTGTGTGATGCCATGTGGTGGGTGGAGGTAGCTGTGTGTGATGCTATGTGGTGGTTGGATGTAGCTGTGTGTGATGCCATGTGGTGGTTGGATGTAGCTGTGTGTGATGCTATGTGGTGGGTGGAGGTAGCTGTGTGTGATGCCATGTGGTGGTTGGATGTAGCTGTGTGTGATGCTATGTGGTGGGTGGAGGTAGCTGTGTGTGATGCCATGTGGTGGGAAGAGGTAGCTGTGTGTGATGCCATGTGGTGGGTGGAGGTAGCTGTGTGTGGTGCCATGTGGTGGGTGGAGGTAGCTGTGTGTGATACCATGTGGTGGGAAGAGGTAGCTGTGTGTGATACCATGTGGTGGGAAGAGGTAGCTGTGTGTGATACCATGTGGTGGGTGGAGGTAGCTGTGTGTGGTGCCATGTGGTGGGTGGAGGTAGCTGTGTGTGATACCATGTGGTGGGAAGAGGTAGCTGTGTGTGATACCATGTGGTGGGAAGAGGTAGCTGTGTGTGATACCATGTGGTGGGAAGAGGTAGCTGTGTGTGATACCATGTGGTGGGAAGAGGTAGCTGTGTGTGATACCATGTGGTGGGAAGAGGTAGCTGTGTGTGATACCATGTGGTGGGTGGATGTAGCTGTGTGTGATGCCATGTGGTGGGTGGAGGTAGCTGTGTGTGATGCCATGTGGTGGGTGGAGGTAGCTGTGTGAGATGCCATGTGGTGGGTGGAGGTAGCTGATTGTGATGCCATGTGGTGGGTGGAGGTAGCTGTGTGTGATGCCTTGTAGTGGGTGGAGGTAGCTGTGTGTGATGCCATGTGGTGGGTGGATGTAGCTGTGTGTGATGCCATGTGGTGGGTGGATGTAGCTGTGTGTGATGCCATGTGGTGGGTGGAGGTAGCTGTGTGTGATACCATGTGATGGGTGGATGTAGCTGTGTGTGATGCCATGTGGTGGGTGGAGGTAGCTGTGTGTGATGCCATGTAGTGGGTGGAGGTAGCTGTGTGATGCCATGTGGTGGGTGGAGGGTGGAGGTAGCTGTGTGATGCCATGTGGTGGGTGGATGTAGCTGTGTTTGATGCCATGTGGTGGGTGGAGGTAGCTGTGTGTGATGCCATGTAGTGGGTGGAGGTAGCTGTGTGATGCCATGTAGTGGGTGGAGGTAGCTGTGTGTGATGCCATGTGGTGGGTGGAGGTAGCTGTGTGTGATGCCATGTAGTGGGTGGAGGTAGCTGTGTGTGATGCCTTGTGATGCCATGTGGTGGGTGGAGGTAGCTGTGTGTGATACCATGTGGTGGGTGGAGGTAGCTGTGTGTGATGCCATGTGGTGGGTGGAGGTAGCTGTGTGTGATACCATGTGGTGGTTGGATGTAGCTGTGTGTGATGCCATGTGGTGGGTGGAGGTAGCTGTGTGTGATACCATGTAGTGGGTGGAGGTAGCTGTGTGTGATACCATGTGGTGGGTGGATGTAGCTGTGTGTGATGCCATGTGGTGGGTGGATGTAGCTGTGTGTGATGCCATGTGGTGGGTGGAGGTAGCTGTGTGTGATGCCATGTGGTGGGTGGAGGTAGCTGTGTTTGATGCCATGTAGTGGGTGGAGGTAGCTGTGTGTGATACCATGTGGTGGGAAGAGGTAGCTGTGTGTGATACCATGTGGTGGGAAGAGGTAGCTGTGTGTGATACCATGTGGTGGGAAGAGGTAGCTGTGTGTGATACCATGTGGTGGGAAGAGGTAGCTGTGTGTGATACCATGTGGTGGGAAGAGGTAGCTGTGTGTGATACCATGTGGTGGGTGGAGGTAGCTGTGTGTGATGTTATGTTGCTTCTATGGAGTCCATGTAGTGGGTGGAGGTAGCTGTGTGAGATGCCATGTGGTGGGTGGAGGTAGCTGTGTGTGATGCCATGTAGTGGGTGGAGGTAGCTGTGTGTGATGCCATGTAGTGGGTGGAGGTAGCTGTGTGTGATACCATGTGGTGGGTGGATGTAGCTGTGTGTGATACCATGTGGTGGGTGGAGGTAGCTGTGTGATGCCATGTGGTGGGTGGAGGTAGCTGTGTGTGATGCCATGTGGTGGGTGGAGGTAGCTGTGTGTGATGCCATGTGGTGGGTGGAGGTAGCTGTGTGTGATGCCATGTGGTGGTTGGAGGTAGCTGTGTTAGATGCCATGTGGTGGGTGGAGGTAGCTGTGTGATGCCATGTGGTGGGTGGAGGTAGCTGTGTGATGCCATGTGGTCGTTGGAGGTAGCTGTGTGTGATGCCATGTGGTGGGAAGAGGTAGCTGTGTGTGATGCCATGTGGTGGGTGGAGGTAGCTTTGTGTGATGCCATGTGGTGGGTGGAGGTAGCTGTGTGAGATGCCATGTGGTGGGTTGAGGTAGCTGTGTGATGCCTTGTGATGCCATGTGGTGCCATGTGGTGGTTGGAGGTAGCTGTGTGTGATGCCATGTGGTGGGTGGAGGTAGCTGTGTGAGATACCATGTGGTGGGTGGAGGTAGCTGTGTGTGATGCCATGTGGTGGGTGGAGGTAGCTGTGTGAGATGCTATGTGGTGGGTGGAGAAGTGTAGAGGTTGCTGCATGTGCTAATGTTGTGTTCGACACATTATACAGTAAATGGAAACCCTGTATCTAACTAGAATTTTCACAAACTGTTCATTTTGTATGCATTAATTACCTATTATATTTTACCGAATGATATCTTCAGTGTTTCCTTTTTGGAACTTTCCTCATTAAATAGACCTGTGTTAGTGTGTCTCGTCCTGGCTAATACATACTGTTTTCAATACCAGGCACTTAAGTCCATGTTCCAAATCCTCACACAAGAGGGTTGGATTGAGAATTTCGACGTTATGACAAGAGTTTCATCTGGCATAGTGCAAGCTATGTGTGCTACGTATTTCTTGCTATTTCATCTGTTTGTGACCGTGGTAAGTAGCCTGTCCTGCCTGACACAATGCATACAGCCTGCTGCCTGCCCTCATGACCATCTCAGCCTAACAGCATCTCCTTCTCTGTCTTGCCCTGACTCTGCATGTGCTTCAGCCAGACATGGCTCTGCAGTGCAGGGCACATCTACCTCAGTGTTTACTCTGCATGTCAACAAGAGGTCCCGGCATACAATTGTAAAAATGAAATCATTCAGTGGTCATGCTTCTGTCAAGGAAAGGTTACATTGGACATACAGGCTTTCTATTCAGTGAGGTTGTTGCAATGAAGAGCAGTTAATTATTCACCCAAGATCAAGATTTGGTTGTAATTTATGTTAATGCATTAGTGATGACTCCTGGCCCTGACAAGTGTATTTGCTGGTGACTCTTGGCCCTTACAGGTGTACTTAGTGGTGACTCTTGGCCCTGACAGGTGTATTTAGTGGTGACTCTTGGCCCTTACAGGTGTACTTAGTGGTGACTCTCAACCCTGACAGGTGTATTTTGTGGTGACTCGCGGCCCTGACAGGTGTATTTAGTGGTGACTCTAGGCACTGACAGGTGTATTTGGTGGTGACTCTAGGCACTGACAGGTGTATTTAGTGGTGACTCGCGGCACTGACAGGTGTATTTGGTGGTGACTCTAGGCACTGACAGGTGTATTTAGTGGTGACTCGTGGCCCTGACAGGTGTATTTAGGGATGACTCTTAGCCCTGACGGGTGTATTGTCTGTTTCACTGTTTGTTATTCAAACAGATCTGGACATGTGGAATGAACTTTTTGTTTATACTTGGCAATATCATCTGAAATGTTTACTGAACATACTGTTTTGTGCATGACTGGAGAAGTTGGCAGCGTGTGTCAGGACTACTCTTCCCGTCACGTCAGATGGAGGAGGATGTCACCCTCCTACTTCACCTTCTGTAACCTGCTGCATCACATGCCGACAGGTCTCCTAACTGTTTACTGTTGTGAAGCATCGATACATCCATTACTTACATGTCTGCTCACTCTCTTGCATGTATTAACTGATAGTCACTAACGTCCATGTTTTGGCCACAAGGAACAAACAGCATCACACTATATTTTCTGTCCTATGGGTCATAATGGAACCTTTTTAAAAGACTTCCAGACTTAGTATGTGACATGCCATGGAATTCCTTTGCACACAACGCTTCAATACCTCCAAGATGTTCTCCTGACAAACATGGCCAACTATTGATCCATTTGACAATCTCTCGTGTGTTGTGTGTATACCTTATTGACAATTTGTTTACTCTGGCTTCAAACTAAAGAACCTCAGTTCTTCGTTTGACAAAGATGCAATGGCCATAGATCACCTTGGGCTAAGACTCCTACAGGTGAGGAAGGCTGTACACCCTGTGGGTGGCTTGTCCCTCAGTGACACCCTGCATGTTTAACCCTATCCTTTCAGTTGCAGGTACCCCACACGGATGTGTTGATCTGTTTATTTCTTGTGGTATTAACAGTTGAATGAATTTACTGCATCAGTTTAAGGTTCACTACTTTAGGAAGAGGAAAATTGGCATGACTCCAGTGTCAGGTTCCAGCTTTCTTCAGACCACATTTTTCCTCTCCCTAATGCAAGCGAGCGAATGTAGGGCTGATGTTCCCCGCTAGGGGAAGCTAGTGTGTCCTGATGAGTTTGTGTATTTGTGCTTTCTTCTCTCTCCTCACAGGCCTTCATGTCTATGTTTCAAATTCAAACGCAAAAAGGGTGGATTGACGTAATGCATATCACAATGTGGAGGACTGGGGAGAGAATCGCTCCCCTGGTTGCCATCTATTTCATATTCTACCACCTGTTCGTCACTCTGGTGAGTACTGCACACCTTGTCCACACCCGCTACCAGGGACGACGCCGTGCATACCCTCGTATCGTAGTCATGTGACTGTGCTGGCAGCTTTGGGGCATCCTCCATATCGTCGTGTTTATTTCCTGTTTCCAGGGAAACCCAGTCTGTTCCGTCATCGTGGTTTGGGCTTCTCCATCTATTTCTGCCTGACAATAATGCTGAATGAATTTGCTCAAATATGATATTTGTTACTTACAGAGAGTCTTCATGTGTCAGTAGTCATGTATTGGGGGCAGCTGGTTGTGGTTTTTCTTGTTGTACTCAGGATTTCAGCTAGCAGTGGGGGCACAAAGAGACACTCCATGTTTCAGCTAGACAGTGGGGGCACATAGAGACAGTACATGTTTCAGCTAGACAGTGGGGGCACAGAGAGACACTACATGCTCCAGCTAGACAGTGGGGGCACATAGATACACCATATGTTTCAGCTAGCAGTGGGGGCACAAAGAGACACTCCATGTTTCAGCTAGACAGTGGGGGCACATAGAGACACTACATGTTTCAGCTAGACAGTGGGGGCACATAGATACACCACATGTTTCAGCTAGACAGTGGGGGCACATAGAGACACTACATGTTTCAGCTAGACAGTGGGGGCACATAGAGACACTACATGTTTCAGCTAGACAGTGGGGGCACATAGAGACACTACATGTTTCAGCTAGACAGTGGCCACACATAGAGACACTACATGTTTCAGCTAGACAGTGGGGGCACATAGATACACCACATGTTTCAGCTAGACAGTGGGGGCACATAGGGACACTACCTGTTTCAGCTAGACAGTGGGGGCACATAGAGACACTACATGTTTCAGCTAGACAGTGGGGGCACATAGATACACCACATGTTTCAGCTAGACAGTGGGGGCACATAGAGACACTCCATGTTTCAGCTAGACAGTGGGGGCACATAGAGACACCACATGTTTCAGCTAGACAGTGGGGGCACATAGATACACAACATGTTTCAGCTAGACAGTGGGGGCACATAGAGACACTACATGTTTCAGCTAGACAGAGGGGGGCACATAGAGACAGTACATGTTTCAGCTAGACTGTAGGGGTACTCTGGAACACAACATGTTTCAGCCAGACTGTAGGGGTACTTGGAGACACTACATGTTTCAGCCTGACTGTAGGGGTACTTGGAGACACTACATGTTTCAGCTAGACAGTGGGGGCACATAGAGACACTACATGTTTCAGCCAGACTGTAGGGGTACTTGGAGACACAGCATGTTTCAGCCAGAATGTAGGGGTACTTGGAGACACAACATGTTTCAGCCTGACTGTAGGGGTACTTGGGGACACTACATGTTTCAGCCAGACTGTAGGGGTACTTGGGGACACTACATGTTTCAGCCTGACTGTAGGGGTACTTGGAGACACTACATGTTTCAGCCAGACTGTAGGGGTACTTGGGGACACTACATGTTTCAGCCTGACTGTAGGGGTACTTGGGGACACTACATGTTTCAGCCAGACTGTAGGGGTACTTGGGAACACAACATGTTTCAGCCTGACTGTAGGGGTACTTGGGGACACTACATGTTTCAGCCTGACTGTAGGGGTACTTGGGGACACAACATGTTTCAGCCAGACTGTAGGGGTACTTGGGGACACTACATGTTTCAGCCTGACTGTAGGGGTACTTGGGGACACTACATGTTTCAGCCAGACTGTAGGGGTACTTGGGGACACAACATGTTTCAGCCTGACTGTAGGGGTACTTGGGGACACTACATGTTTCAGCCAGACTGTAGGGGTACTTGGGGACACAGCATGTTTCAGCCTGACTGTAGGGGTACTTGGAGACACTACATGTTTCAGCCTGACTGTAGGGGTACTTGGAGACACTACATGTTTCAGCCTGACTGTAGGAGTACTTGGAGACACTACATGTTTCAGCCTGACTGTAGGGGTACTTGGGGACACAGCATGTTTCAGCCAGACTGTAGGGGTACTTGGGGACACTACATGTTTCAGCCAGACTGTAGGGGTACTTGGGGACACAACATGTTTCAGCCAGACTGTAGGGGTACTTGGGGACACTACATGTTTCAGCCTGACTGTAGGGGTACTTGGGTACACTACATGTTTCAGCCTGACTGTAGGGGTACTTGGGGACACAACATGTTTCAGCCAGACTGTAGGGGTACTTGGGGTCACTACATGTTTCAGCCTGACTGTAGGGGTACTTGGGGACACTACATGTTTCAGCCTGACTGTAGGGGTACTTGGGGACACAGCATGTTTCAGCCAGACTGTAGGGGTACTTGGGAACACAACATGTTTCAGCCTGACTGTAGGGGTACTTGGGGACACTACATGTTTCAGCCAGACTGTAGGGGTACTTTGAGACACTACATGTTTCAGCCTGACTGTAGGTGTACTTGGGGACACAGCATGTTTCAGCCAGACTGTAGGGGTACTTGGGAACACAACATGTTTCAGCCAGACTGTAGGGGTACTTCGGGACACAACATGTTTCAGCCAGACTGTGGGGGTACTTGGGGACACTACATGTTTCAGCCTGACTGTAGGGGTACTTGGGGACACTACATGTTTCAGCCTGACTGTAGGGGTACTTGGGGACACAACATGTTTCAGCCAGACTGTAGGGGTACTTGGGGACACTACATGTTTCAGCCAGACTGTAGGGGTACTTGGGGACACTACATGTTTCAGCCTGACTGTAGGGGTACTTGGGGACACAGCATGTTTCAGCCTGACTGTAGGGGTACTTGGGAACACAACATGTTTCAGCCTGACTGTAGGGGTACTTGGGGACACTACATGTTTCAGCCAGACTGTAGGGGTACTTTGAGACACTACATGTTTCAGCCAGACTGTAGGGGTACTTAGGGACACTACATGTTTCAGCCAGACTGTAGGGGTACTTGGGGACACAACATGTTTCAGCCAGACTGTAGGGGTACTCTGAGACACTACATGTTTCAGCCAGACTGTAGGGGTACTTGGAGACACTACATGTTTCAGCCTGACTGTAGGTGTACTTGGGGACACAGCATGTTTCAGCCAGACTGTAGGGGTACTTGGGAACACAACATGTTTCAGCCAGACTGTAGGGGTACTTGGGGACACAACATGTTTCAGCCAGACTGTGGGGGTACTTGGGGACACTACATGTTTCAGCCTGACTGTAGGGGTACTTGGGGACACTACATGTTTCAGCCTGACTGTAGGGGTACTTGGGGACACAACATGTTTCAGCCAGACTGTAGGGGTACTTGGGAACACAACATGTTTCAGCCAGACTGTAGGAGTACTTGGGGACACTACATGTTTCAGCCAGACTGTAGGGGTACTTGGAGACACAACATGTTTCAGCCTGACTGTAGGGGTACTTGGGGACACTACATGTTTCAGCCAGACTGTAGGGGTACTTGGGGACACTACATGTTTCAGCCTGACTGTAGGGGTACTTGGGGACACTACATGTTTCAGCCAGACTGTAGGGGTACTTGGGGACACAACATGTTTCAGCCTGACTGTAGGGGTACTTGGGGACACTACATGTTTCAGCCTGACTGTAGGGGTACTTGGGGACACAGCATGTTTCAGCTTGACTGTAGGGGTACTTGGGAACACTACATGTTTCAGCCAGACTGTAGGGGTACTTGGGGACACTACATGTTTCAGCCTGACTGTAGGGGTACTTGGGGACACTACATGTTTCAGCCAGACTGTAGGGGTATTTGGGGACACAACATGTTTCAGCCATGCTGTAGGGGTACTTGGGGACACAACATGTTTCAGCCATGCTGTAGGGGTACTTGGGGACACAACATGTTTCAGCCATGCTGTAGGGGTACTTGGGGACACAACATGTTTCAGTCAGACTGTAGGGGTACTTGGGGACACAACATGTTTCAGCCTGACTGTAGGGGTACTTAGGGACACAACATGTTTCAGCCAGACTGTAGGGGTACTTGGGGACACAACATGTTTCAGCCTGACTGTAGGGGTACTTAGGGGCACAACATGTTTCAGCCATGCTGTAGGGGTACTTGGGAACACAACATGTTTCAGCCTGACTGTAGGGGTACTTGGGGACACAACATGTTTCAGCCAGACTGTAGGGGTACTTGGGGACACAGCATGTTTCAGCCTGACTGTAGGGGTACTTGGGGACACTACATGTTTCAGCCTGACTGTAGGGGTACTTGGGAACACAACATGTTTCAGCCAGACTGTAGGGGTACTTGGGGACACAACATGTTTCAGGCAGACTGTAGGGGTACTTGGAGACACTACATGTCTCAGCCGGACTGTAGGTGTACTTGGGGACACTACATGTTTCAGCCAGACTGTAGGGGTACTTGGGGACACTACATGTTTCAGCCTGACTGTAGGGGTACTTGGAGACAGTACATGTTTCAGCTAGACTGTAGGTGTACTTGGGGACACAACATGTTTCAGCCTGACTGTAGGGGTACTTGGAGACACTACATGTTTCAGCCTGACTGTAGGGGTACTTGGGGACACTACATGTTTCAGCCAGACTGTAGGGGTACTTGGGGACACAACATGTTTCAGCCTGACTGTAGGGGTACTTGGGGACACAACATGTTTCAGCCTGACTGTAGGGGTACTTGGAGACAGTACATGTTTCAGCTAGACTGTAGGGGTACTTGGAGACACTACATGTTTCAGCCAGACTGTAGGGGTACTTGGAGACACAGCATGTTTCAGCCTGACTGTAGGGGTACTTGGGAACACAACATGTTTCTGTGTTTGTTGATGAAAGAGCTGGATATGCTCCTAGGAGTTGCTGTGCATGACAGGTTGCCCCTTGCAGGCAGTGGGAAACAATGGATCTTCTCAGGCTAAAAGAAAAAAGACCTACTCATAAGTCCTTCAATGGAATACTGTTCCAAGTTCATATTTGAGCATAAAATAATTTGGGGTCATAAATGAATGCTATTAATGACATTTTCAGACAAATATCTTCCTTCTAGAGTAGGCTACGTGTCAGTTATATATTATCTACCTGCAGGACAGCGGCACCGATACACTCCAGTAGCATATTCTGTTTGTGGCTTGTTGTGCCGGGGAAACGCTGTTAATGTGGTCTACAAACTGAATATGCTATCTCACTAACACATCCGACTTGTGGGGCCAGCTGACAGTGGATAATATCACTCACACACTCACACCCTCATGGCCTACAGTCCAGTCATACGTTACAGCTAGGCAGGGGTCAAGTCAACACGGATGTCGGTATCACAGGTTATGAGGCTTGGTGCAAGTTACCTATTTTTTATCACCGGACCAATATTGTTGTTACTCAAGTGAAGTAGAGTTCAACAAATCATGACTGATTTAATAAATTCAAAATGTAAGTTAAATTTGAACAAAATGTGTCCTTTGAAATAAAGATTAATCTTTTTCTCGTCAGTCCGACCGAATCGAAGTATATCATCATGTATATAGACCAAGTACAGGTAAATTTAGGTTTCTGCTGATATTTCTGTCTCCGTTAAATACCCTGGGTACAAGACAGACTACAGATGTTCTGAACAATGTGGGTTATGCAATAAAACTACCTGGATTTGTCAAGGCCTTTCTTTCGCGAGGATCATTATTGTTAGATAAGGTATTTTAATCATTTTTACGTAAAGCTAGTGTAAACGTGTGAGAACTATGATTCTGACTGTGGGCCAATATATGGGGCACGCACACACTACCTAACAAATGTGTGGTAGATAGTCTAACTGTCAACATATCAAGTCTACTGATTGTGCACCTGTTAGTGAGATGAAACACGTGATCTGTAACAACTTACTAAAGCTGGTGGCACTACAGTGTGCCCCCTGCCTGTGGTGGTGCTCCTGTGGTGTCGTCCTGTGTAGTGTAGTCCTGTGTGGAGGATCTGGCTGCCAGATATTTGTCTGACACCACTCAGCATCCCTGTGTTCAGGCCAGCTCAGGTCCATGGCAGACAGAGGCAATATCTCGGGAGGTTAATGCAGTATTTACAGATGTGCTGTCGGAGGGAGTGTACTGAAATAAGAGACCTGAACTCGAAGACAATCTGCCACTACCTCTATCAGAGCAGCTATGTAATGATGTCAGATGAAAATTGAAATCTTTCAATCAGAAATGCCGTATGATGACAGTAGCCTTATATATTAGTTAGCAGGAAAAGAAATATTAAACACTCAACCTGGTTGTATAGCCTACTGTATTTCAGAGACTGTAGAGAGCACAAACAATGTCAAGTACAAAGTCCAATCATCTTAGTTCATCATGATTCCAAAATTAGGATAATTTTGCGACAAATTTTTCACATTTTATGATTAAATAACTGACTTGACTTAAACTGTTCAAGTTCTGTTTTTCAGCTTTTGGGGCAAATCTTAAGTGATACCGCTATAAATGTTCACCCTATAATGTTGCGTACTGTGAGGTGGAGCTGAGGAGAGCCTGAACACAGGGGCGTGGCCCAATACTGCCATAGTTACCATGACAACAGAGACAGGTGGAGAAGCCGGGCTGTGAGTCGTGCAGGCTGGGGATCCATGTATTCTAGATGTCTGTACACATATCTTTGTATTCTTTTCAGTTCTGTTTGTTTTCAGCAGCTACTCTGCCACCTAGCATCACACTGTACCTTAGTGTCTCCGCGGTCTGTATGGTAACAGTAAATGTTAGCAACCACAACACAAGGTAACCATAAGGCGTTCAAATGTCCTACATGATGTGTTCAATACTAATCCAATACAAATTGCCCGATGGCATTTAAGGATGATAAATTCTCCCTATTTACGAGGGATGTTTTGTAAGTTTCAGTGGTTATAGCAACTTTCACCCTCTTGAAACATTTTTGTTTTGAGTTTGGATTTGAGATATAGACACTATCTGTCTTGATTGTCTAACCCTTTGAAAATCTTTCAGTTAACTGTGTGAAATCCAGTGCAAACATGCTGAAACTACCTGACCATAAGCTAACACTTCTAGCGGAATAGCTCAGTTCTTCTGCTGGTACTCATGTTGTTTTTATACTCTGTTGATTTCAGTGTCATCTTTTGTTCATGTAAATAGATGTCCCAGATGTATTCTTGTACCATTGAAATGTCTGGCTTTGGTGTGGTGGTTATATTTTGCACATAAACTATTTGTGGTAGTTGTGAGTCGGATATATTTATTACTTCAGATATCGTGCTGTGTTTCCTTTTACAAGTGTATATCATTTCTTTGTAATTGATGTGTTATAATATCATATATCTAATGATATCTAATCATTGTCTTTTTTATGGTATTCAATAAATTTGTAATAATGTATATTAAATGTTATTTCTATAGAACTAACTTGGCACCTGATAAGTGTTAATATAAATGAAGAATGTAATAATTAATCCTGATGGAGATGATGTTGGTGGTGCCATGTGTGTGTTGTTACTGCTGCTGTATAATGGTACTGCTATACACAGATTGTCATCAGCTTGTTTGTGGCTGTTATCCTTGACAACTTGGAGTTGGATGAAGACATCAAGAAGCTGAAACAGGTCAGGACTTGCTCATCATGTTGTAATGCATTGTGGTTACCTACTCCGGTGGATAGCCAGCCAGTACTCTGTCTAGTGACTTTGTGTCGGAGGACTTATAGGGGGTCTTTCTTCAGATATTTGTCTTAGAACATGTACAGGGACACTGTAAGCTTCTTGTCAATTATTAATACTGTCAAGTCCCATTTATCCGACCTGGTTGGTTGCATGTGATTATGTCGGATTAACGGGAATGTTGGATAAACAAAATTAAGTAGTATCAACATTTGTGATTGAAAATCAGACAGCTACACAATAGATAATGATACAAACATGTTGCATCTTGTAATGTTCTATTGTTAGCGGACTATGTTTTCGAATCATGCAACCTCTAAAGCGTAACACAAAACTACTGTTACAGGCTGTACTGGGACTGACTTAAAATACTTTTGAAAGCATAGTCTGGAATGAAAGTTGCCAGTTCGGAACTAGTGCCACAAAAACTCGAGAAAGCTGCTTTCTTTGTGGCTAATGGTGACTTCCTGTTTCAATGGCCGGTCAGAGCTTGCGAAAGAACGTTCTGACGTGTTTATTGTCAAGCAAGGTTATATCTGCAGCAGTTGTTATATGGAGCCACCAGCTGACTTGTCTCCCATCAAAACACGGAGCTGTGTACTCGCAGGCAGATGACCACCGAATACCCTGATCAATGTGTCGGATTAACAAGACTCATTTATGAGTGATTTCAGCATTTCGTTGCAAATTTGGTGTGTGGGTGATGAGGTTGTTTGTGCTACAGGTGTGCTGTGTTTCCATGTTGACAGTTGGAGGCCAGGGAGATGAGGTTGTTTGTGCTACAGGTGTGCTGTGTTTCCATGTTGACAGTTGGAGGCCAGGGAGATGAGGTTGTTTGTGCTACAGGTGTGCTGTGTTTCCATGTTGACAGTTGGAGGCCGGGGTGATGAGGTTGTTTGTGCTACAGGTGTGCTGTGTTTCCATGTTGACAGTTGAAGGCCAGGGTGATGAGGTTGTTTGTGCTACAGGTGTGCTGTGTTTCCATGTTGACAGTTGGAGGCCAGGGAGATGAGGTTGTTTGTGCTACAGGTGTGCTGTGTTTCCATGTTGACAGTTGAAGGCCAGGTTGATGAGGTTGTTTGTGCTACAGGTGTGCTGTGTTTCCATGTTGACAGTTGAAGGCCAGGGTGATGAGGTTGTTTGTGCTACAGGTGTGCTGTGTTTCCATGTTGACAGTTGAAGGCCAGGGAGATGAGGTTGTTTGTGCTACAGGTGTGCTGTGTTTCCATGTTGACAGTTGGAGGCCAGGGTGATGAGGTTGTTTGTGCTACAGGTGTGCTGTGTTTCCATGTTGACAGTTGAAGGCCGGGGTGATGAGGTTGTTTGTGCTACAGGTGTGCTGTGTTTCCATGTTGACAGTTGAAGGCCAGGGTGATGAGGTTGTTTGTGCTACAGGTGTGCTGTGTTTCCATGTTGACAGTTGAAGGCCAGGGTGATGAGGTTGTTTGTGCTACAGGTGTGCTGTGTTTCCATGTTGACAGTTGAAGGCCAGGGAGATGAGGTTGTTTGTGCTACAGGTGTGCTGTGTTTCCATGTTGACAGTTGGAGGCCAGGGTGATGAGGTTGTTTGTGCTACAGGTGTGCTGTGTTTCCATGTTGACAGTTGAAGGCCAGGGTGATGAGGTTGTTTGTGCTACAGGTGTGCTGTGTTTCCATGTTGACAGTTGAAGGCCAGGGAGATGAGGTTGTTTGTGCTACAGGTGTGCTGTGTTTCCATGTTGACAGTTGGAGGCCAGGGTGATGAGGTTGTTTGTGCTACAGGTGTGCTGTGTTTCCATGTTGACAGTTGGAGGCCAGGGAGATGAGGTTGTTTGTGCTACAGGTGTGCTGTGTTTCCATGTTGACAGTTGAAGGCCAGGGTGATGAGGTTGTTTGTGCTACAGGTGTGCTGTGTTTCCTTGTTGACAGTTGGAGGCCAGTGAGATGAGGTTGTTTGTGCTACAGGTGTGCTGTGTTTCCATGTTGACAGTTGGAGGCCGGGGTGATGAGGTTGTTTGTGCTACAGGTGTGCTGTGTTTCCATGTTGACAGTTGAAGGCCAGGGAGATGAGTGCTGAGACCCAGGAGTTCCTGCCTCTCAGACTGCGAGTGTTTGCCAGATTCCCGTAAGTTGATTTTTAACAATTTATGACAAGAATTGATGATTACTGCTTTTTGGTGATTGTCATATTATTAATCAATAAACCAACATGACACTGGTGCTTTTATTGATAACTTGATTACAGTCAATCTCTAATGAAAAATGCAGTTACGACATGACACCAAAGCATAACCAAAAATGGGACACCGGAAATGGGCCCCAGTTGTTAGAAAGGTAGGGACATTGGGCCCCACTTTTCCGGTTACTGAAATGAACACTGGGTTCCCCGATTCCATCTGCTCATGGTATGACGAACAGAAATGCACATGATTGTGTCACTGTGGCTTACATTAAATTGATTCACCGAGTTGTGAACACTATTTCATCCTTGTTAACTAAAATTAAATTGCGAATTACAAGAATGTATGTTTTAGGAAATAGTTCATCACATCTTAGGGTGTGAATTTCCCATTAAACAAGAAAGGTTTCCTTTTCAGTGACCATCCCCAGATGGTGAGAGTACACAAAATGTCCAGTGACTTTGACATCGCAGATGTGCGTGAGAGCTTCATGCGCCAGTTCCAGACCCATCAGAACAGCCTGAACCTGGTGGTGGACACCCAGGACAACGACCACCAGGTGTCCTCCTGCCTCAAGGCAGCTCACCTCCACCTCATCAAGTCCCCCACACACGAGACACGCAGTGGGGGGGTGGTAGAGAAGAAGAGTGGCATCTTTACCATTGTCAGGTGGGGTTGTGATAGTATCAGTGCTAGCCCACTACTGGCTAAGTAGTTAAACCTTTATGATGATGTCACACTAATGTTGTGAAGATCTGGGTCGAAATAAGTCTTCAGAAACCCATGCTTGCCGTAAGAAGTGACTATGCTTGTCTTAAGAGGAGACTAACAGAATGAGGTGGTCAGACTCACTAACTCGGTTGATGCATGTCAACATATCCAACTTGACTAGATCGATGCTCATGATGTCAATCACTGGATTGTCTGGTCTGGACTCAATTATTTACAGACAGCCATCATATAGCTGGTATATTTCTGAGTTGGGTGTTTAACAACAAACCAACTATTGTTGGTGCCCTTGACTCTGAGTCAGCAATTCACTGACCATTCTGTACAACAGTTTGGCAAGTAAAACGGATGGAGCTATTGGTCATTATGCAAAATTCTACATCAACAATAATCTGGTTAAGTCAGGAAAATCACTCAAATCAGTTGCTTCTGGAAGTTAATTCTATTTCCATGAATCTAGAGATTCTCATGATTTATCCATTGCGTAGTGCTTTTGATGTGCACAGGATTACCTACCTGGTTAATACACCCTTCCAGGGCAAAAGCTTGTATAACTTAATTAGTGGAAGTTTGATGAGAGTTTGATTAATAGTACCCTGTCAAGGGAACACAAGAATCATCAGAATATCATGATATGAACAAGGAGATGATATACCTTTGATGACTACTTCCTGCATTGGTGCAGAAAACAAATGCATGAGTGGAGACTTTAAAACAACAAATTTGGCACCTGAACATTGTCTTCATTTATGTAAAATAAAACTACATTGCTGGTACTTACATTGTGGGTAAAGTGTGTGTTTGTATGACCAGAGATTCAAGTCAGCACAAGGTGGAGAGCGGAGGGTCAGCCCAGCTGATAGCAGCCGGAAGTAAGGCCCTGTCCTTACTGGGGCAGCAGCATCAGATACGCATGGACCAGCGCAGGTAATGGATTAGCTGCTTGTTTGGCCAGCTTCAATGAGGCTTTGTAGGCATCTGTTGGTATCCAGTTATCCCCCTGTGGGGGTACTCAGTAGAATATGGTCCTGTACTTGTCCAAATGAACTGAAGATGGATCTTTTGGTCAGGCTCTGATTTGGATGATAGCATATCATTGTTCCATGATGGCCTGAGACACTTCTTTGCCTAGCCCAGACTTGATTATTTACAGCCTGCCATGATGCAGGTTGAATATTGCAGTGTTAAACAGCATTCAATCACTCACTATCCAGTACAAAACATAATTCACCCATTCACTATCCAGTGTTAAACAACATTCACTCCCTCACTATCCAACATTAAACAACATTCTCTCACTGACTATCCAGTGTTAAACAACATTCACTCCCTCACTATCCAACATTTAACAACATTCACTCCCTCACTATCCAGTGTTAAACAGCGTTCACTCACAATCCAGTATTAAACAACATTCACTCCCTCACTATCCAGTGTTAAACAACATTCACTCACAATCCAGTATTTAACAACATTCTACCATGAATTTGGAATTTACTCAATTCTGATTAGTCAATCGGAGGCTATTAAATCACAATAAACCCCCTCTGATTGAAACAGCTGGTTTGACGGTCGCATCACCGCGGAAGCTAATATTCATAGAATAGTACTATTTTCAGTCATTGTTGGTAGGCATATTTAAATAATTATATCTACAATTACAGGTTACAAAATGCACAGATGCGGTTACTACAATATTCAAAGGATGTGTGGCAATACATTTCGTGCAGAAAAACACGACAGAAATCAACAAGGGGAATGTATTTACGTTTTGGAGACAACAGAGAGCTTGGAATTTTGGCGCTTTTCTATATACGACTGTGACGTCATATTTTTTGCGTCACAATGAGCGATATGACGTCATAATGGTGATGTGCGATGTAGAGAGAAAGCCTTGCAAAGCTTGCTTTGTTTTCTTTAGGGATGCCCACCTCATGTTAGCTTACCAAGTTGTCGTGCTTATAATTCAATGCCTGTCATATGTTCGATTGAAGTGTTACGGTGTGAACAAACTGCTTGAGTATATACAGCGCCATATTTTGTTTGGTGATTCCGTAATTCAGATCGATAACCCACTCAAAACACTGAACTCAACCCATGCCGCTTCACTCAGTATATTTGCTAACACCAAAGAGTTGGCGTTTTATTTAGTCATGGTAGAATGGAGAAAAACATACGGTGTTTTCAATGTAGAGCTAGGTTACCTGTAGATTTACCCACGCTAAATTTAACATTTGAAACCTCAGGATGCGCGTTCGGTTCCAAATTCAATTTAGCAGGGTTAAATCTACAGGTAACCTAACTCTACAATGAAAACACAGTATGTTTATCTCCTAATTCACGCCCTCACTATCCAGTGTTAAACAACATTCACTCCCTCACTAGCCAGTGTTAAACAACATTTACTCCCTCACTATCCAACATTAAACAACATTCACTCCCTCACTATCCAACATTAAACAACCTTCACTCACTCACTATCCAGTGTTAAACAATATTCACTCCCTCACTATCCAGTGTTAAACAACAGTCACTCCCTCACTATCCAGTGTTAAACAACATTCACTCCCTCACTATCCAGTGTTAAACAACATTCACTCACAATCCAGAATTAAACAACATTCACTCCCTCACTATCCAATACACAGAGGTGATCCTGTTTTTTTATTTCAAGGAGCATGCGTGGATCCCGCCCAAGTAGCATGCGTATCCGGCCTCACGGCACACTGCGGGAGAATGGTGACATAAACATGATGCATGCTGGGAGTCTGGCCGGTCGCCGCACAGATGACTTTGATATCAAGGTGTGGCAGCAGAAGAAACAACAGGCAGAGATCAAGAGGTGAGAAGCTGATGCAGTGGGAAGTAAATAGGAACAACACAAAGACCATGACCCTGTGGGTAGTTGTTTCTGTGCCATGGATGTGTACAAACCTGTGGTAGTAGTGTACAAGCCTGTGGTAGTGGTGTACAAGCCTGTGGTAGTGGTGTACAAGGCTGTGGTAGTGGTGTACAAGGCTGTGGTAGTGTACAAGTCTGTGTAGTGGTAGTGGTGTACAAGCCTGTGTACAAACCTGTGGTAGTAGTGTACAAGCCTGTGGTAGTAGTGTACAAGCCTGTGGTAGTAGTGTACAAGCCTGTGGTAGTGGTGTACAAGCCTGTGTACAAGCCTGTGGTAGTGGTGTACAAGGCTGTGGTAGTGTACAAGTCTGTGTAGTGGTAGTGGTGTACAAGCCTATGTAGTGGTAGTTGTGTACAAGCCTGTGTGGTGGTAGTGGTGTACAAGCCTGTGTAGTGGTAGTGTACAAGCAGGTGTACTGGTAGTGGTGTACAAGCCTGTGTAGTGGTAGTGTACAAGTATGTATAGTGGTAGTGGTGTACAAGTCTGTATGGTGGTAGTGGTGTACAAGCCTGTGTGGTGGTAGTGGTGTACAAGCCTGTGTGGTGGTAGTAGTGTACAAGCCTGTGTGGTGGTAGTGGTTTACAAGCCTGTGTGGTGGTGTACAAGCCTGTGTGGTGGTAGTGTACAAGCCTGTGTGGTGGTAGTGGTGTACAAGCCTGTGTAGTGGTACTGGTGTACAAGCCTGTGTGGTGGTGTACAAACCTGTGTGGTGGTAGTGGTGTACAAGCCTGTGTGGTGGTGTACAGCCTGTGTGGTGGTAGTAGTGTACAAGCCTGTGTAGTGGTAGTAGTGTACAAGCCTGTGTAGTGGTAGTGTACAAATCTGTGTTTTACTGACAGGAACCAGCAGGAGGAGGAGCTGCGGGAAAACCACCCTTACTTCGACACTCCGCTGTTCTTTGTGGGCCGGGAGAGCAAGCTGAGGAAGATCTGTCAACTCATTGTCAATGCCAAGTACAAATACATGTCACGTGACCCCATCACTGGCAAAGAAATCAAGAGCAAGTATAAGCGCTTCCAGTGAGTTCAATATTAAGCTTTCTCTTTTTGTTTCCTTGTTTCCTTGAAGCTGACACCAGTGAGTTGAGTGTCTAATGGCGTGTCTGTGTTGCAGTAAGCTGCTGGGGCTGGTGACTTACCTGGACTGGGTGATGATCATCGTCACCATCCTCTCCTGCACATCCATGATGATGGAGACTCCACACAGGCGCATCATGAACGATGACAAGTTAAAGGTAACCTTGCTTTTGGTGGCACAACTGTTAGTTCATTGAGATTTAATAAAATAATGCTTCATTCTGAATGTTATCAAATGTACATGGTTATACCATTGGTAACTATATCGCAGAAATATTGTCATGTGTCATTGAATTTTGACTTACTCACTCATTCATCATATAACCAGATTTTAGTATATAGATCAGTATTATGTGACCTGGCACTGAAGTGCTCGGGTTCATGTGACCAGGGTCAGGGTCACTGTACAAATCATCGGGGAGGGAGGTGTTGTAAAGTTGGATGTTGACAACAAGAAATGTCCTTGCAAGTGATATACTGAGATTGTGGGTAAAGGTCATTCGACAAAAAGTACGTATTTCTCGCTATGAGGCATAGGACAGGGTTTATGAGTTGTATGATATTTACCATGTGTTTTGTCAAAACAGTTAGTCATGTGAATTTCTTACAAAGCAAGCTCGCTCATCAGCTAGAAGCTCAGGATCTTGTTATAATGTAGTAGCGGGCAAGGCTCCAGTTAGGGCAGTAAACACAGAACAGGCTACTGGGGTGTGAGTTGACAGCTGATTTTATTTGCACACACGCTAGTTGTTTCTGAACTCTGCAAAAATACAATGAAAATATCTAATAGATGAAATATAACAAACATATCACATAGTATCAACACACCAATGCATAAACGGCAAATCCAGTTTAATATGCTATGCATACTATAAACATTATTTATACTTGATATTTTACATTAATGTATCAAACATGCTGAGCAGTAGTTACACTTACCCTTGTAGTTTTAAGCCAAATTACATCTAAAAATACTTAAGACGGTTACATAAATACCGCCTCTACAGATTGCCATGATATAAATATAATATAAATATAATATAAATATAATATAAACACAATATACACATAACTTACCACTGTGTGGCAATGAGCTGGCAACTATGTCAGCGTTGGCAGATCACAGGCATCGTAATAACATTGATTGCCATATTCTAGAAAAATTGAAACAATAAGGCCGCAAAAGAAAAAGGAAATGGCCAATAAAATTAAGAACATGTAAAATGACCTTTTCATATGTATCCATTCAATCATAATCTACATACATACATACTGCATTCACACATGTAGTTAGATGGTATTTAAGTAGTGATTAATAGTTAAATTTGATTATAGATTTAGTTTAGATTTAACTGAAGTGTTTAGCAAATTAAGAGTGAGTGAGTGAGTTGGGTTTAACGCCGCTTTTAACAGTATTCCAGTTATATCACGGCGTGTCAGCTTAATGTGGGAGGAAAGCCCAAAGTGATGCAGGTCTCAGACGTTTACCACTTCGGTGAAACCCACGAGCACGGGTAAGGTGCTGACAAACCTAGAAACATAATTGGGGCGAACCGGGATTGGAACCCACAATCATAGGTTTCTGGCGTGACCAAGGGACGCAACTCTGCACAGCGAAACGCGGCGCCTTAGACGACTGGGCCACCCGTGCCCCCAGCAAATTAAGAGGGAAGGTATGGAATATCTGAAGATATCGAGATAACATGTATACTTATTATGAAGTACTAGTTTATTATCCCCCGCCACGCGAAAGCGCGAAGCGGGGGATATAGTATTCACGACCGTCCGTACGTCCGTCCGTACGTCCCACCTGTTTGTTGCCGCGATATCTCAAGAACTAAACACTGGATTGTCTTCATATTTGGAACTATGGTGTATATACAGACTCCGCAGACACCAGTCGGTTTTGGTGACCTTGACCCCATTTTCAAGGTCACAGCAGGCATATCTGCTTTTGGAGTTGGAAAACGGTGTTGCCGCGATATCTCAAGAACTAAACACTGGATTGTCTTCATATTTGGAACTATGGTGTATATACAGACTCCGCAGACACCAGTCGGTTTTGGTGACCTTGATCCCATTTTCAAGGTCACAGCAGACAAATCTGCTTTTAGAGTTGGAAAACGGTGTTGCCGTGATATCTCAAGAACTAAACACTGGATTGTCTTCATATTTGGAACTATGGTGTATATACAGACTCCGCAGACACCAGTCGGTTTTGGTGACCTTGATCCCATTTTCAAGGTCACAGCAGACAAATCTGCTTTTAGAGTTGGAAAACGGTGTTGCCGCGATATCTCAAGAACTAAACACTGGATTGTCTTCATATTTGGAACTATGGTGTATATACAGACTCCGCAGACACCAGTCGGTTTTGGTGACCTTGATCCCATTTTAAAGGTCACAGCAGGCAAATCTGCTTTTGGAATTGGAAAACGGTGTTGCCGCGATATCTCAAGAACTAAACACTGGATTGTCTTCATATTTGGAACTATGGTGTATATACAGACACCGCAGACACCAGTCTGTTGTGGTGACCTTGACCCCATTGTCAAGGTCACAGCAGGCAAATCTGCTTTTGGAGTTAGAAAACGGTGTTGCCGCGATATCTCAAGAACTAATCGCTGGATTGTCTTCATATTTGGAACTATAGTGTATATACAGACACCGCATACACCTGTCAGATTTGGTGACCTTGACCCCATTTTCAAGGTCACAGCAGGCAAATCTGTTTTTGGAGTTGGAAAACGGTGTTGCCACAATATCTCAAGAACTAATCGCTGGATTGTCTTCATATTTGGTACTATGGTGTACAGGCGGGGGATATTTCGTCACTCTGTGACAAATACTTGTGTTTTAAACTATTTTCAGTTTGACATATATAGCTATATATAAAATATATATAATTACCAATCAATGCATTACCTTAATACATCTAATTCATAAAACTAAATACACAGACATATCTACAAGATACATAAATATGAATCAAACACAAACTAACCTTATAGAGATCCTGAACACAACAAATATAAATCATCCACTGATTTGAATCCAGTCCACAGAACCACTGATTTCCTTCAAGTGTATTGACCAACTAATTTAGCAAAGTCAGCAAAAAACAGAAGAAACCTTTTACTTACATAATACAGAAGCTGGGAAGGAAAACAAAGCAAGACGCTTGTGCTGTTGGTGACTGTGTAGGTGAAAGTGGCTACTGGAGCTAATCTAATTGTTGTTGTTTTCATACTGCTCAAGTAATCTAGCTTGAGACAGAAACAGGTTAAAACAGAAACAAGACAATTAAAGGACTTTACTAAAATATTTTAAAAAAAAAATAGCAATAAAATCAACTCGGCCACAATAACACTTCTACTGCAGTGAACACATGTGAATATCACAAAACTTTGTTGTGAAGCTTTTTCAAGGAATTAGACGTTCCTTTCATGACATCTATAGCATTAGGTCCTAGGTGATTTCATTAGACCAGAAGTCTATAAGATTGTGCTGATGTTGTTTTATTAGATGAGAAGTCTACAACATTGTGTTCTAGGTGATTTCATTAGACCAGAAGTCTACAGCATTGTGTTCTAGGTGGTTTCATTAGACCAGATGTCTGCAACATTGTGTTCTAGGTGGTTTCATTAGACCAGAAGTCTACAGCATTGTCTTCTAGGTGGTTTCATTTGACCAGAAGTCTACAACATTGTGTTCTAGGTGATTTCATTAGACCAGAAGTCTACAGCATTGTGTTCTAGGTGGTTTCATGAGACTGGAAGTCTACAACATTGTGTTCTAGGTGGTTTCATTAGACCAGAAGTCTACAACATTGTGTTTTAGGTGGTTTCATTAGACCAGAAGTCTACAACATTGTGTTCTAGGTGATTTCATTAGACCAGAAGTCTACAGCATTGTGTTCTGGGTGGTTTCATTAGACCAGAAGTCTACAATATTGTGTTCTAGGTGGTTTCATTAGACCAGAAGTCTACAACATTGTGTTCTAGGTGATTTCATTAGACCAGAAGTCTACAATATTGTGTTCTAGGTGGTTTCATTTGACCAGAAGTCTACAGCATTGTGTTCCAGGTGGTTTCATTAGACCAGATGTCTGCAGCATTGTGTTCTAGGTGGTTTCATTAGACCAGAAGTCTACAGCATTGTCTTCTAGGTGGTTTCATTTGACCAGAAGTCTACAACATTGTGTTCTAGGTGGTTTCATTAGACCAGAAGTCTACAGCATTGTCTTCTAGGTGGTTTCATTTGACCAGAAGTCTACAGCATTGTGTTCTAGGTGATTTCATTAGACCAGAAGTCTACAGCATTGTGTTTTAGGTGGTTTCATTAGACCAGAAGTCTACAACATTGTGTTCCAGGTGATTTCATTAGACCAGAAGTCTACAGCATTGTGTTCTGGGTGGTTTCATTAGACCAGATGTCTGCAACATTGTGTTCTAGGTGGTTTCATTAGACCAGAAGTCTACAGCATTGTCTTCTAGGTGGTTTCATTTGACCAGAAGTCTACAACATTGTGTTCTAGGTGATTTCATTAGACCAGAAGTCTACAATATTGTGTTCTAGGTGGTTTCATTAGACCAGAAGTCTACAACATTGTGTTCTAGGTGATTTCATTAGACCAGAAGTCTACAATATTGTGTTCTAGGTGGTTTCATTTGACCAGAAGTCTACAGCATTGTGTTCCAGGTGGTTTCATTATACCAGAAGTCTACAGCATTTTGTTCTAGGTGGTTTCATGAGACTGGAAGTCTACAGCATTGTGTTCTAGGTGGTTTCATGAGACCAGAAGTCTACAGCATTGTCTTCTAGGTGGTTTCATTTGACCAGAAGTCTACAACATTGTGTTCTAGGTGATTTCATTAGACCAGAAGTCTACAATATTGTGTTCTAGGTGGTTTCATTAGACCAGATGTCTACAGCATTGTGTTCTAGGTGGTTTCATTAGACCGGAAGCCTACAACATTGTGTTCTAGGTGGTTTCATTAGACCAGAAGTCTACAGCATTGTGTTCTAGGTGGTTTCATTTGACCAGAAGTCTACAGCATTGTGTTCCAGGTGATTTCATTAGACCAGAAGTCTACAACATTGTGTTCTAGGTGGTTTCATTAGACCAGAAGTCTACAGCATTGTGTTCTAGGTGGTTTCATGAGACTGGAAGTCTACAACATTGTGTTCCAGGTGATTTCAGTAGACCAGAAGTCTACAACATTGTGTTCTAGGTGGTTTCATTAGACCAGAAGTCTACAGCATTGTGTCCTAGGTGGTTTCATGAGACTGGAAGTCTACAGCATTGTGTTCTAGGTGGTTTCATGAGACCGGAAGTTTCTCGGACTCTGTTAAGTGAGTTGAGGGCATGGTACATATAAGGTTTGTACTGCATAGGCATGTAATGTGTATTCCCAAGTTGATGTGGACTGAACCGTTGTCATTGTCGCTACTGCAGATTGCGGAGTATGCCTTTGTTGTGTGCATGAGTCTGGAGATGAGCCTGAAGCTGATGGCAAACGGCCTGCTGTTTACACCCAAGGCTGTGGTGAGGGACTTCAGTGGCATCCTGGATCTGTTTGTGTATGGGGTAAGTGACAGATTCACCTGTACATCATCCTTACTCCTCTGCCAGGACTTGCATGGTTATTTGTGATTCTTGAGTGCTAGCTGAAAGAGGATGTGTGCTGCAAGAGTGAACACGCAGCTCATGTTGCAGAGTCTCAATACAATGAATCTCATCTAGTAACATACATAGATCTGAAAGTTGTTCAATTAGACATTTCTCTATTAGGTATAGTTCACTTGTACTGTTTTTGTTGGGAAAGGTATCTTCTGTTCTGCAATATGTGTATAATATGCACAAGCAAGCCAACATATACTGGCATCCATTGATGTAATAAGGTATTGTTGTGATATTGCTATGTAGATGTGTTGTTACTAACTTGTATGTACCTACTACAGATCAGTGTTGTGTTCCTGTGCTGGATGCCCAATGAAGTGCCCCCCATGTCCGGTGCACAGGTCTTCATGATCCTGAGATGTCTCCGGCCGTTACGTATCTACAGCCTGGTGCCTCACATGAGGAAGGTTGTCTTTGAGCTGGTGCGGGGATTCAGGGAAATATTGCTGGTATGTAGCCTGCAGCATGACGTTCACATATACAGGATAAGGAGCTCCTGGTTATTCCTAAAGACCCCCTACTTGTGTCCTAGTCGGGTTCTACGTGATATATAGACCATGTACCTCCTACTTGTGCCCTAGTCTGGTTCTGTGTGACACATAAAACACGTACCCCCTACTTGTGCCCTAGTCTGGTTCTACGTGACATATGGACCACGTACCCCCTACTTGTGCCCTACTCTGGTTCTACGTGACATATGGACCACGTACCCCCTACTTGTGCCCTAGTCTGGTTCTGTGTGACACATAAAACACGTACCCCTACTTGTGCCCTAGTCAGGTTCTACATGACATATAGACCATGTACCCCCTACTTGTGCCCTAGTCGGGTTCTGTGTGACACATAAAACACGTACCCCCTACTTGTGCCCTAGTCTGGTTCTACATGACATATAGACCATGTACCCCCTACTTGTGCCCTAGTCGGGTTCTGTGTGACACATAAAACACGTACCCCCTACTTGTGCCCTAGTCGGGTTCTGTGTGACACATAAAACACGTACCCCCTACTTGTGCCCTAGTCTGGTACTACGTGACATATAGACCATGTACCCCCTACTTGTGCCCTAGTCTGGTACTACGTGACATATAGACCATGTACCCCCTACTTGTGCCCTTGTCTGGTCCTATCCATGCATCTACACACCATGCGACTGTTTATTTGTCAGATATCCATGCATCTACTGACCATGTGACTGTTTATTTGTCAGGTAGCTATGCATCTACTGACCATGTGACTGTTTATTTGTCAGGTAGCCATGCATCTACTGACCATGTGACTGTTATTTGTCAGGTATCCATGCATCTACTGACCATGTGACTGTTTATTTGTCAGGTAGCCATGCATCTACTGACCATGTGACTGTTTATTTGTCAGGTAGCCATGCATCTACTGGCCATGTGACTGTTTATTTTCAGGTAGCCATGCATCTACTGACCATGTGACTGTTTATTTGTCAGGAAGCCATGCATCTACTGACCATGTGACTGTTTATTTGTCAGGTAGCCATGCATCTACTGACCATGTGACTGTTTATTTGTCAGGTAGCCATGCATCTACTGACCATGTGACTGTTTATTTGTCAGGTAGCCATGCATCTTCTGACCATGTGACTGTTTATTTGTCAGGTAGCCATGCATCTACTGACCATGTGACTGTTTATTTGTCAGGTAGCCATGCATCTACTGACCATGTGACTGTTTATTTGTCAGGTAGCCATGCATCTACTGACCATGTGACTGTTTATTTGTCAGGTAGCCATGCATCTACTGACCATGTGACTGTTTATTTGTCAGGTATCCGTGCTGCTGATTGTCCTCATGTTTGTGTTTGCCACGTACGGTGTACATCTGCTGGGAGGCCGACTAGCTCGCTGTAATGACCCAAATATTGGATCGAGGGTAAGGAATGATCTTGTAATGTTTGTGGGAGTGGATAAAGGGAGACATGTCTGAGGCAATGAACTGGACAGGGAGTTTGTCTGTTGCAGGAAAACTGCACTGGGCTGTTCTTCAGCAAGGTGTACATCACAAAGATGAAGATTGGTCGCAAAGACAGCGAGGGACCCGGCTTTCTGGTACCAAGAGTCTGGTCAGTGGCAACAATTCACTCATCATTTGCAATGATTGACACCTGCAAACACATGAGGAATGATTGACACCAGCAAACACATGAGGAATGATTGGCACCTGCAGACACATGAGGAATGATTGACACCTGCAAACACACGATGAATGATTGACACCTGCAAACACATGAGGACTGATTGACACCTGCAAACACACGAGGAATGATTGACACCTGCAAACACATGATGAATGATTGACACCTGCAAACACATGAGGAATGATTGACACCTGCAAACACACGAGGAATGATTGACACCTGCAAACACATGAGGAATGATTGACACCTGCAAACACATGAGGAATGATTGACACCTGCAAACACATGAGGAATGATTGACACCAGCAAACACATGAGGAATGATTGCCACCTGCAAACACATGAGGAATGATTGACACCAGCAAACACATGAGGAATGATTGCCACCTGCAAACACATGAGGAATGATTGACACCTGCAAACACATGAGGAATGATGAAAGCCACTATGTATGAACACATGGAATTGGTTTGCATTTCATACCCCCCTCATTGGTTTGTCTGGTCCAGACTATTATCCCCCGTCACAAAGTTGGGTAGGGGTATGGGAACCGAGTTCATCCGTCCGTCTGCTTCTTAATTTGGACAAATGTTTTCAAAATCAATTTAAGTCACAGAATTGGAATTTTACACACTGATGTTACTGGTCATCATGTCAAATGAGTTCAAAAATTGGTTTAATAAATTACTTTTTTACAGAGTTATGGCTCTTGCTCCGTGCTTTTCAACTTAGTGCATACTGCATGAAATAGGGACAAGTTTTCTCAGAAACTACTGAAGTTACATAAATGAAAGTTTGCATGCTTTTCTAAGAGATACTTGTATAGACTGAGTTATGTTTTCCATGTTATGTTACTCTTGGTGTATAGGACTGCCTCCTTGGTCTAGTGGTAGAGCGTCCGCCCGTAGAGCGTAAGGTCCGGGGTTCGATCCCCGACCGCGTCATACCAAAAGAGGGGCGGTCGGGTAGCCTAGTGGTTAAAGCGTTGGCTCGTCACGCCGAAGACCCGGGTTCGATTCCCGACATGGGTACAATGTGTGAAGCCCATTTCTGGTGTCCCCCGCCGTGATATTGCTGGAATATTGCTAAAAGCGGCGTAAAACCATACTCACTCACTCATACCAAAAGACGATAAAAGATTGTTCTTGTTGTTCCCCTGTCTGGCGCTCGGCATTAAGGGGCTAAAACAAGGACTTGTCGGCTCGGAGTCAGTATACTGTGTCTAAATGGTGTATTCATGTTAAACTGCGGCATGGTATCTCAGTGAGTTAGCACTATAAATCGGCATCGGTCCCGACTAGTACAAGCAGCCACACAAACACACACACACGTACATGCACGTCGCTATATAAGTGCAATAATCTTGGACGCTACGTTAAACCCCGTTTCACCTCACCTCACCTCACCTTGGTGCATAGTGTCTGCAATGACAAGTTTTCTCTGAAACTACTGAAGTTGGTTTATCTAAGAGATACTTATCAAGACTGAGATTGGGGCCTTTCTGATGACATAAAGCACCACAAGTCCTTATCTCTTCTTAAGACTTAGAACTCTTTTTTTATAGTTTTTATTCATTACTATGTGAACAAACAAAATTCTAGTTTGCCCCATGATGGGTGATAGTGATGACGCTATTTTCTGGCTTTATAACATCTGGTATACCAGTACTTAGTACTCATAAAGTGAGAAGAGTGTTTCAAGTGACATTAATTATTACAAGATTTACTTTCCCAACATCAAATGAAGAGGACCAAAGACATGTTCCCTGTCTTGACAAGCCTTGTGAGGCATCTCACAGTGATTAATATCAATGCAGAGAATCTAAATAGTTTTTTCAGCCCCTCATAAATAGAATACCAAAAGATAAGTTTTCTATGTGGTGCACTCTATGAGAAAGTGAGACATTCCTTTATTCTGTTTCCAGGGCCAACCCACGCAACTTCAACTTTGACAACATCGGCAATGCTATGCTGGCTCTCTTTGAGGTGTTGTCCCTGGAGGGCTGGCTGGAGATCAGGGACGTCATCATCAGCAGGGTTGGACCGGTCAGTATCTCCCCACACTCATGTAGGTCGGACCGGTCAGTGTCTCCCCACACTCATGTAGGTCGGACCAGTCAGTATCTCCCCACACTCATGTAGGACGGACCGGTCAGTATCTCCCTACACTCATGTAGGACGGACCGGTCAGTATCTCCCCACACTCATGTAGGTCGGACCAGTCAGTATCTCCCCACACTCATGTAGCTCGGACCAGTCAGTATCTCCCCACGCTCATGTAGGTCGGACCAGTCAGTATCACCCCACACTCATGTAGGTCGGACCAGTCAGTATCTCCCCATGCTCATGTAGGTCGGACCAGTCAGTATCTCCCCACACTCATGTAGATCGGACCAGTCAGTATCTCCCAACACTCATGTAGGTCGGACCAGTCAGTATCTCCCCATGCTCATGTAGGTCGGACCAGTCAGTATCTCCCAACACTCATGTAGGTCGGACCAGTCAGTATCTCCCAACACTCATGTAGGTCGGACCGGTCAGTATCTCCCCACGCTCATGTAGCTCGGACCAGTCAGTATCACCCCACACTCATGTAGGTCAGACCAGTCAGTATCTCCCCACACTCATGTAGGACGGACCAGTCAGTATCTCCCCATGCTCATGTAGGTCGGACCGGTCAGTATCTCCCAACGCTCATGTAGGTCGGACCAGTAAGTGTCTCCCCACGCTCATGTAGGTCAGACCGATCAGTGTCTCCCCACACTCATGTAGGTCGGACCAGTCAGTATCTCCCAACACTCATGTAGGTTGGACTGGTCAGTGTCTCCCCACACTCATGTAGGTCGGACCAGTCAGTATCTCCCAACACTCATGTAGGTCGGACCGGTCATTATCTCCCAACACTCTAGAGGTCGGACCGGTCAGTGTCTCCCCACACTCATGTAGGTCGGACCAGTCAGTATCTCCCAACACTCATGTAGGTTGGACTGGTCAGTGTCTCCCCACACTCATGTAGGTCGGACCAGTCAGTATCTCCCCATGCTCATGTAGGTCGGACCAGTCAGTATCTCCCAACACTCATGTAGGTCGGACCAGTCAGTATCTCCCAACACTCATGTAGGTCGGACCGGTCAGTATCTCCCCATGCTCATGTAGCTCGGACCAGTCAGTATCACCCCACACTCATGTAGGTCAGACCAGTCAGTATCTCCCCACACTCATGTAGGACGGACCAGTCAGTATCTCCCCATGCTCATGTAGGTCGGACCGGTCAGTATCTCCCAACGCTCATGTAGGTCGGACCAGTAAGTGTCTCCCCACGCTCATGTAGGTCAGACCGATCAGTGTCTCCCCACACTCATGTAGGTCGGACCAGTCAGTATCTCCCAACACTCATGTAGGTTGGACTGGTCAGTGTCTCCCCACACTCATGTAGGTCGGACCAGTCAGTATCTCCCAACACTCATGTAGGTCGGACCGGTCATTATCTCCCAACACTCTAGAGGTCGGACCGGTCAGTGTCTCCCCACACTCATGTAGGTCGGACCAGTCAGTATCTCCCAACACTCATGTAGGTTGGACTGGTCAGTGTCTCCCCACACTCATGTAGCTCAGACCAGTCAGTATCTCCCCACACTCATGTAGGTCGGACCAGTCAGTGTCTCCCCACACTCATGTAGCTCAGACCAGTCAGTATCTCCCCACACTCATGTAGCTCAGACCAGTCAGTATCTCCCCACACTCATGTAGCTCAGACCAGTCAGTATCTCCCCATGCTTATGTAGGACGGACCAGTCAGTATCTTCCAACACTCATGTAGGTTGGACTGGTCAGTGTCTCCCCACACTCATGTTGGCAGGGTCGGACCAGTCAGTATCTCCCCACACCCATGTTGGCAGGGTCGGACCAGTCAGTATCTCCCCACACCCATGTTGGCAGGGTCGGACCAGTCAGTATCTCCCCACACCCATGTTGGCAGGGTCGGACCAGTCAGTATGTCCCCACACCCATGTTGGCAGGGTCGGACATTTTAGTTGCAAAACTCAAGGATAGTCTGTTAAAGTGTAATGATTAATAAGTACAAGTAATTTTTCTTCATTTCACTGATGTGGTTGATGCTCTGTGTCAACAGATGGAGGCTATCTACATCCACTTCTTTGTGTTCCTTGGCTACATGATTGGACTGACTCTGTTTGTCGGCGTTGTCATCGCCAACTACAGTGAAAACAAGGTATGCTCCATGAAGGCAGTTGGACAACTCTTGCGTGCTTGTCTCTCCAGCAGTAGGTTTTATGTCCTAGACCTCCTTTCAGCTTGTCAGTTATCAGATACATTTCAATCATATAATTAAATACCTAAGCTAACACAATTAATTGAAAGGAGGTAAAGTAATTCTTTGAAGTGAATTTTGGCAAATTAGATTTCTACTTTGGCTTGGACGGGTAACTTGGGTACCTGGGTCTGGTGGGTACTGAGTAGGGCCCAGATACCCAAAGGTCTACCCGGACCTGTGGTTAGTCACATGATATATTGTTTTATGACAAAAATTATCTAGAACTCTATAGTTGCGCCACAAGTCACTAATGTTCTAATACTTTCTAACTATGCACCCATTCCTTCTGGGTGACACATGGTTGAATAAAGATATAACTTAAGTCAATTTCAGTGTATGCATGACCAGATTGTTTAATACATGTATCTAAATACATTTTGCCAGGGCTATGGTCGAGTAATAGGGGGCAGGGTACCCAGGTATGGTCGGGTAATAGGGGGGTGGGTACCTTGGTAGTAAATTTGGACTCGTCCCAGCCCTAATCTCTACTGAATGGGTCAATATGTAAAGATTGCAAGGTTGCATAAGTGATTATGATTTGGTATCAATGGAATTCTCTAACAATTATCCCCTACTAATTGAATCTCTGTATAGCCAGCCAAATCAGTTGGTATTTAACATATATTTATGATGTCATGCTGTGTGCATGTGTTAAGATGGTGTTTGTGTGTTCCACTGTGTCCAGGGCACAGCATTGCTGACAGTTGACCAGAGGAGATGGATGGACCTGAAGGGCAGGATCAAGCTGGCTCAGCCACTGCACATACCCCCCAGGCCAGGTCAGTCTGTCTAACCTTGCTGCACATACCCCCCAGACCAGGTCAGTCTGTCTAACCTTGCTGCACATACCCCCCAGACCAGGTCAGTCAGTCTAACCTTGCTGCACATACCCCCCAGACCAGGTCTGTCTGTCTAACCTTGCTGCACATACCCCCCCAGGCTAGGTCAGTCTGTCTAACCTTGCTGCACATACCCCCCAGACCAGGTCAGTCTGTCTAACCTTGCTGCACATACCCCCCAGGCCAGGTCAGTGAGTCTAACCTTGCTTCACATACCCCCCAGACCAGGTCTGTCTGTCTAACCTTGCTGCACATACCCCCCAGACCAGGTCAGTCTGTCTAACCTTGCTGCACATACCCCCCAGACCAGGTCAGTCTGTCTAACCTTGCTGCACATACCCCCCAGACCAGGTCAGTCTGTCTAACCTTGCTGCACATACCCCCCAGGCCAGGTCAGTGAGTCTAACCTTGCTGCACATACCCCCCAGACCAGGTCTGTCTGTCTAACCTTGCTGCACATACCCCCCAGACCAGGTCAGTCTGTTTAACCTTGCTGCACATACCCCCCAGACCAGGTCAGTCTTACCTTACTGCACATACCCCACAGACCAGGTCAGTCTTACCTTACTGCACATACCCCCCAGACCAGGTCAGTTTGTTGGATGAGGTGAAACTATATTTCATTTCCACTATTTCACCTTTTATTGTTATTAATGTTTTGTGTTCCTATTCAGACCGCAATGAGTTCCGATCCTGGATGTATGACATCACTCAGCACATCATCTTCAAGAGGGTGGTGGTGCTCCTGGTGCTCTCCAACTGCTGTATGCTGTTTGAACCTGTGAGTGCCACACTGGGGGAAGAATACCAAGGGAGGAGGTGGCAGGGAGGGGGCAGAAATATGCCTTCTGAGTAGCAGTGGCATGGACACATTTACTAGATTACAGAAATTCCAACAAATTAGAGCTTTGCAGATTTGGTTTGTTCCGGAAATTAAGGATTGTTCTGGACTCCCTTTTGATTATGTTTTTGTTCTATTTTCGGTCCAGCCATATGCTATATACTTCAGTAGAAATGCTCATAACGATTGACGGTAGTAACGAAATAAAACTATTTGTCCCTTTGGGTTGGTTATAACTGTAGTTTACTGTATATATATTTTCTTATAAGATAACTTTTTTTCTGGGACTAATTGTCTGTCAATGGGGTACTGTCTGAACCTGCTAGTGACAGCATTAGTATGGGGTCAAGCATATTCCCCAACTGCCAGTTTAAGCTGTCAAAGTCTCATTGCATGAAGTAGTGTTACTAGTTAGTGTTGTGGGTCAGTACATATGTGTTGTTTCTCCGCTACAGTGGAAGGACAGCCAGTGGACAGTCATCCTAGCAGGCTTTTCAACAGCCTTCACCATTCTCTTTGTCTTTGAGGTAAGTACTAGCATCCTTCACCATTCTCTTTGTCTTTGAGGTAAGTACTGGCATCCTTTACCATTCTCTTTGTCTGGGAGGTAAGTACTGGCATCCTTTACCATTCTCTTTGTTTTGGAGGTAAGTACTGGCATCCTTTACCATTCTCTTTGTCTTGGAGGTAAGTACTGGCATCCTTTACCATTCTCTTTGTCTTGGAGGTAAGTACTGGCACCCTTTCCCATTCTCTTTGTCTTGGAGGTAAGTACTGGCACCCTACACCATTCTCTTTGCCTTGGAGGAAAGTACTGGCACCCTTCACCATTCTCTTTGTCTTGGAGGTAAGTACTTGCATCCTTTACCATTCTCTTTGTCTTGGAGGAAAGTACTGGCATCCTTTACCATTCTCTTTGTCTTGGAGGAAAGTACTGGCATCCTTTACCATTCTCTTTGTCTTGGAGGTAAGTACTGGCATCCTTTACCATTCTCTTTGTCTTGGAGGTAAATACTGGCATCCTTCACCATTCTCTTTGTCTTGGAGGTAAGTACTGGCATCCTTCGACATTCTCTTTGTCTTGGAGGAAAGTACTGGCATCCTTCACCATTCTCTTTGTCTTGGAGGTAAGTACTGGCATCCTTCACCATTCTCTTTGTCTTGGAGGTAAGTACTGGCATCCTTTACCATTCTCTTTGTCTTGGAGGTAAGTACTGGCATCCTTCACCATTCTCTTTGTCTTGGAGGTAAGTACTGGCACCCTTCACCATTCTCTTTGCCTTGGAGGAAAGTACTGGCATCCTTTACCACTCTCTTTGTCTTGGAGGTAAGTACTGGCATCCTTTACCATTCTCTTTGTCTTGGAGGTAAGTACTGGCATCCTTTACCATTCTCTTTGTCTTGGAGGTAAGTACTGGCATCCTTCACCATTCTCTTTGTCTTGGAGGTAAGTACTGGCACCCTTCACCATTCTCTTTGCCTTGGAGGAAAGTACTGGCATCCTTTACCACTCTCTTTGTCTTGGAGGTAAGTACTGGCATCCTTTACCATTCTCTTTGTCTTGGAGGTAAGTACTGGCATCCTTTACCATTCTCTTTGTCTTGGAGGTAAGTACTGGCACCCTTCACCATTCTCTTTGTCTTGGAGGTAAGTACTGGCACCCTTCACCATTCTCTTTGCCTTGGAGGTAAGTACTGGCACCCTTCACCATTCTCTTTGTCTTGAAGGTAATTACTGGGAGACTTAACTTTCACTTTCTACTGACACGTTCTACACACAGTGAATATTCCCACCAGTTGAGGTGATATCAAATCTATTTCTGTTTATGTTTGATTATATTATGAACTTTTTTCATAAGTTTGAGTCTAATGTTAAAATGTCATGGTTCAATATCCAGTACTAGTGCTGTAATGATACATTGCCTAGCAACAGGTCTTTCAGCTGGGTATGTGGGACTAATGTATTGTCGTCTGTGCTTGTGTGGTACAGGTTATAATGAAGATGATAGCACTGACACCTGGCGGGTACTGGACGAGTCGGCGCAACCGATACGACATGTTTGTCACGCTGTTGGGAGTCATCTGGATTATCATGCACTTCATACCACAAGCCGTAAGTACACACTGACAACACTTCATACCACAAGGCCTGAGTACACACTGACAACACTTCACACCACAAGCCGTTAGTACACACTGGCAACACTTCACCCCACAAGCCATGAGTACACACTGGCAACACTTCATACCACAAGCCGTGAGTACACACTGGCAACATGTCACACTACAAGCCGTGAGTACACACCAGCAAGACTTCACACCACAAGCCGTGAGTACACTGGCAACACTTCATACCACAAGCCATGAGTACACACTGGCAACACTTCATACCACAAGCTATGAGTACACACTGGCAAAACTTCAAACCACAAGCCGTGAGTGCACACTGGCAACACTTCTCACCACAAGCAGTGAGTACACACTGGCAACACTTCAAACCACAAGCCGTGAGTGCACACTGGCAACACTTCACACCACAAACCGTGAGTACACACTGGCAACACTTCATACCACAAGCCATGAGTACACACTGGCAACACTTCAAACCACAAGCAGTGAGTACACACTGGCAACACTTCATACCACAAGCCATGAGTACACACTGGCAACACTTCAAACCACAAGCCGTTAGTACACACTGGCAACACTTCATGTCACAAGCCATGAGTACACACTGGCAACACTTCATACCACAAGCCATGAGTACACACTGGCAACACTTCAAACCACAAGCTGTGAGTACACACTGGCAACACTTCATACCACAAGCCGTGAGTACACACTGGCAACACTTCACACCACAAGCTGTGAGTACACACTGGCAACACTTCATACCACAAGCCGTGAGTACACTCTGGCAACACTTCACACCACAAGCTGTTAGTACACACTGGCAACACTTCATACCACAAGCCGTGAGTACACACTGGCAACACTTCACACCACAAGCTGTTAGTACACACTGGCAACACTTCATACCACAAGCCATGAGTACACACTGGCAACACTTCACACCAAGCTGATGGCATGTGTGTGTGTGTTGTTCAGTTTGAATCTATCTGTACAAGAATAGTTATAATGTACCTGTATGTATTAGGGCTGGCTGTAAAGATCTGAGCCTAACTACAAAGGATGTACAGTGTGCATGTACAGGCTGCACTTGAACCAATCACACGGCCAGGCAGCATAGTTCTGCAGGCAGCAAAGGGAATAGGTGTAAATGATGATGGACAACATTGGTTACCATGCTGCCATCAAGTATCTCTAAGTGAAAGGGGTAACTCTCAACAGACATCCATGCCAACATGGTGTTTTACGTTGAGGGGATTTGGGATTATTTTTGGAACATGGTTATTTTACCCAACTGTTTGGCGAACTTTGTGATGATGCGTCGACAGTAGGAATGTTTCTACTCCATTCATGTAGCATTTCATAAAAACTGTGGGAGTTATGTCTTTTTAAGGTTGAATCAAATTTTTTGTGCAGGACTTATACAGTTTGTATATGTTTGTGCAGAATGACTACAGCAACACTGTGGGGTATGTGGTGATTGTGCTGCGCTTCTTCACCATTACTGGAAAACATGTGAGTACCCTAGTCACTAACCTTGGACAACATGTGAGTACCCTATACACTGACCTTGGACCACATACCTATACACTGACCTTGGACAACATGTGAGTACCCTATACACTGACCTTGGACAACATGTAAGTACCCTATATGCTGACCTTGGACAACATGTGAGTACCCTATACACTGACCTTGGACAACATACCTATACACTGACCTTGGACAACTTGTGAGTACCCTATACACTGACCTTGGACAACATGTGAGTACCCTATACATTGACCTTGGACAACATATGAGTACCCTATACACTGACCTTGGACAACTTGTGAGTACCCTATACACTGACCTTGGACAACATGTGAGTACCCTAAACACTGACCTTGGACAACATGTGAGTACCCTATACATTGACCTTGGACAACATGTGAGTACCCTATACATTGACTTTGGACAACATGTGAGTACCCTATACACTGACCTTGGACAACATGTGAGTACCCTATACATTGACCTTGGACAACATGTGAGTACCCTATACATTGACCTTGGACAACATGTGAGTACCCTATACATTGACCTTGGACAACATGTGAGTACCCTATATGCTGACCTTAGACAACATGTGAATACCCTATACACTGACCTTGGACCACATACCTATACACAGACCTTGGACAACATGTGAGTACCCTATACATTGACCTTGGACCACATACCTATACACAGACCTTGGACAACATGTGAGTAACCTATACATTGACCTTGGACAACATGTGAGTACCCTATATGCTGACCTTAGACAACATGTGAATACCCTATACACTGACCTTGGACCACATACCTATACATTGACCTTGGACAACATGTGAATACCCTATACACAGACTTTGGACAACATGTGAGTACCCTATTTATTGACCTTGGACAACATATGAGTACCCTATACACTGACCTTGGACAACATGTGAGTACCCTATTTATTGACCTTGGACAACATATGAGTACCCTATACACTGACCTTGGACAACATGTGAATACCCTATACACTGACCTTGGACAACATATGAGTACCCTATACACTGACCTTGGACAACATGTGAATACCCTATACACTGACCTTGGACAACATACCTATACACTGACCTTGGACAACATGTGAGTACCCTATTTATTGACCTTGGACAACATATGAGTACCCTATACACTGACCTTGGACAACATATGAGTACCCTATACACTGACCTTGGACAACATATGAGTACCCTATACACTGACCTTGGACAACATAGAGTTTATGTGAGCAGGAGCACAGGAGAATCGACGGTGACATGGTTATATTGCTCCATACGAAAAAAATATCCGACAATATCGAACAGCGGTACCAAAGTTAGCTTATGGTTATTAACATTTAACAAAGTGAAATACAAGATTAACCCATTAAGTTCCATTCAGTACTCTAAGTGTTCTCTTTAGTTTTGCCATTACTCCTATATTGACATAATAAGAAGTACATACTCTTGACGCTGAAACATTATCTGGAGCCCTGCTATACACTGACCTTGGACACCATGTACGAGGGGCGTTCAATATAGAAATCTGCAGATTGGCCCTCTAACCACACCTGTGTGGCAGCCTTTATGTCTTCGTCATCCTGGAAGCGTCTTGCACGTAGGGCAGATTTCATTTGCCAGAACAAGAAATAGTCACTGGGGGCTAAGTCTGGGTTCAAACAGTTAAATCACCCACCCTACAGCCCAGACTTAGCCACCAGTGACTGTTTCCTGTTCCGGCAAATGAAATTATATTGAAAATTAAAAGTGCAAAACATATTCTGCGACTTGGTCTGATATTGAAGTTGCAAAACTTATTGAACGCCCCTCGTAAGTATTCTGTATGCTGACCATGTAAAACATGTAAGCACCTTTCCTCTGACCTTTGACAACAGAAAGTTACCAACCTGTCATTTTCTGTTTGAGACTGTAAATCATGTTAAGCAAGGCCAAATGCACATATTATATTTAGAACTCGTAAGGAGATAAGTTTAATGTGGCATACATTGGTCTGTGATCCCTACCAGAACTAGGCAGTGATGGAGCTGTGCCCTCCTCCTTGTTGCAGGCCACACTGAAGATGCTGATGCAGACCGTGGTGATGTCGGTGTTCAAGAGCTTCTTCATCATCATGGGCATGTTTCTCCTCATGCTGTTCTATGCCTATGCTGGCGTCCTTCTCTTCGGGGCTGTCAAGTACGGCTACAACCTGGGCAGGTGGGACTCTAGACAGAGCAGGGAACATCGGAAAATACTCTCTCTTCACCTAGACATGCATTTGTACCATTCACCAATATAAGTCAGTTTATTATTTTACTACAAATGGATTATGAATCAATAGGGTTACCATGGCAGCCACATTGAAAGTCATTATTTTACCCAATACTCAGTTATTTCTGGATGTTTCTTTGTGAAACTGGATGTGCAGTTATGTGGTGGGCAGAATAACATAACAACTGTTTAAGCTTACCTTCTTCTTAACCATCCTATAACTTTGGACTTCAACAGATATCTGTAATCTCCCTGAAATCAAAAGGTCATTGAAGCCAAGACTTTACATGGAATATCCCAGTCTGTATCATATGCACGTTTACTCCGGAGCACCACTGACAGCCATACTGTGTATATGTCCTGTCTGGGGATGTAATAAAGTAGGATGCATGGCATGTTTATGTGATTTGATTATTTGGAAACACTTTGTTTGTGAAAAAGTACCACCAAAACTACAAACTTCTTGTACTAGTCATGGTAGTAGGTTTTGATTTTCGAACTTTGGAAGGCCGCGTTGTGTTCATGGCTTTGGTTACTAAACTCTTTCTTTGCAACAGCGGTACTTTTGTCTTCTCAAAGATAAGTGAGTACTTGTAGAGTGTAAAGAATCTATTCGATGGAGTGTTGAGTGGGCTGTGAAGATCCCTACAGGTAGTTTGTTTCAGCCCCAATACATACATAATTTAATTATAAACATGATCAGTATGGATAGTATATGGCACTAGGGGTAAGACTTCCACCCAATCCCACCCTAAAAACGATATATGATGAAAAGGATTGAGTGGCAGATTTGGAGGGGGGGACATGTGCGGAAGTCAATCCTCCTCCAAGATAAAACACATTACACTTGTACAGAGTTGAATCATGTTCAATAAATGAAACATAAATATCCCAACTTGTATGAGGGATGCAGGCTGATGCAGGATGCAGTTTATAGCCCAAGTAGTATAGACGACTGGAGTATGGCCTCACCCCACACTGGACCAGGTCCTCCTGACAATGCTCCACGGAGGTCTCAAGTTTTATCAGTTATATGATGGATCACTGGATTGTCATGTTTGGCTAGCAAAATGTAGCAACTGCAAAGGTAGCTCCCATTGTCTTTATCCCTGAACAAATAAATATGCTATAAATATGTTTACTATCAACACAGTTCCACTGGCATGTATGGAAAACAAGCATTAGAAATACTACAAAATACTCTATGCATATACATGACATACATACATATATCACTGGTATTCTTTGTATAAACATATTACAGAATATACACATGGTTCATACCAAAGTTAAACACACAAGTAAGTTGAATTAAGAATACATTACAATATCATAAGACAATGCTTGCTAAAGTACTATATTCAACAACAATTCTTAATACATAGTATTCTAACCGAGGTTCTTCAGATAAATAGAGTAATAATGAAATGAACTTACCCTGTGTGATGCAGTGAAGTGCTGGTGCTCTCAGAACATGGGCAGAGATATATGCTGAGTGACCAGGGTACTCCCATGATTGAAGAGGTCATGGAGGACCAGAGAACAATAGCAGCCTAACCACAGGCCAGGCCTGCGACAGACCCAGTCATGATAGTCATGACCCTAAAAGAAGTTGTTTAGAGAAGCTAGCTCTCCTATGAATTAGTAGATTTGTGCTGGTGTAGAAGTTAACACAAGTTATTTATGGAAATAAATATTAAATATTTAGTTTTAGGTTATTAATTTAGTTCATCTTAGTTTAATGTAATGATGCTATAAAATCTGCCCACATACTATTTACAAGCATCCTGCTACATTTCTTCACCCATGTATGTTTCAGACATGCCAACTTCGAGACAGCATCAAGTGCCGTGATCCTGCTGTTCCGTATTGTGACTGGGGAGGACTGGAACAAGATCATGCATGACTGTATGGTGGGTGGACAGTGCACGCTGCTGCTGCTGCAGCAGGGGATGCCCAGATACTGGTTTGGCAATAGTCATAAGGCCAATCATTTTTCAAAAGACCATACTCTCCTGAATTAGGTTAATGTGATCTTACACTATTTAACCCTGTCACATATCAATTTACAGCAATATCAACTGTATCTTGTTTATACTCAAGCTGTTTCTGGCCTCCATGAGATGGTGTTATTGTAGGACAAGGTACTACTGCTGTTTCTTGCCTCCATGAGATGGTGTTATTGTAGGACAAGGTACTACTGCTGTTTCTTGCCTCCATGAGATGTGTTAATGTAGGACAAGGTACTACTGCTGTTTCTGGCCTCCATGAGATGTGTTAATGTAGGACCAGGTACTACTGCTGTTTCTTGCCTCCATGAGATGTGTTATTGTAGGACAAGGTACTACTGCTGTTTCTGGCCTCCATGAGATGTGTTAATGTAGGACCATGTACTACTGCTGTTTCTGGCCTCCATGAGATGGTGTTATTGTAGGACCAGGTACTACTGCTGTTTCTGGCCTCCATGAGATGTGTTATTGTAGGACCATGTACTACTGCTGTTTCTGGCCTCCATGAGATGTGTTAATGTAGGACCAGGTACTACTGCTGTTTCTTGCCTCCATGAGATGTGTTAATGTAGGACAAGGTACTACTGCTGTTTCTGGCCTCCATGAGATGGTGTTAATGTAGGACCATGTACTACTGCTGTTTCTGGCCTCCATGAGATGGTGTTATTGTAGGACCAGGTACTACTGCTGTTTCTTGCCTCCATGAGATGTGTTATTGTAGGACCAGGTACTACTGCTGTTTCTTGCCTCCATGAGATGTGTTATTGTAGGACCAGGTACTACTGCTGTTTCTTGCCTCCATGAGATGTGTTATTGTAGGACAAGGTACTACTGCTGTTTCTGGCCTCCATGAGATGTGTTATTGTAGGACAAGGTACTACTGCTGTTTCCCGACTCCATGACATGTGTTAATGTAGGACAAGGTACTACTGCTGTTTCTGGCCTCCATGAGATGTGTTAATGTAGTACCATGTACTACTGCTGTTTCTTGCCTCCATGAGATGTGTTAATGTAGGACAAGGTACTACTGCTGTTTCTGGCCTCCATGAGATGTGTTATTGTAGGACAAGGTACTACTGCTGTTTCTGGCCTCCATGAGATGTGTTATTGTAGGACAAGGTACTACTGCTGTTTCTGGCCTCCATGAGATGTGTTATTGTAGGACAAGGTACTACTGCTGTTTCTGGCCTCCATGAGATGTGTTATTGTAGGACAAGGTACTACTGCTGTTTCTGGCCTCCATGAGATGTGTTATTGTAGGACAAGGTACTACTGCTGTTTCCCGCCTCCATGAGATGTGTTAATGTAGGACAAGGTACTACTGCTGTTTCTGGCCTCCATGAGATGTGTTATTGTAGGACAAGGTACTACTGCTGTTTCTTGCCTCCATGAGATGTGTTAATGTAGGACAAGGTACTACTGCTGTTTCCCGCCTCCATGACATGTGTTAATGTAGGACAAGGTACTACTGCTGTTTCTGGCCTCCATGAGATGTGTTAATGTAGTACCAGGTACTACTGCTGTTTCTTGCCTCCATGAGATGTGTTATTGTAGGACAAGGTACTACTGCTGTTTCCCGCCTCCATGAGATGTGTTAATGTAGTACCATGTACTACTGCTGTTTCTGGCCTCCATGACATGTGTTAATGTAGGACAAGGTACTACTGCTGTTTCTGGCCTCCATGAGATGTGTTATTGTAGGACAAGGTACTACTGCTGTTTCCCGCCTCCATGAAATGGTGTTATTGTAGGACCATGTACTACTGCTGTTTCTGGCCTCCATGAGATGTGTTAATGTAGTACCAGGTACTACTGCTGTTTCTTGCCTCCATGAGATGTGTTATTGTAGGACAAGGTACTACTGCTGTTTCCCGCCTCCATGAAATGGTGTTATTGTAGGACCATGTACTACTGCTGTTTCTGGCCTCCATGAGATGTGTTAATGTAGTACCAGGTACTACTGCTGTTTCTTGCCTCCATGAGATGTGTTAATGTAGGACAAGGTACTACTGCTGTTTCTGGCCTCCATGAGATGTGTTAATGTAGGACAAGGTACTACTGCTGTTTCTGGCCTCCATGAGATGTGTTAATGTAGGACCATGTACTACTGCTGTTTCTGGCCTCCATGAGATGTGTTATTGTAGGACCATGTACTACTGCTGTTTCTGGCCTCCATGAGATGTGTTATTGTAGGACCATGTACTACTGCTGTTTCTGGCCTCCATGAGATGGTGTTATTGTAGGACAAGGTACTACTGCTGTTTCTGGCCTCCATGAGATGGTGTTATTGTAGGACAAGGTACTACTGCTGTTTCTGGCCTCCATGAGATGGTGTTATTGTAGGACAAGGTACTACTGCTGTTTCTGGCCTCCATGAGATGTGTTAATGAAGGACCAGGTACTACTGCTGTTTCTGGCCTCCATGAGATGTTGTTATTGTAGGACAAGGTACTACTGCTGTTTCTGGCCTCCATGAGATGTGTTAATGAAGGACCAGGTACTACTGCTGTTTCTGGCCTCCATGAGATGGTGTTATTGTAGGACAAGGTACTACTGCTGTTTCTGGCCTCCATGAGATGTGTTATTGTAGGACAAGGTACTACTGCTGTTTCTGGCCTCCATGAGATGGTGTTATTGTAGGACCATGTACTACTGCTGTTTCTGGCCTCCATGAGATGTGTTAATGAAGGACCAGGTACTACTGCTGTTTCTGGCCTCCATGAGATGGTGTTATTGTAGGACCATGTACTACTGCTGTTTCTGGCCTCCGTGAGATGTGTTAATGAAGGACCAGGTACTACTGCTGTTTCTGGCCTCCATGAGATGGTGTTATTGTAGGACCATGTACTACTGCTGTTTCTGGCCTCCATGAGATGTGTTATTGTAGGACAAGGTACTACTGCTGTTTCTTGCCTCCATGAGATGTGTTATTGTAGGACCATGTACTACTGCTGTTTCTTGCCTCCATGAAATGTGTTAATGTAGGACCATGTACTACTGCTGTTTCTGGCCTCCATGAGATGGTGTTATTGTAGGACAAGGTACTACTGCTGTTTCTGGCCTCCATGAGATGTGTTAATGTAGGACAAGGTACTACTGCTGTTTCTGGCCTCCATGAGATGGTGTTATTGTAGGACAAGGTACTACTGCTGTTTCCCGCCTCCATGAAATGTGTTATTGTAGGACCAGGTACTACTGCTGTTTCTTGCCTCCATGAGATGTGTTATTGTAGGACCATGTACTACTGCTGTTTCCCGCCTCCATGAAATGTGTTAATGTAGGACCATGTACTACTGCTGTTTCTTGCCTCCATGAGATGTGTTATTGTAGGACAAGGTACTACTGCTGTTTCTTGCCTCCATGAGATGTGTTATTGTAGGACCATGTACTACTGCTGTTTCTTGCCTCCATGAGATGTGTTATTGTAGGACAAGGTACTACTGCTGTTTCCCGCCTCCATGAAATGTGTTAATGTAGGACCATGTACTACTGCTGTTTCTTGCCTCCATGAGATGTGTTATTGTAGGACAAGGTACTACTGCTGTTTCCTGCCTCCATGAAATGGTGTTATTGTAGGACCATGTACTACTGCTGTTTCTTGCCTCCATGAGATGTGTTATTGTAGGACCATGTACTACTGCTGTTTCTGGCCTCCATGAGATGTGTTATTGTAGGACAAGGTACTACTGCTGTTTCTGGCCTCCATGAGATGTGTTATTGTAGGACAAGGTACTACTGCTGTTTCTGGCCTCCATGAGATGTGTTAATGTAGGACCAGGTACTACTGCTGTTTCTGGCCTCCATGAGATGTGTTAATCTAGGACCATGTACTACTGCTGTTTCTGGCCTCCATGAGATGTGTTAATGTAGGACCAGGTACTACTGCTGTTTCTGGCCTCCATGAGATGTGTTAATGTAGGACCATGTACTACTGCTGTTTCTGGCCTCCATGAGATGTGTTATTGTAGGACAAGGTACTACTGCTGTTTCCCGCCTCCATGAAATGTGTTAATGTAGGACCATGTACTACTGCTGTTTCTGGCCTCCATGAGATGGTGTTATTGTAGGACAAGGTACTACTGCTGTTTCCTGCCTCCATGAAATGGTGTTATTGTAGGACCATGTACTACTGCTGTTTCTTGCCTCCATGAGATGTGTTATTGTAGGACCATGTACTACTGCTGTTTCTGGCCTCCATGAGATGTGTTATTGTAGGACAAGGTACTACTGCTGTTTCTTGCCTCCATGAGATGTGTTATTGTAGGACAAGGTACTACTGCTGTTTCTGGCCTCCATGAGATGTGTTAATGTAGGACCAGGTACTACTGCTGTTTCTGGCCTCCATGAGATGTGTTAATCTAGGACCATGTACTACTGCTGTTTCTGGCCTCCATGAGATGTGTTAATGTAGGACCAGGTACTACTGCTGTTTCTGGCCTCCATGAGATGTGTTAATGTAGGACCATGTACTACTGCTGTTTCTGGCCTCCATGAGATGTGTTAATGTAGGACCAGGTACTACTGCTGTTTCTGGCCTCCATGAGATGGTGTTATTGTAGGACCATGTACTACTGCTGTTTCTGGCCTCCATGAGATGTGTTAATGTAGGACCATGTACTACTGCTGTTTCTGGCCTCCATGAGATGGTGTTATTGTAGGACCATGTACTACTGCTGTTTCTTGCCTCCATGAGATGGTGTTATTGTAGGACAAGGTACTACTGCTGTTTCTGGCCTCCATGAGATGTGTTAATGTAGTACCAGGTACTACTGCTGTTTCTTGCCTCCATGAGATGTGTTAATGTAGGACAAGGTACTACTGCTGTTTCTGGCCTCCATGAGATGTGTTAATGTAGGACCATGTACTACTGCTGTTTCTGGCCTCCATGAGATGTGTTATTGTAGGACCATGTACTACTGCTGTTTCTGGCCTCCATGAGATGTGTTAATGTAGGACCAGGTACTACTGCTGTTTCTGGCCTCCATGAGATGGTGTTATTGTAGGACAAGGTACTACTGCTGTTTCTGGCCTCCATGAGATGGTGTTATTGTAGGACAAGGTACTACTGCTGTTTCTGGCCTCCATGAGATGGTGTTATTGTAGGACAAGGTACTACTGCTGTTTCTGGCCTCCATGAGATGTGTTAATGAAGGACCAGGTACTACTGCTGTTTCTGGCCTCCATGAGATGGTGTTATTGTAGGACAAGGTACTACTGCTGTTTCTGGCCTCCATGAGATGTGTTAATGAAGGACCAGGTACTACTGCTGTTTCTGGCCTCCATGAGATGGTGTTATTGTAGGACAAGGTACTACTGCTGTTTCTTGCCTCCATGAGATGTGTTATTGTAGGACCATGTACTACTGCTGTTTCTGGCCTCCATGAGATGGTGTTATTGTAGGACCATGTACTACTGCTGTTTCTGGCCTCCATGAGATGTGTTAATGAAGGACCAGGTACTACTGCTGTTTCTGGCCTCCATGAGATGGTGTTATTGTAGGACCATGTACTACTGCTGTTTCTGGCCTCCATGAGATGTGTTAATGAAGGACCAGGTACTACTGCTGTTTCTGGCCTCCATGAGATGGTGTTATTGTAGGACCATGTACTACTGCTGTTTCTTGCCTCCATGAGATGTGTTATTGTAGGACAAGGTACTACTGCTGTTTCTTGCCTCCATGAAATGTGTTATTGTAGGACCATGTACTACTGCTGTTTCTTGCCTCCATGAAATGTGTTAATGTAGGACCATGTACTACTGCTGTTTCTGGCCTCCATGAGATGTGTTATTGTAGGACCATGTACTACTGCTGTTTCTGGCCTCCATGAGATGGTGTTATTGTAGGACCATGTACTACTGCTGTTTCTGGCCTCCATGAGATGTGTTAATGAAGGACCAGGTACTACTGCTGTTTCTGGCCTCCATGAGATGGTGTTATTGTAGGACCATGTACTACTGCTGTTTCTGGCCTCCATGAGATGTGTTAATGAAGGACCAGGTACTACTGCTGTTTCTGGCCTCCATGAGATGGTGTTATTGTAGGACCATGTACTACTGCTGTTTCTTGCCTCCATGAGATGTGTTATTGTAGGACAAGGTACTACTGCTGTTTCTGGCCTCCATGAGATGTGTTATTGTAGGACAAGGTACTACTGCTGTTTCTGGCATCCATGAGATGGTGTTATTGTAGGACAAGGTACTACTGCTGTTTCCCGCCTCCATGAAATGTGTTATTGTAGGACCATGTACTACTGCTGTTTCTTGCCTCCATGAAATGTGTTAATGTAGGACAAGGTACTACTGCTGTTTCTGGCCTCCATGAGATGGTGTTATTGTAGGACAAGGTACTACTGCTGTTTCTGGCCTCCATGAGATGGTGTTATTGTAGGACAAGGTACTACTGCTGTTTCCCGCCTCCATGAAATGTGTTATTGTAGGACCATGTACTACTGCTGTTTCTTGCCTCCATGAGATGTGTTATTGTAGGACAAGGTACTACTGCTGTTTCTTGCCTCCATGAGATGTGTTATTGTAGGACCATGTACTACTGCTGTTTCTGGCCTCCATGAGATGTGTTATTGTAGGACAAGGTACTACTGCTGTTTCCCGCCTCCATGAAATGTGTTAATGTAGGACCATGTACTACTGCTGTTTCTGGCCTCCATGAGATGGTGTTATTGTAGGACAAGGTACTACTGCTGTTTCCCGCCTCCATGAAATGTGTTAATGTAGGACCATGTACTACTGCTGTTTCTGGCCTCCATGAGATGTGTTATTGTAGGACAAGGTACTACTGCTGTTTCTGGCCTCCATGAGATGTGTTAATGAAGGACCAGGTACTACTGCTGTTTCTGGCCTCCATGAGATGGTGTTATTGTAGGACAAGGTACTACTGCATTTTCCCGCCTCCATGAAATGGTGTTATTGTAGGACCAGGTACTACTGCTGTTTCTTGCCTCCATGAGATTTGTTATTGTAGGACAAGGTACTACTGCTGTTTCTGGCCTCCATGAGATGTGTTAATGTAGGACCATGTACTACTGCTGTTTCTGGCCTCCATGAGATGTGTTATTGTAGGACCATGTACTACTGCTGTTTCTGGCCTCCATGAGATGGTGTTATTGTAGGACCATGTACTACTGCTGTTTCTGGCCTCCATGAGATGTGTTATTGTAGGACAAGGTACTACTGCTGTTTCTGGCCTCCATGAGATGGTGTTATTGTAGGACAAGGTACTACTGCTGTTTCCCGCCTCCATGAAATGTGTTAATGTAGGACCATGTACTACTGCTGTTTCTGGCCTCCATGAGATGGTGTTATTGTAGGACAAGGTACTACTGCTGTTTCCCGCCTCCATGAAATGTGTTAATGTAGGACCATGTACTACTGCTGTTTCTGGCCTCCATGAGATGGTGTTATTGTAGGACAAGGTACTACTGCTGTTTCCCGACTCCATGAAATGGTGTTATTGTAGGACCATGTACTACTGCTGTTTCTTGCCTCCATGAGATGTGTTAATGTAGGACAATGTACTACTGCTGTTTCTGGCCTCCATGAGATGTGTTATTGTAGGACCATGTACTACTGCTGTTTCTGGCCTCCATGAGATGGTGTTATTGTAGGACAAGGTACTACTGCTGTTTCCCGCCTCCATGAAATGTGTTAATGTAGGACCATGTACTACTGCTGTTTCTGGCCTCCATGAGATGTGTTATTGTAGGACCATGTACTACTGCTGTTTCTTGCCTCCATGAGATGTGTTATTGTAGGACAAGGTACTACTGCTGTTTCCCGCCTCCATGAAATGTGTTAATGTAGGACCATGTACTACTGCTGTTTCTGGCCTCCATGAAATGGTGTTATTGTAGGACAAGGTACTACTGCTGTTTCCCGACTCCATGAAATGGTGTTATTGTAGGACCATGTACTACTGCTGTTTCTGGCCTCCATGAGATGTGTTATTGTAGGACAAGGTACTTCTGCTGTTTCTGGCCTCCATGAGATGGTGTTATTGTAGGACCAGGTACTACTGCTGTTTCTTGCCTCCATGAAATGGTGTTATTGTAGGACAAGGTAATACTGCTGTTTCCCGACTCCATGAAATGGTGTTATTGTAGGACCATGTACTACTGCTGTTTCTGGCCTCCATGAAATGGTGTTATTGTAGGACAAGGTACTACTGCTGTTTCCCGACTCCATGAAATGGTGTTATTGTAGGACCATGTACTACTGCTGTTTCTTGCCTCCATGAGATGTGTTATTGTAGGACAAGGTACTACTGCTGTTTCTGGCCTCCATGAGATGTGTTATTGTAGGACAAGGTACTACTGCTGTTTCTTGCCTCCATGAAATGGTGTTATTGTAGGACAAGGTACTACTGCTGTTTCTGGCCTCCATGAGATGTGTTATTGTAGGACAAGGTACTACTGCTGTTTCTGGCCTCCATGAGATGGTGTTATTGTAGGACCAGGTACTACTGCTGTTTCTGGCCTCCATGAGATGTGTTATTGTAGGACCAGGTACTACTGCTGTTTCTTGCCTCCATGAAATGGTGTTATTGTAGGACAAGGTACTACTGCTCAGCTCCTGTTTCAGATCAGTCCTCCGTTCTGCAGCAGGGGGCCCAACTACTGGGACACAGACTGTGGCAACTTCACTGCATCACTCATCTACTTCTGCACCTTCTACGTCATCATCACCTACATTGTGCTCAACTTGCTTGTCGGTCAGCATCTTATCTTGGCACATGTGTGACACTGTCTGATACCACAGGGGATTGAAACGCAAAAAATAGGAGCTACAAGATATATGGTCACACCCAGTGTCAGTATTCTGTATAAAAGGAAAGGGATGTAACGAGGCCAGCTCACAGTGAGACATAGATGAAGAAAATCGATGCCATTGTTTGGGGGCTTGCGTCTTCAGAAGCTGAAATACCATGATTTTTCAATTCAAAATCCCTACTCAGAATTTGTACCGATTTGTACCGCTAACTTACCGATTTTGTTGTTTATTGGATCCTGTACACAAATACCATCCACCAAAACAAGTTTAATCGATGGCACCTGTCAGCCCTCCCATCGTCATTCTTTCCGCGACACATGAACCTGATGGTATAATGAGTTTACGCACATTTATTTGTCTCAATAAGCCCTTTGCCGTGACCCGTCCGCCATAGACGACCTTGACCTTGCCATACCTGTCACTGAAAAAAATCCAGCGATCTGTTTGGCTATAAATAAAATGTGTTTTTCCTCTACATAGTCTCCTTAATGAATGGCGCAACTTTTTTCAATTTTGAGCAGGGATTTTGGCTTGGAATAAAAAAATCAATATTTTGGCTTTGATTTTCTTCATGTATGTCTCATTATGTAGCTAAATGTATTGGCTTGAGATGAGTGCATAGTTTAATTGGGGTGTTTACAATGGACATTGTTGAAATCATCCTCATACAAACTTGGTGAGTTGGCCTCATTACTACCCTTTCCTTTTATACAGTATATTGACACTGGGTGTGGCCATATATATTGTGGATCCTATTTTTTGGCTCCCAAGACACTGTGTATAACACTGAAAAAAAGAGTTTAGGATTCCCATGAACAAAACAACAGTGATGATTTGTAACGCTGAACAACCGGCTTGAATGTGTTATTTCACATGTCACATGATGAACATTTCCACAAAACTAGCAGTACATTACACCCGTGAAGATCTGCCTTAGAATAGGTCTTCAGCAACCCACGCTTGTTGTTGGAGGTGACTGTGCTTGTCATAAGAGGTACCAAAGGGATCAGGTGGTCATGCTCACTGACTTGGATGATGCATGTCATCCTATCCCAATTGTGTTGATTGATGCTCATGATGTCAATCTCTGGATTGTCTGGTCCAGACTTGATTATTTACAGATCGCCGTCTTGTAGGTGGAATATTGCTGAGTGCGGTGTTAAACAACCAACAAACAAACAAACAAACAAACAAGCAAACAAACAAGCAGTACATTATGCACATAGTTTCACTCACTGATCATATTTCAGGGTTAAATTATTTACTTGATAGTCATTAACAAAAGTCTGATTTAAGGTGAATGAAAAGAGGTGAGGATGTACTGTATGATGTTGATGTGACTGTTACAACCGGAGTAGTTTGTTGTCTGACTGATGGTGTGTGATGTTGCTGTGACTGTTGCAACTGGAGTAGTTTGTTGTCTGACTGATGGTGTGTGATGTTGATGTGACTGTTGCAACCAGAGTAGTTTGTTGTCTGACTGATGGTGTGTGATGTTGATGTGACTGTTACAACCGGAGTAGTTTGTTGTCTGACAAATGGTGTGTGATGTTGATGTGACTGTTGCAACCGGAGTAGTTTGTTGTCTGACTGATGGTGTGTGATGTTGATGTGACTGTTGCAACCAGAGTAGTTTGTTGTCTGACTGATGGTGTGTGATGTTGATGTGACTGTTGCAGCCAGAGTAGTTTGTTGTCTGACTGATGGTGTGTGATGTTGATGTGACTGTTGCAACCAGAGTAGTTTGTTGTCTAACTGATGGTGTGTGATGTTGATGTGACTGTTACAACCGGAGTAGTTTGTTGTCTGACTGATGGTGTGTGATGTTGCTGTGACTGTTGCAACCAGAGTAGTTTGTTGTCTGACTGATGGTGTGTGATGTTGATGTGACTGTTGCAACCAGAGTAGTTTGTTGTCTGACTGATGGTGTGTGATGTTGATGTGACTGTTGCAGCCAGAGTAGTTTGTTGTCTGACTGATGGTGTGTGATGTTGATGTGACTGTTGCAGCCAGAGTAGTTTGTTGTCTGACTGATGGTGTGTGATGTTGCTGTGACTGTTGCAACCAGAGTAGTTTGTTGTCTGACTGATGGTGTGTGATGTTGATGTGACTGTTGCAACCAGAGTAGTTTGTTGTCTGACTGATGGTGTGTGATGTTGATGTGACTGTTGCAGCCAGAGTAGTTTGTTGTCTGACTGATGGTGTGTGATGTTGATGTGACTGTTGCAACCAGAGTAGTTTGTTGTCTGACTGATGGTGTGTGATGTTGATGTGACTGTTGCAACCGGAGTAGTTTGTTGTCTAACTGATGGTGTGTGATGTTGATGTGACTGTTGCAACCAGAGTAGTTTGTTGTCTGACTGATGGTGTGTGATGTTGATGTGACTGTTGCAGCCAGAGTAGTTTGTTGTCTGACTGATGGTGTGTGATGTTGATGTGACTGTTGCAACCAGAGTAGTTTGTTGTCTGACTGATGGTGTGTGATGTTGATCTGACTGTTGCAACCGGAGTAGTTTGTTGTCTGACTGATGGTGTGTGATGTTGATGTGACTGTTACAACCGGAGTAGTTTGTTGTCTGACTGATGATGTGTGATGTTGATGTGACTGTTGCAACCGGAGTAGTTTGTTGTCTGACTGATGATGTGTGATGTTGATGTGACTGTTGCAGCCAGAGTAGTTTGTTGTCTGACTGATGGTGTGTGATGTTGATGTGACTGTTGCAGCCAAGGTAGTTTGTTGTCTGACTGATGGTGTGTGATGTTGATGTGACTGTTGCAACCAGAGTAGTTTGTTGTCTGACTGATGGTGTGTGATGTTGATGTGACTGTTGCAACCAGAGTAGTTTGTTGTCTGACTGATGGTGTGTGATGTTGATGTGACTGTTGCAGCCAAGGTAGTTTGTTGTCTGACTGATGGTGTGTGATGTTGCTGTGACTGTTGCAACCAGAGTAGTTTGTTGTCTGACTGATGGTGTGTGATGTTGATGTGACTGTTGCAACCAGAGTAGTTTGTTGTCTGACTGATGATGTGTGATGTTGATGTGACTGTTGCAGCCAAGGTAGTTTGTTGTCTGACTGATTGTGTGTGATGTTGATGTGACTGTTGCAGCCAAGGTAGTTTGTTGTCTGACTGATGATGTGTGATGTTGATGTGACTGTTGCAACCAGAGTAGTTTGTTGTCTGACTGATGGTGTGTGATGTTGATGTGACTGTTGCAGCCAGAGTAGTTTGTTGTCTGACTGATGGTGTGTGATGTTGATGTGACTGTTGCAACCAGAGTAGTTTGTTGTCTGACTGATGGTGTGTGATGTTGATGTGACTGTTGCAACCAGAGTAGTTTGTTGTCTGACTGATGGTGTGTGATGTTGATGTGACTGTTGCAACCAGAGTAGTTTGTTGTCTGACTGATGATGTGTGATGTTGATGTGACTGTTGCAGCCTAGGTAGTTTGTTGTCTGACTGATTGTGTTGATGTTGATGTGACTGTTGCAGCCAAGGTAGTTTGTTGTCTGACTGATGATGTGTGATGTTGATGTGACTGTTGCAGCCAGAGTAGTTTGTTGTCTGACTGATGGTGTGTGATGTTGATGTGACTGTTGCAGCCAGAGTAGTTTGTTGTCTGACTGATGGTGTGTGATGTTGATGTGACTGTTGCAACCAGAGTAGTTTGTTGTCTGACTGATGGTGTGTGATGTTGATGTGACTGTTGCAGCCAGAGTAGTTTGTTGTCTGACTGATGGTGTGTGATGTTGATGTGACTGTTGCAACCAGAGTAGTTTGTTGTCTGACTGATGGTGTGTGATGTTGATGTGACTGTTGCAGCCAGAGTAGTTTGTTGTCTGACGTTTGTTGTCTGACTGATGGTGTGTGATGTTGATGTGACTGTTGCAACCAGAGTAGTTTGTTGTCTGACTGATGATGTGTGATGTTGATGTGACTGTTGCAGCCAAGGTAGTTTGTTGTCTGACTGATTTTGTTGATGTTGATGTGACTGTTGCAGCCAAGGTAGTTTGTTGTCTGACTGATGATGTGTGATGTTGATGTGACTGTTGCAGCCAGAGTAGTTTGTTGTCTGACTGATGGTGTGTGATGTTGATGTGACTGTTGCAGCCAGAGTAGTTTGTTGTCTGACTGATGGTGTGTGATGTTGATGTGACTGTTGCAACCAGAGTAGTTTGTTGTCTGACTGATGGTGTGTGATGTTGATGTGACTGTTGCAACCAGAGTAGTTTGTTGTCTGACTGATGATGTGTGATGTTGATGTGACTGTTGCAGCCAAGGTAGTTTGTTGTCTGACTGATTGTGTGTGATGTTGATGTGACTGTTGCAGCCAAGGTAGTTTGTTGTCTGACTGATGATGTGTGATGTTGATGTGACTGTTGCAGCCAGAGTAGTTTGTTGTCTGACTGATGGTGTGTGATGTTGATGTGACTGTTGCAGCCAGAGTAGTTTGTTGTCTGACTGATGGTGTGTGATGTTGATGTGACTGTTGCAGCCAGAGTAGTTTGTTGTCTGACTGATGGTGTGTGATGTTGACGTGACTGTTGCAACCAGAGTAGTTTGTTGTCTGACTGATGGTGTGTGATGTTGATGTGACTGTTGCAGCCAGAGTAGTTTGTTGTCTGACTGATGGTGTGTGATGTTGATGTGAGTGTTGCAACCAGAGTAGTTTGTTGTCTGACTAATGGTGTGTGATGTTGATGTGAGTGTTGCAACCAGAGTAGTTTGTTGTCTGACTGATGGTGTGTGATGTTGATGTGACTGTTGCAACCAGAGTAGTTTGTTGTCTGACTGATGGTGTGTGATGTTGATGTGACTGTTGCAACCAGAGTAGTTTGTTGTCTGACTGATGGTGTGTGATGTTGATCTGACTGTTGCAACCAGAGTAGTTTGTTGTCTGACTGATGGTGTGTGATGTTGATGTGACTGTTGCAGCCAAGGTAGTTTGTTGTCTGACTGATGGTGTGGGATGTTGATGTGACTGTTGCAACTGGAGTAGTTTTTAGTCTGACTGATGGTGTGTGATGTTGATGTGACTGTTGCAACCAGAGTAGTTTGTTGTCTAACTGATGGTGTGTGATGTTGATGTGACTGTTACAACCGGAGTAGTTATTTGTTTGACTGATGATGGTGTGTGATGTTGATGTGACTGTTGCAGCCAAGGTAGTTTGTTGTCTAACTGATGGTATGTTTTGTTGGATTCAGCCATCATCATGGAGAACTTCTCTCTGTTCTACTCTAATGAGGAGGATGCTCTGCTCAGCTACAATGACATTCGGCAGTTCCAGAACACATGGAACTATGTAGACATCAATAGAAAGGTATGCAGACATCCTCACATTGACAACAGTCAGAAGTAAATATACACTTTAAAATAAGCAGGTTTTTCTTTTCTTCTGTTGTGCTTTTGGTTTCATTATGCTGAACTATAATATTTAAGAATTGTTAGTGATGTACTACACTGTGTCGACAGGGTGTGATCCCGGCTCGGCGGGTGAAGTACTTGCTCCGCCTGCTGCGAGGCCGTCTTGAGGTAGATCTGGAGAAGGACCGCTTGTTGTTCAAACACATGTGCTACGAGATCGAGAAGTTGCACCAGGGCGGCGACGTTACATTCCATGATGTCCTCAGGTATGTCAACCCTCATGTCTCACTCTCTCATGCTCCATATGTCAACCCTCGTGTCTCACTCTCTCATGCTCCATACGTCAACCCTCGCGTCTCACTCTCTCATGCTCCATATGTCACCCCCCGCGTCTCACTCTCTCATGCTCCATATGTCAACCCTCGCGTCTCACTCTCTCACGCTCCATATGTCAACCCCCGCGTCTCACTCTCTCATGCTCTATATGTCACCCCCCGCGTCTCACTCTCTCATGCTCCATACGTCAACCCTCGTGTCTCACTCTCTCATGCTCCATACGTCAACCCTCGCGTCTCACTCTCTCATGCTCCATACGTCAACCCTCGCGTCTCACTCTCTCATGCTCCATATGTCACCCCCCGCGTCTCACTCTCTCATGCTCCATATGTCAACCCTCGCGTCTCACTCTCTCATGCTCCATATGTCAACCCCCGCGTCTCACTCTCTCACGCTCCATATGTCACCCCCCGCGTCTCACTCTCTCATGCTCCATATGTCAACCCCCGCGTCTCACTCTCTCATGCTCCATATGTCAACCCCCGCGTCTCACTCTCTCATGCTCCATATGTCAACCCTCGCGTCTCACTCTCTCACGCTCCATATGTCAACCCCCGCGTCTCACTCTCTCATGCTCCATATGTCAACCCCCGCGTCTCACTCTCTCATGCTCCATATGTCAACCCTCGCGTCTCACTCTCTCATGCTCCATGTGTCAACCCTCGCGTCTCACTCTCTCATGCTCCATATGTCAACCCTCGCATCTCACTCTCTCATGCTCATGCTCATGCTCCATACGTCAACCCTCGCATCTTACCCTCTCATGCTCCATGTGTCAACCCTTGCGTCTTACTCTGTCATGCTCATGCTCATGCTCCATACGTCAACCCTCGCATCTTACCCTCTCATGCTCCATACGTCAACCCTTGCGTCTTACTCTGTCATGCTCCATGTGTCAACTCTCGCGTCTTACTCTGTCTTGCTCTTGCTCCATACGTCAACCCTCGTGTCTCACTCCCTCATGCTCCATACATCAACCCTCACTCAGGGTAGCAGAAAGCCCATGACTTCAGTACATCTTATTTATTACTTCTTTTTTTTACAGTAAAATAACATACTTCTCACTCACTCATTCACTTTAGTAATACAAACATACTGCATATATCAAGTATGCTTAAACTATTAAAGTTTATATATCATATTGCGGTGTAGGAAAGTACATGGTCTCAAACATTAAAGTCTTAAGTACAAAACTAAAATTAAAATGAAAGCTGCTCCTCATTTTCGAAAAAGTTGATGATACAGCATCCAAGCACCATAGAATTTCTGTTGAATACCTGTCTTGAAAGGAATAACTTTTTCAATGTTGTATAGTGAAAAAGCTTCGTTTTTATAAACATGAAAATAAGGTTTTGTATTTTGGAATTTGCATCTATAAATATAGAATTTTGCAATTTGTAAAAGTAAATCAAACACTTTATCTGTTTTTATATTCTCTTTAACTCCAAAAAGTATCAATTCTGAACAAAATGTCATTTAATAAACATGAAAGCACTGGTCTATCCACACTGACACTTCATCCCCAAATCGTTTTATTACACCACATTCCCAAATCAAGTGAGTAATTGTTTCCCTTTCATTGTGACAGGAGCACAAATCATTCTGAGCATTATTGAGTACATACAGAAAAGTATTAGTGGTGAGAATTCTGTTGATAATTTTGTATTGAAACCATCACAGGTTGACATCCTGTGTTGTACTGAATATTTTATTACAAATATTGTAATTCCCACTTTTCCTGCCCTTTAGTTTTTTTAACTTCTGTAGAAACCAATAAAAAATTAAAATGCTTTGAACCCGACTTGGAACTACAAATAGTTTTTACCACACAGCGCTGGTCCTCCACAGAACCTGTTGGAACTCTTACTAAATTTAGAGCTTTAAGGTTTTGTTTAATGCTGCTGCGACACCATACAACTCCAGATAGGATGAACAAATACCATACATTTCAATAAATTCCTCATATGACAGAAACTCCTTATTGGCCTTGACCAAGTCTATAACTTTGGAGACGCCCTGGCTTGATTTTCTTATCAAGCACTATAAATGACTGAAAACAACTTTTCCAAAGCTCATGACTTATCAAAGATACGTTTCTCTTGGAAACACGTCACACCAAACTCACCAAGTTTACACAAATAAGGAAATGTAGATTTAAATAGGTGCTTCCATTTTGGATCACCTAAGGACACAAGTCTCTTTATCCATGTGGCCTTAAGGGATGTTACATATGAATAAATATTCACCATACTTAAGCCCCCTTGTTTAACAGGTTGACAACTTTAATCCTCTTTAATTTGTCTCGTTTATCACTCTAAAGAAATATAAAAAGCATAGCATTTAAGGTAACAAGAAAACCATTTGGGGGATCAGGCAGTGATAACAATAGATAATTGAGTTTTGAAATCATCAAGGATTTAATGATTGCCACCCTACCAATTGGTGTAACTATCCATTTCATCCACCTATTCATAATCAGTTTTAACTCAAATAATTTAAGTTCAACCGATTTATGCAAAATTTGACTCCAAGAATTCTAAACTCTTCTGGATTCCAACTAATAGGCAAATAATCTTTGAACTTTTCTTTTCAACCTCTCTTGGGGCCAAGCCAGATAACTTGAGTTTTATTATAGTTAATCTTAAGACCAGATATTTTGGCAAAACAATCAAGGGAGTTAATACATGATACAAAGGAGGACTGACTACCGTCAAGCAAAGACGTATATACATCCGTGCGTCAAGTAATAATTCCATATCGTCAGCATACTGACTAAGAAGATACTCACTACCAGGATACCTTTGACATCTGTTAGAGCGGATCATATTGGCTAGTATTTCTGCACAGATAATAATTATATACGGTGATAATGGGTTACCCTGTCTACAACCTTGTTGGATATTAAAATAAGATAACAACTGACCATTGATGGACATACAGCTTTTTATATCATTGAAAAATACAGATATATATTTTCTTAAATTTTCACCAGATCCTCAAAAGGATAAAGATTTGTCGATAAATGACCAAGCAATGGAATCAAATGCCTTCTCAAAGTCTATAAGAAGAAGCATACCAGGAATGTTTGATTTTTCTGTACATGAGATGGCATCATAGATTAAGCGAATATTGTCACCAATGTAGCGACCTGTATATATGAAACATTCAATAGTGATATGGGCCTCCAGTTAGTTATGAAGCATTTAGGCTTGTCCCCCTTTGGAATACAGACAATAACCCTTGTTTCTGGGTAACAGAGAGTTCACCTGATTTTAAACCACAATTCAATGATCGCAATAAAAACTGTCTAACATCTTTCCAAAAGAATGTATAAAATTCAGTGGGAAAGCCATCTGAGCCTGGGCTTTGACATCCACCGTTTATGTGGGTGACTGTGTTACAGCATGCTGTCGTACCGGTCAGTGGACATTCGCAAGTCCCTGCAGCTGGAGGAGCTACTGGCACGGGAGGAACTGGAGTACACCATCGAGGAGGAGGTGGCCAAACAGACGATCCGCAACTGGCTCGACAAGTGCCTCAAGAGAATCAGAGCTGTATGTGTACTTCTTAAATGTTGTCAGGATTATGCTAGCACCAATTTATTAACAATAGTTGGTCTATATAAGCTCATTTCGAATGCATAAGGAAATTGTGCGACAGACATTCATTACCTAACCCATATAGACAGAGTGGCATTACCTAACCCATATAGACAGACATTCATTCCCTAACCCATACAGACATAAGGAAAGCTATCAATCCAACAATGTTGAATTGTGGTAAGCTATTACGACATGAAAGAAGTCACCACCTTGGTGCTCTTTCTTTATGCAAGATTTAGATCTACCAGTTATGGCTTTGTGGACAAAACAATCCTGACGAACAGACTGACAAGTTCATTTCTCTCCTTGCAGAAGGAGCATTCCAACATTATCTCCAACCTGCGAGCAACCAATGAGCCACTGTTCACTGTCACTGAACTGACATCGGGGGGAGCTGACATCAAGGAGGAGAAGGAGGAGGGACCTGTGCCTCCCCGCACCAGGAAGAAGGGGCATGTCGAGCTCCGCAATCCTGTCATACAACCACCCAGTGTTCTACAGGTAGGTACCCTGTCATACAACCACCCAGTGTTCTACAGGTAGGTACCCTGTCATACAGCCACCCAGTGTTGTACAGGTAGGTACCCTGTCATACAGCCACCCAGTGTTCTACAGGTAGGTACCCTGTCATACAGCCACCCAGTGTTGTACAGGTAGGTACCCTGTCATACAGCCACCCAGTGTTCTACAGGTAGGTACCCTGTCATACAACCAGCCACCGAGTGTTCTACAGGTAGGTAGGTACCCTGTCATACAGCCACCCAGTGTTCTGCAGGTAGGTAGGTACCCTGTCATACAGCCACCCAGTGTTCTAAGGGTTTCTGGAACTTTATACTTTTTTAGCCTTATATTCTGACCTTTGTCCTGTAAGTTTGTGTGTTTGATGAGAGGTGTTTGTGTTGTATAGGGCCAGTCAATGAGGAAGTTTCTGACCCCAACACTGAGTGACGGAGCGTCACGCCTGGCAGAGAAGGAAAGACCTAACCTCCGCAAGAGAAGCTGTAAGATCAACACAGGTAGTATGTCTTTGACAGGCATTTAGAAGTGATACACATAAGAAAGAGAATTTGTTGATGACAACTTCTTTATTATGAGGAACACAATGTTTGGGCTGAATAAATTCTTTGAGGCAGAGAACATATATATGTACCTGTAGAACAAAAAAAGTTACCGGTCAGTGTGTACCAGTCTGTGTACCAGTGGGTGTGTGCGGATCAGTGTGTGTGTACCGGTCAGTGTGTATCAGTCTGTGTGTACCGGTCAGTGTGTATCAGTCTGTGTGTACCTGTCAGTGTGTATCAGTCTGTGTGTACCAGTGGATGTGTGCAGGTCAGTGTGTGTACCAGTGGGTGTGTGCGGGTCAGTGTGTATCAGTGGGTGTGTGCGGGTGGGTGTGTATCAATGTGTATATCGATCAGTGTGTATCGATCAGTGTGTGTACCGATCAGTGTGTGTACCAATCAGTGTGTGTGTACCGGTCAGTGTGTACCAATCAGTGTGTATCAGTCTGTGTGTACTGATTAGTGTGTGTACCGATCAGTGTGTATCAGTCTGTGTGTACCGATCAGTGTGTGTTACAATCAGTGTGTATCATTGTGTGTACCGTTCAGTGTGTATCAGTCTGTGTACCGATCAGTGTGTATCAGTCTGTATGTACCGATCAGTGTGTATCAGTCTGTATGTACCGATCAGTGTGTATCAGTCTGTGTGTAGCAGTGTGTGTACCGATCAGTGTGTAGCAGTGTGTGTACCGGTCAGTGTGTATCAGTCTGTGTGTACTGGTCAGTGTGTATCAGTCTGTGTAGCAGTGGGTGTGTACAAGTCTGTGTTCAAGTCTCTGTGTACCAGTCTGTGTACCAGTGTGTGTGTGTATGTGTATGTGTTAATCAATGTGTACTTGTCAGTGTGTACTGGTCTCTGTGTACCAGTGGGTGGGTGCCGGTGTGTGTGTGTGTGTCAACTGGTCTGTGTGTATCGGTGTGTGTGTGTACCGGTGTGTGTGAACTGGTCATTGTGTATTGGTGTGTGTGCGTGTGTACCGGTCTGTGTGTACCGATGTGTGTGTGTGTACCAGTGTCTGTGAACTGGTCTGTGTGTATTGGTGTGTGTCAACCGGTCTGTATGTATTGGTGTGTGTGTGTATTGGTGTGTGTGAACTGGTCTGTGTGTACCGGTGAGTGTGTGTCAGTGTGTGTACCGATCAGTGTGTATCAGTCTGTATGTACCGATCAGTGTGTATCAGTCTGTGTGTAGCAGTGTGTGTACCGATCAGTGTGTAGCAGTGTGTGTACCGGTCAGTGTGTATCAGTCTGTGTGTACCGGTCAGTGAGTATCAGTCTGTGTAGCAGTGGGTGTGTACAAGTCTGTGTACAAGTCTCTGTGTACCAGTGTGTGTACCAGTGTGTGTGTGTGTGTGAATCAATGTGTACTGGTCAGTGTGTACTGGTCTTTGTGTACCAGTGTGTGTGTACCAGTGGGTGGGTGCCGGTGTGTGTGTGTGTGTGTGAACTGGTCTGTGTGTGTGTGTACCGGTGTGTGTGAACTGGTCATTGTGTATTGGTGGGTGTGTACCAGTCTGTGTATCGGTGTGTGTGTGTGTGTGTACCGATGTGTGTGTGTGTACCAGTGTGTGTGAACTGGTCTGTGGGTATCGATGTGTGTGTGTATTGGTGTGTGTGAACCGGTCTGTATGTACCGGTGAGTGTGTCAGTGTGTGTATCAGTCTGTGTGTACCGGTCAGTGTGTATCAGTCTGTGTAGCTGTGGGTGTGTACAAGTCTGTGTACCGGTCTCTGTGTACCAGTGTGTGTGTGTGTATGTGTGTGTGTGAATCAATGTGTACTGGTCAGTGTGTACTGGTCTCTGTGTACCAGTCTGTGTGTAAAATTTGGTGTGTACCGGTCTGTGTGTACCGTTGTGTGTGTGTGTACCTGTCAGTGTGTATCAATCAATGTGTTCCGGTCAGTGTGTGTGTGTGTACCTGTGGGTGTGTACCGGTAGATGTGTATCGGTCTGTGTGTACCTGTCAGACATCCATATACAGACATCCATATACAGTAGCCAGCAAGTTCGGGTATAAGGCTCAAGTATATAGCTCTAGTTTTATTGTAATGTTCAGGTATAATGTTTAGGTATAATGGTCAAGCATAATGTTTAAGTATAAAGTTCAAATGTAATGTTGAGGTATAATGTTCAAGTATAATGCTCAGGTATAAAGTTCAGGTATAATGTTCAGGTATGAAGTTCAAGTATAATGTTCAGGTATAATGTTCAGTTATAAAGTTCAGGTGTAATGTTCAGGTGTAATGTTCAGGTATAATGATCAAGTATAATGTTCAGGTGTAATGTTCAGGTATAATGTTCAGGTGTAATGTTCAAGTAAAAAGTTCAAGTATAATGTTCACATATAATATTCAGGTATAATGTTCAGGTATAAAGTTCAGGTATAATGTTCAAGTATAATGTGCAGGTATAATGTTCAGGTATAAAGTTCAAGTATAATGTTCAGATATAATGTTCAAGTATAATGTTCAGGTGTAATGTTCAGGTATAATGTTCAGGTGTAATGTTCAGGTATAAAGTTCAAGTATAATGTTCAGATATAATGTTCAGTTATAAAGTTCAGGTATGAAGTTCAAGTATAATGTTCAGGTATAATGTTCAGGTATGAAGTTCAAGTATAATGTTCACGTATAATGTTCACGTATAATGCTCAGCTATAATGTTCAGGTATGAAGTTCAAGTATAAAGTTCAAGTATAATGTTCAGGTATAATGTTCAGGTGTAATGTTCAGGTGTAATGTTTAGGTATAAAGTTCAAGTATAATGTTCAGATATAATGTTCAGTTATAATGTTCAGGTAGAATGTTCAGGTATAAAGTTCAAGTATAATGTTCAGATATAATGTTCAGTTATAAAGTTCAGGTATGAAGTTCAAGTATAATGTTCAGGTATAATGTTCAGGTATGAAGTTCAAGTATAATGTTCACGTATAATGTTCACGTATAATGCTCAGCTATAATGTTCAGGTATGAAGTTCAAGTATAATGTTCAGGTATAAAGTTCAGGTATAATGTGCAGGTATAAAGTTCAAGGATAATGTGCAGGTATAATGTTCAAGTATAATGTTCAGATATAATGTTTAGATATAATGTTCAATTATAATGTTCAGATATAATGTTCAGTTATAAAGTTCAAGTATGATGTTCAAGTATAATGTTCAGGTATGAAGTTCAAGTATAATGTTCACGTATAATGCTCAGGTATAATGTTCAGGTATGAAGTTCAAGTATAAAGTTCAAGTAAAATGTTCAGATATAATGTTCAGGTATAATGTTCAAGTATAATGTTTAGATATAATGTTTAGATATAATGTTCAATTATAATGTTCAGATATAATGTTCAGTTATAAAGTTCAAGTATGATGTTCAAGTATAATGTTCAGGTATGAAGTTCAAGTATAATGTTCACGTATAATGCTCAGGTATAATGTTCAGGTATGAAGTTCAAGTATAAAGTTCAAGTAAAATGTTCAGATATAATGTTCAGGTATAATGTTCAGGTATAATGTTCAGGTGTAATGTTCAAGTATAAAGTTCAAGTATAATGTTCAGATATAATGTTCAGTTATAAAGTTCAGGTATGAAGTTTAAGTATAATGTTCAGGTATAATGTTCAGGTATGAAGTTCAAGAATAATGTGCAGGTATAATGTTCAGGTATCATGTTAAGGTGTAATGTTCAAGTATAATGTTCAAGTATAATGTTCAGGTATAATGTTCAAGTATAATGTTTAGATATAATGTTTAGATATAATGTTCAATTATAATGTTCAGATATAATGATCAGTTATAAAGTTCAGGTATGAAGTTCAAGTATAATGTTCAGGTATAAAGTTCAAGAATAATGTGCAGGTATAATGTTCAGGTATCATGTTAAGGTGTAATGTTCAAGTATAATGTTCAAGTATAATGTTCAGGTATAATGTTCAAGTATAATGTTTAGATATAATGTTTAGATATAATGTTCAATTATAATGTTCAGATATAATGTTCAGTTATAAAGTTCAGGTATGAAGTTCAAGTATGATGTTCAGGTATAATGTTCAGGTATGAAGTTCAAGTATAATGTTCAAGTATAATGCTCAGGTATAATGTTCAGGTGTAATGTTCAAGTATAATGTTCACGTATAATGTTCAGGTATAATGTTCAAGTATAATGTTTAGATATAATGTTTAGATATAATGTTCAATTATAATGTTCAGATATAATGTTCAGTTATAAAGTTCAGGTATGAAGTTCAAGTATAATGTTCAGGTATAATGTTCAGGTATGAAGTTCAAGTATAATGTTCACCTATAAAGCTCAGGTATAATGTTCAGGTATGAAGTTCAAGTATAATGTTCACGTATAATGCTCAGGTATAATGTTCAGGTATGAAGTTGAAGTATGAAGTTCAAGTATAATGTTCAATTATAATGTTCAAGTATAATGTGCAGGTGTAATGTTCAGGTATAAAGTTCAGATATAATGTTCAGGTATAATGTTCAGGTATGAAGTTCAAGTATAATGTTCAGGTATAATGTTCACGTATAATGCTCAGGTATAATGTTCAGGTATGAAGTTCAAGTATAAAGTTCAGCTATTTTTTCAGCTATAAAGTTCAGGTATAATGTTCAGGTATAAAGTTCAAGAATAATGTTCAGTTATAAAGTTCAGGTATCATGTTAAGGTATAATATTCAAGTATAATGTTCAAGTATAATGTTTAGATATAATGTTCAATTATAATGTTCAGATATAATGTTCAGTTATAAAGTTCAGGTATGAAGTTCACGTATAATGTTCAGGTATGAAGTTCAAGTATAATGTTCACGTATAATGTTCATGTATAATGTTCAGGTATGAAGTTCAAGTATAAAGTTCAAGTATAATGTTCAAGTATAATGTTCAAGTATAATGTGCAGGTATAATGTTCAGGTGTAATGTTCAGGTATAAAGTTCAAGTATAATGTTCACGTATAAAGTTCAGGTATAATGTTCAGGTATGAAGTTCAAGTATAATGTTCAGGTATAATGTTCAGGTGTAATGTTTAGGTGTAATGTTCAGGTATGAAGTTCAGATGTAATGTTCAGGTATAAAGTTCAAGAATAATGTTCAGTTATAAAGTTCAGGTATAATGTTAAGGTGTAATGTTCAAGTATAATGTTCAAGTATAATGTTCAGGTATAATGTTCAAGTATAATGTTTAGATATAATGTTCAATTATAATGTTCAGGTATAATGTTCAAGTATAATGTTCAGGTATAAAGTTCAAGTATAAAGTTCAGGTATAATGTTCAGGTATAAAGTTCAAGTATAATGTTCAGGTATAATGTTCAAGTATAATGTGCAGGTATAATGTTCAATTATAATGTTCAGGTATGAAGTTCAGATGTAATGTTCAGGTATAAAGTTCAAGAATAATGTTCAGTTATAAAGTTCAGGTATAATGTTAAGGTGTAATGATCAAGTATAATGTTCAAGTATAATGTTCAGGTATAATGTTCAAGTATAATGTTCAGGTAAAAAGTTCAAGTATAAAGTTCAGGTCTAATGTTCAGGTATAAAGTTCAAGTATAATGTTCAGGTATAAAGTTCAAGTATAATGTTCAGGTATAATGTTCAAGTATAATGTGCAGGTATAATGTTCAATTATAATGTTCAGGTATGAAGTTCAGATGTAATGTTCAGGTATAATTTTTAGGTATAATGTTGTCCAAGTATAATGTTCAGTTATAATGTTCAAGTATAATGTTTAGGTATAATGTTTAGGTACAATGTTCAGGTATAATGTTTAGGTATAATGTTCAGGTATAATGTTTTAGGTATACTTTTCAAGTATAATGTTTAGGTGTAATGTTCAAGTAGAATGTTTAGGTATAATGTTTAGGTGTAATGTTCAGGCGTAATGTTCAGGTATAATGTTTAGGTGTAATGTTCAAGTATGAAGCTATTGCGAGCAGAGATGGAAACCATCATGATTTTGAGTGTTTCGGATCATTACAATATGTTCAACCAAATTCTGCCAAAACATTTAAGTGAAACTTAGATTGAGTTTTATAAGGCATTGTGCTTGGAAAAGCTTGGTGTGTGTTTGTGACGTTCTCCATGTTGTCTGCTGCAGGTGGCAAGCCCCTCCCTCTGGTGTCAGAGGGCAGGACCGAGGACGACCTGACCACACCCACCATGGAGCACCCAATCGACTCAGCACTGGTGGGGAAGTATGTGTCACTTGACATCAACTCTTGGTGGAAGGAGCTGAACTGTCTCGATATATCAGAAGATGGCAATAGGACCATACTGTACTAGTCACCAGTACATCACTGTAGAGTTGTGTGGCAATTGGACCATACTGTGCTAGTCACCAGTACATCACTGCAGAGTTGTGTGGCAATTGGACCATACTGTACTAGTCACCAGTACATCACTGTAGAGTTGTGTGGCAATTGGACCATACTGTACTAGTCACCAGTACATCACTATAGAGTTGTGTGGCAATTGGACCATACTGTGCTAGTCACCAGTACATCACTGCAGAGTTGTGTGGCAATTGGACCATACTGTACTAGTCACCAGTACATCACTGTAGAGTTGTGTGGCAATTGGACCATACTGTACTAGTCACCAGTACATCACTATAGAGTTGTGTGGCAATTGGACCATACTGTGCTAGTCACCAGTACATCACTGCAGAGTTGTGTGGCAATTGGACCATACTGTGCTAGTCACCAGTACATCACTGCAGAGTTGTGTGGCAATACAACCATATCGACTAGTCACCTGTAAATCACTACAGCGCTGTATGGACGTGGTCAGTCCCTGCAATCTTGTACAGGAATTGGCATAGACTATGCCAACTCGGATGTAAGGGAACAGGTCATTTTATGCCTTCCACTGGGAACAGGGCCAGAGTAGAGCCAGTTTTCCAGATCTGTATTCGCCTACTGTGTAGGTAGGTGGACGTTCAAGTCAAGGGGTACACGCAAGCTGATGATTGTCTCCATTTTCATGATCTTTTGAAGAAACAAAACCAGGATGTGATTTGATGCTGATGACGTGAGAGAACTGGATCAGCATCAGCTGTGCCCAGTGTGTAACAGGGAGTGTAACAGTGAGTGTAACAGGAAGAGTAACAGGGGAGTGTAACAGGGAGTGTAACAAGGAGTGCAACAGGAAGTGTAACAGGAAGTGTAACAGGGGAGTGTAACAGGAAGTGTAACAGGGGAGTGTAACAGGGGAGTGCAACAGGGAGTGTAACAAGGAGTGCAACAGGAAGTGTAACAGGGAGTGTAACAGGGGAGTGTAACAGGGGAGTGCAACAGGGAGTGTAACAGGGAGTGTAACAGGGGAGTGCAACAGGAAGTGTAACAGGGGAGTGTAACAGGGGAGTGCAACAGGGAGTGTAACAGGGGAGTGCAACAGGGAGTGTAACAGGGGAGTGTAACAGGGAGTGTAACAGGGGAGTGCAACAGAGAGTGTAACAGGGGAGTGCAACAGGGAGTGTAACAGGGAGTGCAACAGGAAGTGTAACAGGGGAGTGTAACAGGAAGTGTAACAGGGGAGTGTAACAGGGGAGTGCAACAGGGAGTGTAACAAGGAGTGCAACAGGAATTGTAACAGGGGAGTGCAACAGGGAGCTTAACAAGGAGTGCAACAGGAAGTGTAACAGGGGAGTGCAACAGGGAGCGTAACAGGAAGTGTAACAGGGGAGTGTAACAAGGAGTGCAACAGGAAGAGTAACAGGGAAGTGTAACAGGGGAGGGCAACAGGAAGTGTAACAGGGGAGTGTAACAAGGAGTGAAACAGGAAGTGTAACAGGGGAGTGTAACAGGAAGTGTAACAGGGGAGTGTAACAGGAAGTGTAACAGGGAAGTGTAACAGGGGAGTGTAACAGGAAGTGTAACAGGGGAGTGTAACAGGGGAGTGCAACAGGGAGTGTAACAGGGAGTGCAACAGGAAGTGTAACAGGGAGTGTAACAAGGAGTGCAACAGGGGAGCGTAACGGGAGTGCAACAGGGAGTGTAACAGGAAGTGTAACAGGGAGTGTAACAAGGAGTGCAACAGGGGAGTGTAACGGGAGTGCAACAGGGAGTGTAACAGGGAGTGCAACAGGGAGTGCAACAGGAAGTGTAACAGGGGAGTGTAACAGGGGAGTGCAACAGGGAGCGTAACAGGGAGTGCAACAGGAAGTGTAACAGGGAGTGCAACAGGGAGTGCAACAGGAAGTGTAACAGGGGAGTGTAACAGGAAGTGTAACAGGGGAGTGTAACAGGGGAGTGCAACAGGGAGTGTAACAGGGAGCGCAACAGGAAGTGTAACAGGAAGTGTATCAGGGAGAGTAACAGGGGAGTGCAACAGGGAGTGCAACAGGAGGTGTAACAGGGGAGTGCAACAGGGAGAGTAACAGGGGAGTGCAACAGGGAGTGCAACAGGAGGTGTAACAGGGGAGTGCAACAGGAAGTGTAACAGGGAGAGTAACAGGGGAGTGTAACAGGGAGTGCAACAGGGGCACATGCAGGGGTCTGGTGGAGACTTCCCACAACACTGCTACATGCATCAGAAAGGGACCTGCAGTACTATGGCATGTGTCCAGTCTGACAAGTACTCAGCATGATGTCAGTATTAGTGTTTGGGTTGGTTTGAATTCTCCACGGAGAGTCATCCTGGCTGCCAAACAATGTCACTGGTTGATTGGCCAGAGAAGAGGAGAAATAGTTGATAATTTGAGTGTTAGGACACAGTTTCAAGCCACAATTATTGATACAGAAATGAACAAAATTTGGAGTATGTCAAACGTGGGTCGTGAAGTGCCAGCAAGATGGACTTGCTCACTGGTACAGCTGTGTCCTGATCACTTCCATGCAAGGTTGACTTGCTCACTGGTACAGCTGTGTCCTGATCACTTCCATGCAACGTGGACTTGCTCACTGGTACAGCTGTGTCCTGATCACTTCCATGCAACGTGGACTTGCTCACTGGTACAGCTGTGTCCTGATCACTTCCATGCAACGTGGACTTGCTCACTGGTACAGCTGTGTCCTGATCACTTCCAGGCAACGTGGGCTTATTCACTGATATATCTGTGTTGCAGATGAGGTGTCTGTAGAACAATTATAATGTCTGTATATATTGATATATTTATTATGGTACCTGACAGCTTGTGGGTACATTATGATTTGTTATTTTATACTGGCCTGAAACCATTGTTATTTATTAACAATGCTTTATTGATATTGTATTTATTAGTTACTACTGTAGTTCATTGTAATTTGCTCATTGACTTTTTATTTTATTTAGTAAAACAAATATGCTCATTTTGCCAAAAATATACACTTTAAGGGAGGTGCAATATTGTTAGTCCTTTGGTCATGCCTACTACTTTTGGAGGAAGAGAATATATGGTATATGAGAATGTTGAGTTCTGTGAAATAGTCAGCTGTTCACTGTGTCAGTTGCATGTTGTGTATATCTGTATATAGGTGAGAGAGATTCAGGATGTCAGATGTCATTTATACGCTGGGTTATATATTTATATATAGACCAGCAAATATCTATTTTGAACATAAAACCAACCTTTGAATTACATATGTTCCAATCAAGGCTAAAGTATAGCACAACAGCTGCACTTATGGCTTTGTTATAGGATGTCATTACACAACAGCTGCAATTGTGGCTCTGTAATATAGGATGTCATCACACAACAGCTGCACTTGTGGCTCTGTTATAGGATGTCATCACACAACAGCTGCAATTGTGGCTCTGTAATATAGGATGTCATCACACAACAGCTGCAATTGTGGCTCTGTAATATAGGATGTCATCACACAACAGCTGCAATTGTGGTTCTGTTATAGGATGTCATCACACAACAGCTGCACTTGTGGCTCTGTAATATAGGATGTCATCACACAACAGCTGCAATTGTGGTTCTGTTATAGGATGTCATCACACAACAGCTGCACTTGTGGCGCTGTTCTAGGATGAGATCACAAAACAGCGGCACTTGTGGCGCTGTTCGTGGATGAGATCACAAAACAGCTGCACTTGTGGGTCGGGTTATAGGATGTCATTACTATTTCAACTCAGATCTGTTAACCCTTAAATTCACAAGTGTTCAATAGAATTAAAATCTTAAGAAGTGTGTAAAAGTATATTGTATGTCTCAAATGTGTGGAACACAGGAGCTTGTTATCATTGGGTGTTTGAACTGTGACTAAGCAGATGGTGGGAGTTCTCTTGCCTTCATGTCACAAATAGCAAATGAACAGCACAAAACCATGTGAACAGACCAAGCTCAGATGACCATTGTAGGTTATAGGTAGATTTACATTGGAAGAGAAAGTAGTGTGTATTCCTGAGTATTGAGTGAATTGTGTTCAAAGTCATGATGGACGTACATGTTCATGCTGTCATGAATTTTGTTGTGTTTGAATAAAACAATGAAGACCATTGTTAATGTTTAATTTGTAGTTAAGAAGACTGATGACAATGATTGATGTTTGGGAACATGAGTACTGTTGTGTGTTTATTTATCTGGTGCTCAGGTGACTTGGCTGATTGTTGTCCTGTGTATTCTGACGCAACAGAATGAATGATGTTGATCATAAAAACAAACACTTTTTTCTGGCTCAAACGCAATTATTTACAGGCTGCCATAGTGTCGTATAGCTGGAATATTGAAACTTATACTGGATCATTCAAATATCGTAATCTGAATTCATTTATGAATGATGCCTGCACAACCTGATTTGTTATTGGTGCATGATAGAGAATCTCACCCTTTTAATGTCAACTATATCAATATGCTGTAACCGATAAAAGATCAAAACTCCCAAGGTTTGATGTGGAGTTTTATATTTTTATCGACGAGTGGTGTCGGTATAATTATGGCCTCTGTTTTATCCAAAGGATATTGCACAATTTGGACGCCATGCTTGGAATATTGAGGGTTTCCAGGCCAATGAAAACAGGTATTGATTTCATGTTAAGTCTGTAGTTGTTTTACTATATCAGGGCAGACTCAACGTATCAAAGCATATGTTGTCTACCATTGGGAGATTTAAAAAAACGGTTTTAGGGAATACCACTTCCCGGGGTTATGTGTTGATTTCTAACCTGAAACGCGAAGATTAACCTAGAAATCGGTACCGACAGATCCAAGTTGTGAAATCAGTAAATGACCGCGCAAAATCAACGAACAATAACCACTATTGAAATACACAGGATGAGGTTTACAATCATAGAAGCCAATACCATGGGTCAAATATGTGGCAGAAGCAATAAATAACAGGCCCTATTACAGAAGTCAGTGAGGTTACGAATGTCGAGAATCTTTCACAGTTAAATATTTTTTTAATTTGAAGTATACACGATATACGGCTTTTCCATTGGACGAGAGGTCGGTCACATGACCACAAAATTGACGTTCATAAGTCACTCTCCTACCCAGAGTTCCATGCGGCCGGCAGCCAGCTAGCATAGTGTTATGCTAAGCTGGTTCCCGGCTCCCTATGCGCGTCGTCAACTTGCGCCAAATCTCTCCCGTCACGTTTATCGTGTCGGCCATTTTTGTACTTGATGTAAATGTATTACGACGCGCTGTCATTGTGACTGACTTACTGAGGTAGTTCTTTACAGACCTTCACCTCTCTTTTTGAGGAACTATTTTACTCCGCGATATAGCTGGTTGTTGTATGGCTGTCAGTGTAAACATATCACACGTACTAAATAAAATTGTGTTTAGATCTTGGCCTACATCCTTGAGGTAAGAAATTGTGATTATAAATTATAAGATTTGAAGAGTGAGGGCCAAACTGTATGAACGTCGGAGCTTCATACTCCAATGAACTCACACAAAGTGAAGGTCGATTCTATAAATTCTTTAATGAGGCATGTGCTCGCCCTTGTCTCGCTCTCATATAGGTATAGCCAGCCTTTAAGAAACTGCTACCTCAAAGCGTTTGAACAATGTAGTCAGTCACGGAAATAAACAACTGTAAACAAGCATGTAAATGAAATTGCTGCCGATATCCTGGGAGGGTAGTCAGCGAAGGTATCAAACGCTGGTATAATTATAAGAGTTTAGACTATAAACACCCAAGGGAGGCCACTCTACTCCACTGAAAGTTAAATCGGGTGCAATCAAAACTGACATGAATGTGGTCCGACCAGCAAGTTTTCATGTCAAAATGGACCAGTGACAATACGACAAACTCTATATTGCTGTTGTAATTGCTATGTTAGCATTGTCTTATTTAACCAAATATGCTCAAGAATACTTTTAACTTCTTCGTCTTCCTCTAACTGAAACCCCCGTGGTGATTCCGAGTGAGAATTGGTCCCCAGACTTAGAAGCGATCAAATGGATCGGATGGTCAGGCTCAGTGACTTGGTCGATTACGTGTCACCGTACTGTACTACACCGACGGGTTGGGTCGTTATTTACATCTAGAATATTGCTGAGTGCGGCGTTAAAGGGGCACTGATCTAACGCAATTCCCCGGGACTGGTTGTTGCCTTTGTTATTGTTTTTTCCCAGTGAGTACCCGGATGTATAGCAGAAATCTAGACTAGTTCGCGACCTCTGCTGCGCCATTCGTAAGCGCATTAGTCACTTTTAGTGACTTTTGGTAGTAATAAGGGCGTATGGTCACATTGATCAACAAAATGAAATACAGTTTTCGAGATAATAAGGAAATGTAGGTATCTCTGTGGGTAGCATCGGTAATGGTGACGAAGTTTTGATAAGTCACTTGCTTGGTAATTTTGCGATTTTCGTCTACACTATTTTGACTTGCAACACAAAGTAAATATTTCACCTTAGCATTACTTTTTTATAGTGTGTATATTATTTTACTGTCAAAATGTGTAACATATTTATTAAACGTCTAAATATTCAGTCATTTTACAAATTGACTGAAAAATATTTCAATCTCTATTATTATGATAACGAATTCCAAACATTTTGATGTTTAATGTCATCACCAAGAGACTGAAAATGTTACGTTGAAAAGTACATTTCTATGTTGTTTGGCTTCTAATCCTACATAATAATCTGTTGTGATGTTTGTAGGCCCTTTTGATAGTCTTAATCAATCTGGACAGATGTTTTCGTCAAAATGACTGAAATATTTACACATTTTATAAATTGCCTGAAAGAATCACATTTTACAAATTGACGGTAATATATACACGCTTACAAAGGAAAAGACCTGTGAAAACAACGTCTATCGCGCATTGAAGAATTTCCCAACCAAGACGTAGAGAAACAAGAACGAATTATCGGTTCAAATGAAGGAAAACAAAATGCAAATACCATAATTACAACCTACCAAATTTATGTGTATAAATTTTAGGCAGCTTCCTTGTTCGAGGAATGTATCCGTGAATATCCACACAAAGGAACAATATCCCACTCGTCTGCAGCTGTACAAAGAAACTTATTCGATGTCACGTGTCTCTGTAACAATCAAATATTTTAAAAGATATATATCGTTTCGGGATATTATAACCCGTGTTCGTTTCTCAACTGATCACTTGGATTGTTTCAGGTGTTTCACATAGGTGTCAAGTCTCAAGGGTCGGCTGAGAAAGCCCACGTGACGACTATTTTCATAACGTCCACGGTTCCTAAAAAATCCATTGAGTGATAGATAACAATGATCAATCAATCAACGTATTATCAGTTAACCCTTTGAACAAAGTATGTTGTTTTTACATCGGCACTTCACGCCATGATATGAGTGTATTCCCTTTGGTTTAGTAAACCTAGACATGTAAACACTCACTTTTGACATATCCACTGTGCAAGATAACAGTGATTAATCAATCAATGTATTTTCTGTTAATCCTTTGATGACTAGGAACGATCCGTTGATTTACAAAAAAAAGTAAATCAACTGATCATTCATCTCTTGCTGGGCTGCCACGTGCATATTACATAACACACATTTCACCTCACTTCAAACCTGGATTTAGATTGAATAATTACCCCAGACACAATAAATGCCATATGGGAACCTTTGTCAGGTAATCTAAGTGGTGCTACCACTAATTGTACCTGTAATAAATTCATTAACTGAGCATCAAGTGAATGACGACAAATACACAAGTGTAGGGTTATACGAGAAAACGTGGATGACAACAAGGGAGTAGTAATCGTATTATCGACGTAATCCGAAATCCGAAAATGCTTTCACTGCATGGATACTTCTTTTAGTATTAAACTATAACCATCTGGGGTATTTCCAAATGACGACATCCGATGAGCTCCGCCGTTCTTTTTGTCTGTTTGTTTAGGCTGAAGAAATTAATTAACATGCGCCCTTTGTCAAAATCTTTATAGATCACAGTTAACCAATCAGTGTTTATGCCAAAATGCGTAAAACAAATATTGCCTCCAGCCTCCAAGTTTATTTAGCTGTCCTTGCAGACGGTAGCCCAGTCTCTGGTCACGCTCAGTTGCGTTGCGTATCATCCGGGTACTCAGGGGGAAAAAAACAATAACAAAGGCAACAACCAGTCCGGGGAATTGCGTTAGATCAGTGCCCCTTTAAATAAAAGTCAAACAAACAATCATGACTGACTGTCTACTTGCAGGGATGTGAAATCTCCGCGGAAACGCGGAAAATCGCGTTTTTTAAAACAGTAGTCCTCGGAAAAAATCATCTTCCGCGTAAAAATTTAATAATATTTTTAAAAAAAACACTCCGAAAAATATGATCGAAAACCGGACAATTGGCGCGGATTATCCTGTTTTCGATCAGAGCTTTCACCAGCATAGGTTTTCGGACATCATACGTTTTCTGTCACGAATACTTGCACTATAACGTGGGGTGTGGCGTCACACATAAATTGTAAATACTCAGAGTCAGCTGATGGCTTGTTTTTAAGATAAAGTTGTCTTTTAGCCTGTAAGTGAATGAGATGTTTTACAGTTGTTCATGTGATAAGCAAGAAAACTATGAATGTTTCTTCAGCGTCCAAAACCCCATGTCATGGGGATATATGTTGTATTAATGTCTTATGTTTGCAATGGAGTTTTGTTTTTTTCATCAAAAGGTAAGTACAAGGTAAGTTTTTTTCAATATGCTTCAACATGGGGAAAGGGTCAGACATTGCACGCTTGTGACAGTTGTCCTTGTGTCTGGGGGATGGGGGTTGAAGTTTATGGCAGTATTGCTCCCAGACCTGGCCGGTAGCCAGGTGCGCGAAAGCTATGCCCGATTTTTTAAAAGTACTGATTTAACTTCGAAATTTTACTGCATCTGCCATCTTGTTTATTTGACTTATTGAATTTTGCCATTGACTTATTACATTTCTTGGTGTGAATGTTGTCCAAACTGCACGAAATTGCTTAAAATGCAATCAAATGTTTTAAAAATTTCTGGGGGGGCATGCCCCCAGACCCCCCTAGACTTTTCCTCTTTTTTCGGGAAAACCTGCTCACATCCCTGTACTTGAGTTTTAATACTCTTTCAATATATTTTTTAATATCATAAATCAGTAGTTTTTCATAAATGAAATATGGTTAAAACATGAATTATTCATGAAGATCCGGGGTAGAATAGGTCTTCAGCAACCCGTGCTTGCCGTAAAAGGCGACCATGCTTGTACTTGCGACTAACGGGATTGGGTGGTCAGGCTCGCTGAATTGGTTGATGCATGTCATCATATCCCAATTGCGTGGATCGATGCTCATGATATCAATCACCGGACTGTCTGGTCCAGACTCGATTATTTACAGACCGCCGTCATATAGCTGGAATATTGCTGAGTGCGGCGTTAAATAACAAAAAAAAACATTATTAAGGTGATAAAAAAATTTAAAAGAGAAACACGTGCTTATATTTAGTTACATGCCCTGTTACAATCAGTGTTGGTGGGCTTCACGCGCCAAATCATTTCTGGGAACCTGTCACACAGCAAGAGATTGTAATTTCTAATGGCGTCCTGATTGTGTAATGAGAATACTTTTTAATGGCTGTAATCGTCGTAATGAATGCATGTTCAGCCTTCAGTGCATATCTGTTCTGGCACCGATTCCGTCCTCGTGGGATTAGTGACAAGGTAGCCCCATGTCAAGTAATTAAGATCAGATAAAACAAAAGTGTCTGAGAGTGTACAATAGACATTTTATTAAGCTGTATACATGTCCAGATTCACACGAAAAACAATAATAATAAAAAATGTATTCGATGGATGGTCATCGCAGGAATGTTATTTATGAAAACGATGATGATGCAGATTCAAGGTCAGAACTCGACATATTTTCTACCTGGATGTCGTCAACGCTATGAGCGAGGTCTCGGACGTCATCGTTACTGTCACATTCCGACGTCGCGGTTTGAGCGGAGAAGCGCACACATTTTTCACAGCCATCCGCGCGTGTGTCATGGGTCCCTCTTCCAGACGTGTCGTCACACATGCTGCTTGCTTGATCGCCAAGCATGTCCCGCGCGTTACTCGCAGGTACGTGGCAATCACTGTCAGATTTCAACTTATCTTCATCTGTGGAGGATGCACGACGGTCGCCATGGGATCCCAACTCAGACTTGTCTTCCGGGTGTGTGATGGAGACACGACTGTCATTCTGGTGACCACGTGTTGTCTCAAACGTGTCTGACATGGACGTGGAGTCGTCACCAGTGTGACACCGTCCTTTCCCAGGTGTCAGGTCAGCCGAGTCTAACCTATCTGTGATATGCGCTGAACAGGCATATTGGGTACTGATAACAGGACGCACAGCAGTTGGAGTGTCCATTAACTCTGTGGTGGAAGCTTCTGCTGATGAAGAGCGTCTGGTTTTCTTAGCTGTCTTCGGAGTTGACGTGAGGAAACGTGATGCAAGCTCTGGCGACGGGACACTTCCAAGATTGAGGCATGTTTCTGTGTCGTCTGCTCCCATAAGTCCACAATGGGCTACAGCTACTACCCGTCGCAGGGCTCCCCTCACCGACGTCTGTAGCCCGTCTTGTATCTGCAAATAGAGGATGAGACTAGCAACGTCCGCATCCCGCATCCACGAACTGTCTTCATCATCTTCGTCCCGTCTCCCTCTCACAATTGTCTCTGTCAAACTCTTGCCTGTGCCACATTCAATTAATGTTCTATTGTGAACCACCTCGAACAGAAGCCAGAGTGGATCCACCTCTGCTTTAGAAAAGCCAAGTTTTCCAGTGACAGCAGTGAAGGCTCTCTCTGTTGCTCCCTCCCCTAATCCCAACCATAGATCTTTTATAGAGGCTACCGGCACACCTGCCTTCTGCACCTTCCTCAGCACAACTTCAAAGAACACACAAACATAATCCAGTAACAGCTCAGACCTCTTGTCCCGTCGCATGAGAAGTTCCACTATGACTGACAGCTTCCCATCTCTCTCAATCCTAGACATGTATTCATTAGTCCACTGCTCTAGTTTGCCGGCTCGCTCTAACAGGTTGTCGTAGTGTTCTCCCAGACTCACAGCCCTCTTCTCCAAGTCGTCTAGCTTCTTGTGCAATTCATTTGTGGCATCTTGTACAAACTTGTACCCCTCTCCAGACATTTTGGCCTTAGAGATACCCTTGTATGTTTACGGTAGTTAGTTGTGACGTCATGTAGCATAATTTGACATCACAATTGTAGTGACGTCACAATTCGTGGTCTACGGCTCCCTATGCGCGTTCACACTCCGTCGCAGTGGTGACTCAGCATAACACCACGTACTATGCTAGCTGGCTGCCGGCCGCATGGAACTCTGGGTAGGAGAGTGATGCGCGTTGTCAACTTTCGGTGAGTTTATATTACAGAGCAAGTTCACACGAAAATAAGCCTATTTTTCTCTTGTACTTTTTTTTTTAAACAGTCGCCTTCTCCCGGACAAATTCTTCCAGTTCGTTACAGTCTGACTGTTGCAGTTCTTTTCGCCTCTTGTCTTAATTGACAGGTCCAATGAACATTGTTTTGATCCACCACTCCGTTGATTGGCTACTGACTGTGTAGGCGTCAAGTTATGTGCATAAATTAAACGATCATCTGATTCATATGACGCCACAGTATGTATTCCTACACCTGGAATGTTTATCAATCTCGTTATTTTTGTCTGTTTTGATATATACAACTGTTTTTGGTTAAACTGTTGTCGATAAAACATATTTAATGTTGTCGAATTTAATTATAAGCATTGACTGTGTATGCGATTCATACAGTTTGCACATTGGTTTTTCGATTCATACCTCAATGAACCGAACAAAATACACAGTCAATCCTTAAATAAACACACCATGGCGTATGCCCCTTGCAATATGACGTCATTGGTGCCAAATGATAAAGGAATGACGTCATAAGACTTTATTAGACCCGTTTCACGTGTTGGTGTGGGTACAGGTCATTCGTCACCACTCGCCCCTTTCCGTAACCTGCAAGAAGATATTCGGCTTGTCCCGGAATAACACGAGTTGGTCACGAATGGGTACAGGTGTGTGATTCTAGCTTCTAAGAGGCGCAGCCTATTGTTCTGTTCTGTTCGGTGCCGTGCTGTTGAAAACACAACGCTTAGCACAATTACTCGTTTTCCAAAATCGCGACTGAAAAGACAGCAATGCATGGGTAAGGAACTGTAAGACTCGCGGTGATGGTTGGAAGGGTCCGTTGTCTGAATTGCGCTTCTTCGTTCCTTTTTGTTGCGCATATTAACGCTTGCTGAGTTGCTGTCGTACAACTTCAATCCTTATATTGACAGATACATAAATCATAACAAAACAATCCATTAAACATCAAACGTTAATTATTTAAAGCGAACTATATCAACGCGGAGATTCGTGACGTCGTGACGTCATCCGTCCTACCATTCCATTTGCATGGAGTGACATCCCTTGGTTCACAGGACCATGTAACTAATAATAGTAACAAAAAACAACAACTCGCAGCTCTACTATTTGTTTTGCGATTTTATTTATTGTTATTATTATTAGTTACATAGTCCTGTTCTTGGTTTTTCAAACGGCAGAAAATGGCGGCTACGGCAATGTCACTCGCTTAAAATAAAAGTTGCAAACAGTAAAGTTTGCGTTGGAAAGAAGTCCAGACCCGGCTGATGCTGAAAATGGATGGCTGTTATCGTTCTGTGAACTTTGGGTGTGTGTTTGAGTCATACTGCGGCTGATGATGACGGGGATTACCGCTTGAGGCGGCGCGGTTGGATTTCCCGAAGCAATAGACGACAGTGTGGAGCTCAGTGATTTCTTTTGGTAAGTCGAGCATTCTCTGTCATAGCTTAGTATGGACGCTTCATTTCGGTGACTCGACATATACCTGATCTGTGTGGCTTCAAAGCCTGCATCATTCTTAGCCGGAATCGATGTCGCTCTCAGTTTTCCCAAATGATTGTTTAATGTTATTGTTAGACATTGAAGAATCCCCCTGATGTAGTTCTGTCTCCACTCAGTTGATACATAGTTGGGAATCATCTATATCTGGGGCCAAACAAACCTATCCAAATCTGCTTGCCGTAAAAGGTTGCTGTGCTTGTCGTAAGAGACGACTTACGGGATCGGGTGGTCAGGCTCGCTGACTTGGTTGATGCATGTCATCGTGTCCCAATTGCTTGGATCGGTGCTCATGATATCAATCACTGGATTGTCTTGTCCAGACTCGATTATTTACAGACCGCCGTCATATAGCTGGAATATTGCTGAGAGCGGTGTTAAACAAATAAACAAACTAACAATCAAATGACTGACATTAGATGTAGATGATTCCCAACTATGTATGCAATATCATAACACTTAACCTTTTATACAATCTCTATTTATCTATCTTTATCCAAACGTATTTGAAATCATTGATAACTAGATTCAGATGCAGTAGTTTGGGCTTATACATAGCCTGTAAGACTTAGATATAGTAAGCCAAACTAATATTGATATTGAAGTTGAAATCCATGTCTCATTTGTTTGTAAATTGTATGATAATGTAAATGAAACAAATTAAGTACACCTTATGTTCACGAAGCAGATAACAAACGAAACTCGATACATATACTTGGTAGCATAATGTTAAAACATGGAATGGTGTCTCATTGAGATGTCAAATATTAAGACGATACGGCACGATCGAAGTGAAAATACTCACTCGTGGTTTCAACATTATCTATATCATATCATGTAGGTTCTGGGTGTACGGTACTGGTGCACAAAGATGGAAGTAGACGCCAAAGGGACCAAATTGGAGTTGGTCAACAGCTTGAAGGAAAAGATGATAATCAAATCAACCTTCAACAAGTCATTTTAAGCATATGGGGCCATTCTGGTAATTACGCCATACTATGGCATTTTAAATGATGAATTTGACTTACTATCAATCGAAACATGCAATTTAGAGTATTGCTGAATGTTAGTGTGCGCTCTGTGTGTGTTCCCACATTCAGGCGCCACGCCAAGTGATGCAAAATAACTACTGTTAAAACAAGGTTAAATCAAATGTGTACCATCACTCCATTTTCCTTGACTAATGACCATGTTAATATTCGTTCAGGCGGATGGGTATCAGCGTCCTGCCCCCATAGAATAGTGTATGCATTCAAACGTATTCTGAGGACCCCTGAAGATCCGGAGTAGAATAGGTCTTCAGCAACCCTTGCTTGCCGTAAAAGGCAACTATGCTTGTCGTAAGAGGCGACTTACGGGATCGGGTGGTCAAGGCCTGCTGATTTGGTTGATGCATGTTATCGATCCCAATTGCGTGGATCGATGCTCATAACGTCAATCATTGGATTGTCTGGTCAATACTCGATTATTTACAGAACGCCGTCATATAGCTGGAATATTGCTGAGTGCGGCGTTAAACAACAACCAAGCAAACAAACAAACAAACTGAGGCCTGGAAGCGTGAGAGACCACATGGATTTATGTCAAGACAACCGCCAGTCATCATAAGTGACTAGCCCCTATGATGTCACGCCATGGAAACAAGCGGCGGAAGAACATGTTCTCTCCCAACGAGGGACGCTTGGCCGGAGCAGCTGCTGAGAACCATACAGAAAGCTAATGAAGGGATATTTTCTCAGAGTATTCCTTACATGAAAGAATGGCTAACAGTAGCTCCAGTCAATGCTCTTGACTCCGACACTGACTTGCCACCCTCAAAGGAAACGTTCTGTTTGTTTGATAGATTTACAGGAAATACAAAATCGGAAGAGGAACTGCTAAGGCGTATAACGTTTGATCCCGAAATGAAAGGCACAATATATTGGCAAGTAGAAGAACAATTACACAGGGAGACGAACCGCAACAGCTACTTCCTAGATGCGATGTCGCCCGGAAACTACATGTTCGTCCTGTGATTGCTGCTACATTTGCACAATCAAGAAACAACAAGAAAATGACAGACACAATTAAAGGAAAACTGAACACAAACATTTCGTATGGACATTTCGCCTCGACAAGTTTGGCCGCCTGCAACTTTCAGGTACGAACTTATTGATGAGATTCTACGACATGATCATATTTGACGTATATGGAAGAGCGAGTATGGTTCTACGACATGATCATATTTGACGTATATGGAAGAGCGAGTATGGTTCAATGACATGATCATATTTGACGTATATGGAAGAGCGAGTATGGTTCAATGACATGATCATATTTGACGTATATGGAAGAGCGAGTATGGTTCTACGACATGATCATATTTGACGTATATGGAAGAGCGAGTATGGTTCTACGACATGATCATATTTGACGTATATGGAAGAGCGAGTATGGTTCTAGGACATGATCACATTTGACATATATGGAAGAGCGAGTATGGTTCAATGACATGATCATATTTGACGTATATGGAAGAGCGAGTATGGTTCTACGACATGATCATATTTGACGTATATGGAAGAGCGAGTATGGTTCAATGACATGATCATATTTGACGTATATGGAAGAGCGAGTATGGTTCAATGACATGATCATATTTGACGTATATGGAAGAGCGAGTATGGTTCTACGACATGATCATATTTGACGTATATGGAAGAGCGAGTATGGTTCTACGACATGATCACATTTGACATATATGGAAGAGCGAGTATGGTTCTACGACATGATATTTGACGTATATGGAAGAGCGAGTATGGTTCTACGACATGATCATATTTGACGTATATGGAAGAGCGAGTATGGTTCTACGACATGATATTTGACGTATATGGAAGAGCGAGTATGGTTCTACGACATGATGATATTTGACGTATATGGAAGAGCGAGTATGGTTCTACGACATGATGATATTTGACGTATATGGAAGAGCGAGTATGGTTCTACGACATGATCATATTTGACGTATATGGAAGAGTGAGTATGGTTCTACGCCGCTTTTAACAATATTCCAGCAATATCGCGTCAGGGGACACAAGAAATGGGCTTCACTCATTGTGCCCATGTGGGGAATCGACAGCATGACGAGCAAACGTTTTAACTACTGGGCTACCCCACCGTCCCTATGGAGAAATGAAATACTTTTATAGAATAACCGGCGAGGTGAAATTAATGTTGCTTTAGCGAGGAACTTAAAACATAAATTTCATGAGTGACATATTTTCCGTGATCACTCGTACCGAGTGGGTTATTCTATTTATTACCCCTTATCATATTAAAAACGTGTTTCAAAGGGGAAAAAACTGTCGCCGATCAAGAATCAGCTGTTTTGTGTCAACAGTGTCCACTCACTCAAATATTAACGTGTTGAAAAATATAGTTCTGTTTAAAACCTTTAAAGATCACATTATTGCAGTAAGTTATATTTCTGTCTGATTTACACTGCGTAAACTGTCTAGCATTGATAATAGAAGACAAGTCGGTTTTTTTTAATCAAGGCTTGTTTTGAGAAGGTCTCGTCACTGACAGACTCGCCGTCATCGGCATAGGCATGCATTTCACATTGAGAAAAGGAAACACGGAAAATCTGTCAATCTGACAAAAATGCCCAAACCTATAAGAACAACATATACGGCATGTACAAGAGTCATGTTAGAGGAAAGTTACGAAAAGTAGGTAAATTTTAAAAAAGTACGATTGCTGTCACAGTGTCTGACTGAATGACCCAGATACGAGACAGCCGAAACCAGGAATGACAAGAGAACCGGCGTTACAGTTTAATCCGAACAACAAGTTTAATGAACATCGTGTCCAATTTGAGACAAATGTGGCTGATTGGGAACAAGTGCAGGTGGGATTGAGTTGATATATTTGATATCAAAAGATACGAGGGTGAGATTTTATTTATCATCCAACATCATTCATCCAACTTTTTTCAGTTTGTACACAGTAATAACAGTGTCTAAGTGGAAAAAGTACTGCTAACAGCTTCAGTAGCAGAGCCATTAGTAGTGTCATTTAAGGATTGACTGTATTTTTTTCGGTTCATTGAGGTATGAATCGAAAAACCAATGTGCAAACTGTACGAATCCGCACAAAAGCCCCTTGCATGAATGCGTGATGCGAATGCGACGGGGTAATTCTCTCAAATGTTGGAGGAATTTCAAAGCTTTGCTTTGCTTTTTCTCAGCATCCCAGTTATGGCGCTGGACCTTACGCTAGACGGGCTAGCGACAAAATGCATGGTGACAAATGATGATTAATTATCAATATTTGTTTGTTTGTTTGTTTTTTAAAGGGGAACTACTCTCGGTCTTCTTCTCGGCTGTCTGACACTGCCCGCTGGGGCTCACTAGCTGCCGTGAGTCGATTTGCTCGCTTACGCAACTGAGCGTGACAAGAGACTGGGCTACCGTCTGTAAGGACAGCGTAAATAAACTTCGAGGCAGTATCTGTTTTACCAATTTTTGAACACTGATTTGTTACCCGTGATGTATGACGATTTCGACAAAGGGCACATGTTAATAAATTCCTTCAGCCTAAACACACAGACAAAAAGAACGATGGAAGCTCATAGGATGTTCATATTTGGAAATACCCCTGATGGTTATAGTTAATAATAATAAAACGTATCACTGAAGTGAAAGCATTTTCGGATTCCGGATTGCGTGGATAATACGATTGCTACTCCCTTGTTGTCATCCATGTTTCCTCGGCATGAGCATTTAATGAATTTATTACAAGTATAATTAGTGGTAGCTCCACTCAGAATACCAGACAAAGGTTCCCATTTGGCATTTCATGTGTCTGGGGTAATTATTTAATCTGAATCTGTTTAAATACACAATTATAGGGCCCACAATGATAACTGGTCAAAATGTTAAAATTTTAGGATTGTGAAGTTTTTAATTTGGTTAAGTATACATCCCCACCAGACCACTACGGAACCACGATGACCTCATCTCCAACATCGAGAAAGGGCTTCAGCAACCCTAGTCAACAACATCCTCCAATGCCCCACCACCTACTCCAAGATCAAGAAGGACCCAACTGTCAAACTCCTTCGCCAACATAAAGTCCTCCTCAAACAACTAAAAGACAACCTTGCAATTAGCCAAGTTTTTCACCACCAACTCTCCGTCAATCACCCCCAACCACCCTATGCCAGAGCCACCATCAAAATCCACAAAAACCCTCCTAAAGCCCGTCTACTTGTGTGTTCCCGAGATACTGTCTTCTACAAAACGGCCCAACACCTAACCAGAATCCTTGCCCCCTTAGGAAAAACAGCCGACTCCTTCATCTCTGACTCCACAGACTTCGGAATTTTTCCACTTTTATCAATTCGTGTTGATATATTTCATATCAAAAGACACTCGGGTGAGGTTCTCTATATATCTTGAAATATTTGATTATTACAGAGACATGTGACATCGAATAAGCTTATTTGTACAGCTGTAGACGTATGGGATATCGTTCCTTTATGTGGGATATTCACGGATACATTCCTCGAACAAGGTAGCTGCCTAAATTTATACATATAACTTTGGTAGGTTGTAATTATGACATTTGCATTTTGTTTTCATTCATTTGCTGTTGCTTTGAATACAATCATTTTTGTTCCTCTGCGTTTTCGTTGGGAAGTTCTTCGCTGCGGGACAGACGTTGTTTTCGTAAGCCTTTTCGTTTGTATGCGTGTATATGTTACAGTCAATGTGAAAATGTGATTCCCTCAGGCAATTTATAAAATGTCTAAATATTTCAGTAATTTACAAATTGACTGAAACATCTCTCCATTAATGAAACAGATTGACTGACAATTATTAAGTGGTTTAAAGGGGCTTAAACATCAAAATAGACAAATTATGCTAGGATTAGAAGCCAAAACTATAGAGATGTACTTTGAATTTCGTTTTCTTTTAATCTTTTAATCCTATCATTTTCAGTCACTGGGTCATGAAAGTAAAGCATAAAAAATGTTTGGAATGCGTTATCATAATAGCAGAAATGGACAGATTTTTCTGTCAATTTGTAAAATAATTGAATATTTATGCGTTTAATAAATTGCCTAAGTGAAAATGTTACACATTTTGACAATAAAATATACACACGATAAAAAAAGCAATGCTCAGGTGAAGTATTTTCTTTGTGTTGCAAGTCAAAATAGTGTAAACGAAAATACACAATACCAAGCAAGCGACATATCAAAACTTCGTCACCATTACCTATGCAAAGATAGCTACATTTCGGTATTATTTTCAAGACTGAACTGTATTTCAGTTTATTGATCATATTGACTATACGTCCTTACACTATCAATACAAGCGACAAATGCAGTTACGAATGGCGCAGCACATGTCGCGAACTAGTCTAGATTTCTGCTATATCATCCGGGTACTCACGGGGAAAAAACAATAACAAAGGGAACAACCAGTCCCGGGGTATTGCTTTAGATCAGTGCCCCGTTGACGCCGTACTCAGCAGTATTCTAGCTATATGAGACTTGCCGCAAGTCTATGCAACCCAAATGTCCCCTGGGTTCTCGCTGACTGGCACTTTTTTGTGGCTCCCGGCACACGGCACATAAGAGCCTTCCCCTACCCCCTCCAACAGCCCCTTTTGACTAGGACTTTTTGATAGTCCATTGTATTGTATAGTCAAGTTTTTAATTTATCGTTAACTTTTGTTTAGATTTGCATCTGTATATATTTTTAGATACTAAAGAGCCTACTCAACATAAAACCCAATGTTTACAATTTTTTTTGGTCCATACTTTTCTAATAAATGACGCTCAAACTTGACCACTTGATGTCAGTGTAAATGACAGCAATAATGACTAGTTGTAGGTAATATTATGAAAATGGGTTATCTCTCCTTGTAACATTGACCTTTCAAGTCAACATGGCTGAGACAACTCTGATAAGAAGAGTTTTTCCTTCATCAAGGAAGGCTTATCATCAACTAATGCCCGCTGAAGTTCATCTACATAGGTGAGTGAATATTTATAGAATATTATGCCATGTGCTATCTATGTTGGTTCATTGATAATTATTGGGAAATTGAACGACCATAATTTCTTCATAATAACACGATTGACAAAATATAGGCTTGATCTGTTTCATTAAACGTAAATTGCAGCCATTTGCTACATGTTAAACTTAACTAAAAATGCTTCCTAGCGTATATTCAGTTGCAGGAAATTTCAATTTTAGTGTAAACTATCCTATTTAGCTCAAGATATGCTACATAAAAGTTATATGCTGTGATACTTTGGGGCCCCTTTAGGGATTCAGTATAATTACATTTGAGAAATATTGCAATTATTCTTGTTTCTTAAATTTTTCATAGATAATTTATATACTTTTATTTAGCATGTCTATCATTAAACGTACATTCAATAATTTTATATGCGTGTATTAAAAACAATTCTCCATACATCCTTAAAATGGCCCCACTCCAATGTCCTGTGTGTATGTCACATATTGTTGTGTCCAGACAACTAATTACAGCAATACTTTTGCAGGCTTCAGATGATACGTTAAATATTTTGGTAATTTCACTTGAAAAATAAAACCCATACGATATTGTGGTATACATCAAACATTTTTAGTAATGTTTGCCTAACAACTGTGAATAATGGCAAATTCTAGTATGAAGACTTGAAATGAATTTTTTTACTAAATAACACAACTTTATAAAAATATAACTGAACATAACATTTGAAAGCATTTTTAATGCTTTCATATTATTCTTGTTGGTGAATGAAAGGTACAGTCATGCCCCGCTTATACGGACTTCAGATATCCGGAAACCTCGGTTCCGGGACGATTTTCATTCAAAACGAAATAATTACTATATAAATTTACCCGTATATCCGGAAATTCAGTTTCCGGAACCGGATGGTCATTTTCATACACAAAACACTGAAATGCACACAAAATTGTCTCACTTAGCCGGACAATACACTTCCGCTGGTGGTAATCCTTTGATTCGTGAGAAGTCAATTAACCAAGTGACACTGAGTTACTTTTGAGACGAGCTTGTTTATTGTACATGTAATCCCCTTCGATAAATATGGCGTCTGTGGAGGTCAGAGGTCAAAGTTGTGTAAGTATGGCCTGTCAACCAGCGAAACGTAAGCAACACGCAGTTACAGCACGCGAAAAAAGGGAAATTTGTCTGTTTAAAGAAAAACACCCGTCAGCAAGTTTAGAAACCATCAGTAAGCATTATGGCCCTAAATTTTGACATACCATAGGAAAATCGTCAATTGGTGACAGTTCAAACTTCCATGACAGACTTTAAGTTTTTTTAAACATGTATGAATAAAGATTGAGTGGATGTATCTGTTTGCTCTGTCATCTGTCATGAGTTGCATAACTGAAGGGAAGTAACTCTTCCAGTAAGAAGCTGGTTTCAGTTTTATGGAAATTCGTTTATACGGACGAATTGTGAAATGACGCAAGTGTCCGTATAAACGAGGCACGACTGTATTCTATTGGATTCACAAAAGTTTCAAATATTGAAGTATTGTAATATTTCCAAAATTTTGAAATCTTTTAAATAGAGGCGTTTATTTTATTGTTTTTGCCAAACAATGTACAAAGAAATGTATAAAAACCAAAAAAATACTATTTTATTCTGTTTTTACTTTATGATCTGTATTGTTTGTTTCAGGAAACTTCCAACCTAAATGATGATATCATTACCACAGCTTGTATTGGGTAAGTGAGTCAGAAGATATCAACATCAGTCACTACAGATTGGAATCTTTGTATTCTGTGCCAAGAGAATGCAAGTCATGGATCATCCCTACTAGTATCACATCCAAGATTGGATTCTTACAACCGCTTACTCCATGTTTTGAAGGAACGAGCGAATGTCCATGATGGTGAATATACCGGTATATGGCGAAGACTTGAAGGCTGTGACAGAGACTTTATCATCTCACAGTGCTGCCTGGCATCAAATACTCCAATGCTACTAACAGCGATCAAATACAGCGAGCACGAGACAGGACACAGAAAGGAATTGTTGATGATTCCACACCTTCTAAAAAGAGAGGACGTAAAAGGAAAGGAACAGATCTCCATGAGGAAACATCCGCACCATTTACACGGTCGTCTACAATGCCATAGGTCAAGGACTTTTGCTTCTTTTGCCAGGAAGAGCACGGACAGCCACTTTTTACTGTCAGGACCTTAAATGCTGGGGAAGATTTAAGATATGCAGTTGCAAACAATCCCGCCTTAAAGACCAGACTTCATTCATCAATCTCTCCAAATGATGCAGATTCCATTCAAGTCATCTGAATCTGGACATCAAAGTGCCTGTTTAACCAAACTCATTAATCTGGTATGTAGACAAACAGACAACAAGGCCTATCTGTCATTGGGAGATATTGTAGTTACATATATCAACATGACTGCTTGTCAGACCATGTACCTACTTATTCCAGGGGGGGCACGGGTGGCCCAGTCGTCTAAGTCGCCGCGATTCGCTGTGCAGAGTTGCGTCCCTTGGGCACGCCAGAAACCTATGATAGTGGGTTCGAATCCCGGTTCGTCCCGATTATGTTTCTAGGTTTGTCAGCACCATACCCGTGCTCGTGGGTTTCACCAAAGTGGTAAACGTCTGAGACCTGCATCACTTCGGGCTTTCCTCCCACATTAAGCTGACACGCCGTGATATAACTGGAATAGTGTTAAAAGCGGCGTTAAAACCGATCTCGCTCACTCACACTCACTTATTCCAGGCAGTGGTTGAAAGATAGGATACTTACAGAATTACCATCCGTCAGATTTGTTCTGCAAAAAGACCAAAGAAACCCGGCTGTTCTCTACTCCCCAGAAGCCTGCGAGAAAGAGATGGTGCATGCTGCAATTGTAAACGACCAGGGTATGGACAACATGAAAGTTATATAGTCAGCACACCTGGTACGCAAGAGAAAAGTTGACAAAATCAACAATCCCCGATCTGTTACAAGTAACATTAATGACATCCCAATCAAGCTATACACTCTGATACGCTGGATGATGGTGGGAACTGTTGATAACCTTCAGATTGAAGCAAAACCCAGCATTGTTGACACAACAGTACTGACTGTATGCCAGAACATAATGTATGGTTTCAAGTCAAGAAGACAAATTAAATATGCACAGAGAAGAAAATGTGAAACATTCAGATCTCACAATCGTCTTCATCTAAGTGATATGTCTCAACTGGACATAAATCATAAAAAAACCAGTTTATTAGAAAGTGGCGCGTCACAATTGGAGCTGAAACAATAGAGACCAACCCATTATATGAAGTGGTGCTCACAACTGGAGCTAAAAAATATGAGACCAACTCATTATATGAAGTGTATCTCAACTGGAGCTGAAACATATGAGACCAACTCATTATATGAAGTGGCGCATCACAACTGCAGCTGAAACATAAGAGACCAACTCATTATATGAAGTGTTGCATCTAAACTGCAGCTGAAACATTAGAGACCAACTCATTATATGAAGTGTATTTCAACTGGAGCTGAAACATATGAGACCAACTCATTATATGAAGTGTTGCATCTCAACTGGAGCTGAAACATATGAGACCAACTCATTATATGAAGTGTTGTATCTCAACTGGAGCTGAAACATATGAGACCATCTCATTATATGAAGTGTTGCATCTCAACTGGAGCTGAAACATATGAGACCAACTCATTATATGAAGTGTTGCATCACAATTGGAGCTGAAACATAAGAGACCAACTCATTATATGAAGTGTTGCATCTCAACTGGAGCTGAAACATATGAGACCAACTCATTATATGAAGTGGCACATCACAACTGGAGCTGAAACTTAAGAGACCAACTCATTATACTAAGTGTTGCATCTCAACTGGAGCTGAAACATATGAGACCAACTCATTATATGAAGTGGCGCATCACAACTGCAGCTGAAAAATTAGAGACCAACTCATTATATGAAGTGTTGTATCTCAACTGGAGCTGAAACATATGAGACCATCTCATTATATGAAGTGTTGTATCTCAACTGGAGCTGAAACATATGAGACCAACTCATTATATGAAGTGGTGCATCACAACTGCAGCTGAAAAACTGGTCTCAACTGGACATAAATCATAAAAAAAACAGTTTATTAGAAAGTGGCGCGTCACAATTGGAGCTGAAACAATAGAGACCAACCCATTATATGAAGTGGTGCTCACAACTGGAGCTAAAAAATATGAGACCAACTCATTATATGAAGTGTATCTCAACTGGAGCTGAAACATATGAGACCAACTCATTATATGAAGTGGCGCATCACAACTGCAGCTGAAACATAAGAGACCAACTCATTATATGAAGTGTTGCATCTAAACTGCAGCTGAAACATTAGAGACCAACTCATTATATGAAGTGTATTTCAACTGGAGCTGAAACATATGAGACCAACTCATTATATGAAGTGTTGCATCTCAACTGGAGCTGAAACATATGAGACCAACTCATTATATGAAGTGTTGTATCTCAACTGGAGCTGAAACATATGAGACCATCTCATTATATGAAGTGTTGCATCTCAACTGGAGCTGAAACATATGAGACCAACTCATTATATGAAGTGTTGCATCACAATTGGAGCTGAAACATAAGAGACCAACTCATTATATGAAGTGTTGCATCTCAACTGGAGCTGAAACATATGAGACCAACTCATTATATGAAGTGGCACATCACAACTGGAGCTGAAACTTAAGAGACCAACTCATTATACTAAGTGTTGCATCTCAACTGGAGCTGAAACATATGAGACCAACTCATTATATGAAGTGGCGCATCACAACTGCAGCTGAAAAATTAGAGACCAACTCATTATATGAAGTGTTGTATCTCAACTGGAGCTGAAACATATGAGACCATCTCATTATATGAAGTGTTGTATCTCAACTGGAGCTGAAACATATGAGACCAACTCATTATATGAAGTGGTGCATCACAACTGCAGCTGAAAAACTGGAGAAACAAAAGTTACTGGCTAGGACAGGTACACACCACAGAGGTCCATAACTCCACATCTTTGCATTGACTATTGTGCTAAATCAATGGTGAAACGGAGACAGCGTATCACTTCATTTTTACCTGAAGCTTAGAGCTTTTCAATATCTATCAGTATATGTGCTGTAGAGATTAGACTTCAAGACGACCTCAGCTGACACTACAACTGCCTTTCTACGGTAACTGGGGTATCATTGGGTGTGGACAGCACCTGCAACTCATTCTTACACTTCACAATGAATGCGGAAGGTTATACTTTCCCCACTACTCGGAACATTCGGACCAGCAAAATACACCCCTTTATCATATAATGGGTAGGTTTCTCCGCAGGATAAAGCCAACGGATAAAAACGATATCCGTTTGGGTCATATGCGGATAGAGAATGCAAATATCACAGGTCAAGTAGGGACTACTTTTTCTGTTTATAAACAAACATGGCGTCGCACTCGTCATTCGGCGATCGAGTCAGAATTAACCATCGGGAATCTGGATAAACTACAGGGATAATTGCTATCATTATAAAAAGAACAGTCTAATAGACTGAAAATCTGTGTCTAACTGTGACGCAGCTAAGGCATTTTATGAGTTTTGGCAACTTTGGAGATATAAATTTCGAAACAATTTGGCGAGGGCACGAGGCCTAGCCAAGCAGGATCAGTAGCCATATCTGTGCTTGTAGACCTTTGCGGCTTGAAATCTTCTCCACAAATTAAAATAGTTGGATTTGACGGAAATATGTTTGAATTGTTACCTTGTTTCGTTTTGTCGCTGTGTGTACATCTGAGTACACTTCTTATCGTTATGACAGGACAGACCGACTGTCAACAACGTCTGACCGTGGCCGTGACGTCTCATAGACTAGGGTTAGAGTAGCTTCCCTTTGACAAAGGGCAGTTACTCTAGCGGACAGACCGATGGATTGCCGCGAAAGGCAATTAAAAACAATTGTTGTTTTGCGTATATGTTGCTTCGCCACTGTATAAGAAACAGATTTCAGTTGGAACTATAATGGCTACTGTCACTGTCCGACTGACACATCACTTACCCTGTGACGTAATAAATATTAATGCGCGCATTGCAGGAAAACTCGCAATGTTTCGGTAATGTTTGTGAGAGAGGGAAAGCGATTTTGAAGCACAGAATTAAAGAATGACATTATATGATAAAGAGGTTATCACGCTTGTGTGTTTGGGGATGGTAAATATCCTGTATTAGGAATAAACACTATGTATTTAGCTCGCCAAGGCTCGCTAAATACAATGTTTATTCCTAATGCAGGATATTTACCATCCCCAAACACACTCGCGTGATAACCTCTATATATCTACTGACCACATTCTTCACAGGGAAAGTCCAGCATAGCATTGCTTTCACAGAATGGAGCCCACATGACCACGGACAGTTGTAATGTGTAACCCATGTCCAGGCACCTTGGTCGTCTAGATATATGATACAATTGTAGAAGGACATGCTTACATTCAGTCAAAGTCACTGTGACTATAGAAACTATATGAAGTTACAGAAGCACCGGGTTTACACCAATATATTGAAAAAATGATTCTGTCTAGAAAAGTAATCTGCTTCGTCTATGTGATGCGTGTCAACCTTATATGAATCCTAAAAAATCAGCTCATGCTAGTAGGAACTGGTGCGTCACAACTGGAGCTGAAAAGGTAGATATTAACTCATAAAATGGAGTGGTGCATCACAACTGTAGCTGAAACATATGAGACCAACTCATTATATGAAGTGTTGTATCTCAACCGGAGCTACATCACTGGAGACCAACTCATTTTTTCATATGCAAAGGTGTGTCACAACTGGAGCTGAAGAATCAAGACTAACTCACGAAGTGTCGCATCACAATCAGAGCTGGAACATTAGAGACCAAATCATTATATGAAGTGGCGCATCACAACTGTAGCTGAAACATTAGAGACCAACTCATTATATGAAGTGTTGCATCTCAACTGGAGCTGAAACATATGAGACCAACTCATTATATGAAGTGGCACATCACAACTGCAGCTGAAACATAAGTGACCAACTCATTATATTAAGTGTTGCATCTCAACTGGAGCTGAAACATATGAGACCAACTCATTATATGAAGTGGCGCATCACAACTGCAGCTGAAACATAAGAGACCAACTCATTATATTAAGTGTTGCATCTCAACTGGAGCTGAAACATATGAGACCATCTCATTATATGAAGTGTTGTATCTCAACTGGAGCTGAAACATATGAGACCAACTCATTATATGAAGTGGTGCATCACAACTGCAGCTGAAAAACTGGAGAAACAAAAGTTACTTGCTGGGACAGGTACACACCACAGAGGTCCATAACTCCACATCTTTGCATTGACTATTGTGCTAAATCAATGGTGAAACGGAAACAGCGTATCTCTTATTTTTACCTGAAGCTTAGAGCTTTTCAATATCTATCAGTATATGTGCTGTAGAGATTAGACTTCAAGACGACCTCAGCTGACACTACAACTGCCTTTCTACGGTAACTGGGGTATCATTGGGTGTGGACAGCACCCGCAACTCATTCTTACACTTCACAATGAATGCGGAAGGTTATACTTTCCCCACTACTCGGAACATTCGGACCAGCAAAATACACCCCTATATCTACTGACCACATTCTTCACAGGGAAAGTCCAGCATAGCATTGCTTTCTCAGAATGGAGCCCACATGACCACGGACAGTTGTAATGTGTTACCCATGTCCAGGCACCTTGGTCGTCCAGATATAACATACAATTGTAGAAGGTCATGCTTACATTCAGTCAAAGTCACTGTGACTATAGAAACTATATGAAGTTACAGAAGCACCGGGTTTACACCAATATATTGAAAAAATGATTCTGTCTAGAAAAGTAATCTGCTTCGTCTATGTGATGCGTGTCAACCTTATATGAATCCTAAAAAATCAGCTCATGCTAGTAGGAACTGGTGCGTCACAACTGGAGCTGAAAAGGTAGATATTAACTCATAAAATGGAGTGGTGCATCACAACTGTAGCTGAAACATATGAGACCAACTCATTATATGAAGTGTTGTATCTCAACCGGAGCTACATCACTGGAGACCAACTCATATTTTCATATGCAAAGGTGTGTCACAACTGGAGCTGAAGAATCAAGACTAACTCACGAAGTGTCGCATCACAATCAGAGCTGGAACATTAGAGACCAAATCATTATATGAAGTGGCGCATCACAACTGTAGCTGAAACATTAGAGACCAACTCATTATATGAAGTGTTGCATCTCAACTGGAGCTGAAACATTAGAGACCAACTTATAATATGAAGTGGAGCATCACAACTGGAGCTGAAACAATAGAGACCAACTCATTATATGAAGTGGCGCATCACGACTGGAGCTGAAACATATGAGACCAACTCATTATATGAAGTGTTGTATCTCAACTGGAGCTGAAACATAAGAGACCAACTCATTATATGAAGTGGGCATCACAACTGCAGCTGAAACATTAGAGACCTACTCATTATATGAAGTGTTGCATCTCAACTCGAGCTGAAACATATGAGACCAACTCATTATATGAAGTGGCACATCACAACTGGAGCTGAAACATAAGTGACCAACTCATTATATGAAGTGTTGTATCTCAACTGGAGCTGAAACATATGAGACCAACTCATTATATGAAGTGTTGCATCACAATTGGAGCTGAAACATATGAGACCAACTCATTATATGAAGTGTTGCATCTCAACTCGAGCTGAAACATATGAGACCAACTCATTATATGAAGTGGCACATCACAACTGGAGCTGAAACATAAGAGACCAACTCATTATATTAAGTGTTGCATCTCAACTGGAGCTGAAACATATGAGACCATCTCATTATATGAAGTGTTGTATCTCAACTGGAGCTGAAACATATGAGACCAACTCATTATATGAAGTGGTGCATCACAACTGCAGCTGAAAAACTGGAGAAACAAAAGTTACTTGCTGGGACAGGTACACACCACAGAGGTCCATAACTCCACATCTTTGCATTGACTATTGTGCTAAATCAATGGTGAAACGGAAACAGCGTATCTCTTATTTTTACCTGAAGCTTAGAGCTTTTCAATATCTATCAGTATATGTGCTGTAGAGATTAGACTTCAAGACGACCTCAGCTGACACTACAACTGCCTTTCTACGGTAACTGGGGTATCATTGGGTGTGGACAGCACCCGCAACTCATTCTTACACTTCACAATGAATGCGGAAGGTTATACTTTCCCCACTACTCGGAACATTCGGACCAGCAAAATACACCCCTATATCTACTGACCACATTCTTCACAGGGAAAGTCCAGCATAGCATTGCTTTCTCAGAATGGAGCCCACATGACCACGGACAGTTGTAATGTGTTACCCATGTCCAGGCACCTTGGTCGTCCAGATATAACATACAATTGTAGAAGGTCATGCTTACATTCAGTCAAAGTCACTGTGACTATAGAAACTATATGAAGTTACAGAAGCACCGGGTTTACACCAATATATTGAAAAAATGATTCTGTCTAGAAAAGTAATCTGCTTCGTCTATGTGATGCGTGTCAACCTTATATGAATCCTAAAAAATCAGCTCATGCTAGTAGGAACTGGTGCGTCACAACTGGAGCTGAAAAGGTAGATATTAACTCATAAAATGGAGTGGTGCATCACAACTGTAGCTGAAACATATGAGACCAACTCATTATATGAAGTGTTGTATCTCAACCGGAGCTACATCACTGGAGACGAACTCATTTTTTCATATGCAAAGGTGTGTCACAACTGGAGCTGAAGAATCAAGACTAACTCACGAAGTGTCGCATCACAATCAGAGCTGGAACATTAGAGACCAAATCATTATATGAAGTGGCGCATCACAACTGTAGCTGAAACATTAGAGACCAACTCATTATATGAAGTGTTGCATCTCAACTGGAGCTGAAACATATGAGACCAACTCATTATATGAAGTGGCACATCACAACTGCAGCTGAAACATAAGTGACCAACTCATTATATTAAGTGTTGCATCTCAACTGGAGCTGAAACATATGAGACCAACTCATTATATGAAGTGGCGCATCACAACTGCAGCTGAAACATAAGAGACCAACTCATTATATTAAGTGTTGCATCTCAACTGGAGCTGAAACATATGAGACCATCTCATTATATGAAGTGTTGTATCTCAACTGGAGCTGAAACATAAGAGACCAACTCATTATATAAAGTGGGGCATCACAACTGCAGCTGAAACATTAGAGACCAACTCATTATATGAAGTGGTGCATCTCAACTGGAGCTGAAACATATGACACCAACTCATTATATGAAGTGTTGTATCTCAACTGCAGCTGAAACATAAGAGACCAACTCATTATGTGAAGTGGCGTGTCACAACTGCAGCTGAAACATAAGAGACCAACTCATTATATGAAGTGTTGTATCTCAACTGGAGCTGAAACATATGAGACCAACTCATTATGTGAAGTGGCGTGTCACAACTGCAGCTGAAACATATGAGACCAACTCATTATATTAAGTGTTGTATCTCAACTGGAGCTGAAACATATGAGTCCAACTCATTATGTGAAGTGGCGCATCACAACTGCAGCTGAAACATTAGAGACCAACTCATTATATGAAGTGGTGCATCTCAACTGGAACTGAAACATTAGAGACCAACTCATTAGATGAAGTGGAGCATCACAACTGGAGCTGAAACAATAGAGACCAACTCATTTTATGAAGTGGCGTGTCACAACTTCAGCTGTAACATTAGAGACCAACTCATTATATGACGTGTTGCATCTCAACTGGAGCTGAAACATATGAGACCAACTCATTATATGAAGTGTTGCAACACAATTGGAGCTGAAACATATGAGACCAACTCATTATATGAAGTGTTGCATCTCAACTGGAGCTGAAACATATGAGACCAACTCATTATATGAAGTGGCACATCACAATTGCAGCTGAAACATAAGAGACCAACTCATTATATTAAGTGTTGCATCTCAACTGGAGCTGAAACATATGAGACCAACTCATTATATGAAGTGGCGCATCACAACTGCAGCTGAAACATATGAGACCAACTCATTATATGAAGTGGCGCATCACAACTGCAGCTGAAACATCAGAGACCAACTCATTATATTAAGTGTTGCATCTCAACTGGAGCTGAAACATATGAGACCATCTCATTATATGAAGTGTTGTATCTCAACTGGAGCTGAAACATAAGAGACCAACTCATTATATAAAGTGGGGCATCACAACTGCAGCTGAAACATTAGAGACCAACTCATTATATGAAGTGGTGCATCTCAACTGGAGCTGAAACATATGAGACCAACTCATTATATGAAGTGTTGTATCTCAACTGCAGCTGAAACATAAGAGACCAACTCATTATGTGAAGTGGCGTGTCACAACTGCAGCTGAAACATAAGAGACCAACTCATTATATGAAGTGTTGTATCTCAACTGGAGCTGAAACATATGAGACCAACTCATTATGTGAAGTGGCGTGTCACAACTGCAGCTGAAACATATGAGACCAACTCATTATATTAAGTGTTGTATCTCAACTGGAGCTGAAACATATGAGTCCAACTCATTATGTGAAGTGGCGCATCACAACTGCAGCTGAAACATTAGAGACCAACTCATTATATGAAGTGGTGCATCTCAACTGGAACTGAAACATTAGAGACCAACTCATTATATGAAGTGGAGCATCACAACTGGAGCTGAAACAATAGAGACCAACTCATTTTATGAAGTGGCGTGTCACAACTTCAGCTGTAACATTAGAGACCAACTCATTATATGACGTGTTGCATCTCAACTGGAGCTGAAACATATGAGACCAACTCATTATATGAAGTGTTGCAACACAATTGGAGCTGAAACATATGAGACCAACTCATTATATGAAGTGTTGCATCTCAACTGGAGCTGAAACATATGAGACCAACTCATTATATGAAGTGGCACATCACAATTGCAGCTGAAACATAAGAGACCAACTCATTATATGACGTGTTGCATCTCAACTGGAGCTGAAACATATGAGACCAACTCATTATATGAAGTTGCGCATCACAACTGCAGCTGAAACATATGAGACCAACTCATTATATGAAGTGGTGCATCACAACTGCAGCTGAAAAACTGGAGAAACAAAAGTTACTTGCTGGGACAGGTACACACCACAGAGGTCCATAACTCCACATCTTTGCATTGACTATTGTGCTAAATCAATGGTGAAACGGAAACAGCGTATCTCTTATTTTTACCTGAAGCTTAGAGCTTTTCAATATCTATCAGTATATGTGCTGTAGAGATTAGACTTCAAGACGACCTCAGCTGACACTACAACTGCCTTTCTACGGTAACTGGGGTATCATTGGGTGTGGACAGCACCCGCAACTCATTCTTACACTTCACAATGAATGCGGAAGGTTATACTTTCCCCACTACTCGGGACATTCGGACCAGCAAAATACACCCCTATATCTACTGACCACATTCTTCACAGGGAAAGTCCAGCATAGCATTGCTTTCTCAGAATGGAGCCCACATGACCACGGACAGTTGTAATGTGTAACCCATGTCCAGGCACCTTGGTCGTCTAGATATAACATACAATTGTAGAAGGACATGCTTACATTCAGTCAAAGTCACTGTGACTATAGAAACTATATGAAGTTACAGAAGCACCGGGTTTACACCAATATATTGAAAAAATGATTCTGTCTAGAAAAATAATCTGCTTCGTCTATGTGATGCGTGTCAACCTTATATGAATCCTAAAAAATCAGCTCATGCTAGTAGGAACTGGTGCGTCACAACTGGAGCTGAAAAGGTAGATATTAACTCATAAAATGCAGTGGTGCATCACAACTGTAGCTGAAACATATGAGACCAACTCATTATATGAAGTGTTGTATCTCAACTGGAGCTACATCACTGGAGACCAACTCATTTTTTCATATGCAAAGGTGTGCCACAACTGGAGCTGAAGAATCAAGACTAACTCACGAAGTGTCGCATCACAATCAGAGCTGGAACATTAGAGACCAAATCATTATATGAAGTGGCGCATCACAACTGTAGCTGAAACATTAGAGACCAACTCATTATATGAAGTGGTGCATCTCAACTGGAGCTGAAACATTAGAGACCAACTTATAATATGAAGTGGAGCATCACAACTGGAGCTGAAACAATAGAGACCAACTCATTATATGAAGTGGTGCATCTCAACTGGAGCTGAAACATATGAGACCATCTCATTATATGAAGTGTTGTATCTCAACTGGAGCTGAAACATATGAGACCAACTCATTATATGAAGTGGTGCATCACAACTGCAGCTGAAAAACTGGAGAAACAAAAGTTACTTGCTGGGACAGGTACACACCACAGAGGTCCATAACTCCACATCTTTGCATTGACTATTGTGCTAAATCAATGGTGAAACGGAAACAGCGTATCTCTTATTTTTACCTGAAGCTTAGAGCTTTTCAATATCTATCAGTATATGTGCTGTAGAGATTAGACTTCAAGACGACCTCAGCTGACACTACAACTGCCTTTCTACGGTAACTGGGGTATCATTGGGTGTGGACAGCACCCGCAACTCATTCTTACACTTCACAATGAATGCGGAAGGTTATACTTTCCCCACTACTCGGAACATTCGGACCAGCAAAATACACCCCTATATCTACTGACCACATTCTTCACAGGGAAAGTCCAGCATAGCATTGCTTTCTCAGAATGGAGCCCACATGACCACGGACAGTTGTAATGTGTTACCCATGTCCAGGCACCTTGGTCGTCCAGATATAACATACAATTGTAGAAGGTCATGCTTACATTCAGTCAAAGTCACTGTGACTATAGAAACTATATGAAGTTACAGAAGCACCGGGTTTACACCAATATATTGAAAAAATGATTCTGTCTAGAAAAGTAATCTGCTTCGTCTATGTGATGCGTGTCAACCTTATATGAATCCTAAAAAATCAGCTCATGCTAGTAGGAACTGGTGCGTCACAACTGGAGCTGAAAAGGTAGATATTAACTCATAAAATGGAGTGGTGCATCACAACTGTAGCTGAAACATATGAGACCAACTCATTATATGAAGTGTTGTATCTCAACCGGAGCTACATCACTGGAGACCAACTCATATTTTCATATGCAAAGGTGTGTCACAACTGGAGCTGAAGAATCAAGACTAACTCACGAAGTGTCGCATCACAATCAGAGCTGGAACATTAGAGACCAAATCATTATATGAAGTGGCGCTTCACAACTGTAGCTGAAACATTAGAGACCAACTCATTATATGAAGTGTTGCATCTCAACTGGAGCTGAAACATATGAGACCAACTCATTATATGAAGTGGCACATCACAACTGCAGCTGAAACATAAGAGACCAACTCATTATATTAAGTGTTGCATCTCAACTGGAGCTGAAACATATGAGACCAACTCATTATATGAAGTGGCGCATCACAACTGCAGCTGAAACATAAGAGACCAACTCATTATCTTAAGTGTTGCATCTCAACTGGAGCTGAAACATATCAGACCATCTCATTATATGAAGTGTTGTATCTCAACTGGAGCTGAAACATAAGAGACCAACTTATTATATAAAGTGGGGCATCACAACTGCAGCTGAAACATTAGAGACCAACTCATTATATGAAGTGGTGCATCTCAACTGGAGCTGAAACATATGAGACCAACTCATTATATGAAGTGTTGTATCTCAACTGCAGCTGAAACATAAGAGACCAACTCATTATGTGAAGTGGCGTGTCACAACTGCAGCTGAAACATAAGAGACCAACTCATTATATGAAGTGTTGTATCTCAACTGGAGCTGAAACATATGAGACCAACTCATTATGTGAAGTGGCGTCACAACTGCAGCTGAAACATATGAGACCAACTCATTATATTAAGTGTTGTATCTCAACTGGAGCTGAAACATATGAGTCCAACTCATTATGTGAAGTGGCGCATCACAACTGCAGCTGAAACATTAGAGACCAACTCATTATATGAAGTGGTGCATCTCAACTGGAACTGAAACATTAGAGACCAACTCATTATATGAAGTGGAGCATCACAACTGGAGCTGAAACAATAGAGACCAACTCATTATATGAAGTGGCGTGTCACAACTTCAGCTGTAACATTAGAGACCAACTCATTATATGACGTGTTGCATCTCAACTGGAGCTGAAACATATGAGACCAACTCATTATATGAAGTGTTGCAACACAATTGGAGCTGAAACATATGAGACCAACTCATTATATGAAGTGTTGCATCTCAACTGGAGCTGAAACATATGAGACCAACTCATTATATGAAGTGGCGCATCACAACTGCAGCTGAAACATAAGAGACCAACTCATTATATGAAGTGTTGCATCTCAACTGGAGCTGAAACATATGAGACGATCTCATTATATGAAGTGTTGTATCTCAACTGGAGCTGAAACATATGAGACCAACTCATTATATGAAGTGGTGCATCACAACTGCAGCTGAAAAACTGGAGAAACAAAAGTTACTTGCTGGGACAGGTACACACCACAGAGGTCCATAACTCCACATCTTTGCATTGACTATTGTGCTAAATCAATGGTGAAACGGAAACAGCGTATCTCTTATTTTTACCTGAAGCTTAGAGCTTTTCAATATCTATCAGTATATGTGCTGTAGAGATTAGACTTCAAGACGACCTCAGCTGACACTACAACTGCCTTTCTACGGTAACTGGGGTATCATTGGGTGTGGACAGCACCCGCAACTCATTCTTACACTTCACAATGAATGCGGAAGGTTATACTTTCCCCACTACTCGGAACATTCGGACCAGCAAAATACACCCCTATATCTACTGACCACATTCTTCACAGGGAAAGTCCAGCATAGCATTGCTTTCTCAGAATGGAGCCCACATGACCACGGACAGTTGTAATGTGTTACCCATGTCCAGGCACCTTGGTCGTCCAGATATAACATACAATTGTAGAAGGACATGCTTACATTCAGTCAAAGTCACTGTGACTATAGAAACTATATGAAGTTACAGAAGTACCGGGTTTACACCAATATATTGAAAAAATGATTCTGTCTAGAAAAGTAATCTGCTTCGTCTATGTGATGCGTGTCAACCTTATATGAATCCTAAAAAATCAGCTCATGCTAGTAGGAACTGGTGCGTCACAACTGGAGCTGAAAAGGTAGATATTAACTCATAAAATGGAGTGGTGCATCACAACTGTAGCTGAAACATATGAGACCAACTCATTATATGAAGTGTTGTATCTCAACCGGAGCTACATCACTGGAGACCAACTCATTTTTTCATATGCAAAGGTGTGTCACAACTGGAGCTGAAGAATCAAGACTAACTCACGAAGTGTCGCATCACAATCAGAGCTGGAACATTAGAGACCAAATCATTATATGAAGTGGCGCTTCACAACTGTAGCTGAAACATTAGAGACCAACTCATTATATGAAGTGTTGCATCTCAACTGGAGCTGAAACATATGAGACCAACTCATTATATGAAGTGGCACATCACAACTGCAGCTGAAACATAAGAGACCAACTCATTATATGAAGTGGAGCATCACAACTGGAGCTGAAACAATAGAGACCAACTCATTATATGAAGTGGCGTGTCACAACTTCAGCTGTAACATTAGAGACCAACTCATTATATGACGTGTTGCATCTCCACTGGAGCTGAAACATATGAGACCAACTCATTATATGAAGTGTTGTATCTCAACCGGAGCTACATCACTGGAGACCAACTCATTTTTTCATATGCAAAGGTGTGTCACAACTGGAGCTGAAGAATCAAGACTAACTCACGAAGTGTCGCATCACAATCAGAGCTGGAACATTAGAGACCAAATCATTATATGAAGTGGCGCTTCACAACTGTAGCTGAAACATTAGAGACCAACTCATTATATGAAGTGTTGCATCTCAACTGGAGCTGAAACATATGAGACCAACTCATTATATGAAGTGGCACATCACAACTGCAGCTGAAACATAAGAGACCAACTCATTATATCAAGTGTTGCATCTCAACTGGAGCTGAAACATATGAGACCAACTCATTATATGAAGTGGCACATCACAATTGCAGCTGAAACATAAGAGACCAACTCATTATATTAAGTGTTGCATCTCAACTGGAGCTGAAACATATGAGACCAACTCATTATATGAAGTGTTGTATCTCAACCGGAGCTACATCACTGGAGACCAACTCATTTTTTCATATGCAAAGGTGTGTCACAACTGGAGCTGAAGAATCAAGACTAACTCACGAAGTGTCGCATCACAATCAGAGCTGGAACATTAGAGACCAAATCATTATATGAAGTGGCGCATCACAACTGTAGCTGAAACATTAGAGTCCAACTCACTATATGAAGTGGTGCATCTCAACTGGAGCTGAAACATTAGAGACCAACTTATAATATGAAGTGGAGCATCACAACTGTAGCTGAAACAATAGAGACCAACTCATTATATGAAGTGGCGCATCACAACTGGAGCTGAAACATATGAGACCAACTCATTATATGAAGTGTTGTATCTCAACTGGAGCTGAAACATAAGAGACCAACTCATTATATGAAGTGGGCATCACAACTGCAGCTGAAACATTAGAGACCAACTAATTATATGAAGTGGAGCATCACAACTGGAGCTGAAACAATAGAGACCAACTCATTATATGAAGTGGGGTGTCACAACTTCAGCTGTAACATTAGAGACCAACTCATTATATGAAGTGTTGCATCTCAACTGGAGCTAAAACATATGAGACCAACTCATTATATGAAGTGTTGCATCACAATTGGAGCTGAAACATAAGCGACCAACTCATTATATGAAGTGTTGCATCTCAACTGGAGCTGAAACATATGAGACCAACTCATTATATGAAGTGGGGTGTCACAACTTCAGCTGTAACATTAGAGACCAACTCATTATATGAAGTGTTGCATCTCAACTGGAGCTAAAACATATGAGACCAACTCATTATATGAAGTGTTGCATCTCAACTGGAGCTGAAACATATGAGACCAACTCATTATATGAAGTGGCACATCACAATTGCAGCTGAAAAATTAGAGACCAACTCATTATATGAAGTGTTGTATCTCAACTGGAGCTGAAACATATGAGACCAACTCATTATATGAAGTGGCGCATCACAACTGCAGCTGAAACATAAGAGACCAACTCATTATATTAAGTGTTGCATCTCAACTGGAGCTGAAACATATGAGACCATCTCATTATATGAAGTGTTGTATCTCAACTGGAGCTGAAAGATATGAGACCAACTCATTATATGAAGTGGTGCATCACAACTGCAGCTGAAAAACTGGAGAAACAAAAGTTACTTGCTGGGACAGGTACACACCACAGAGGTCCATAACTCCACATCTTTGCATTGACTATTGTGCTAAATCAATGGTGAAATGGAAACAGCGTATCTCTTATTTTTACCTGAAGCTTAGAGCTTTTCAATATCTATCAGTATATGTGCTGTAGAGATTAGACTTCAAGACGACCTCAGCTGACACTACAACTGCCTTTCTACGGTAACTGGGGTATCATTGGGTGTGGACAGCACCCGCAACTCATTCTTACACTTCACAATGAATGCGGAAGGTTATACTTTCCCCACTACTCGGAACATTCGGACCAGCAAAATACACCCCTATATCTACTGACCACATTCTTCACAGGGAAAGTCCAGCATAGCATTGCTTTCTCAGAATGGAGCCCACATGACCACGGACAGTTGTAATGTGTAACCCATGTCCAGGCACCTTGGTCGTCTAGATATAACATACAATTGTAGAAGGACATGCTTACATTCAGTCAAAGTCACTGTGACTATAGAAACTATATGAAGTTACAGAAGCACCGGGTTTACACCAATATATTGAAAAAATGATTCTGTCTAGAAAAGTAATCTGCTTCGTCTATGTGATGCGTGTCAACCTTATATGAATCCTAACAAATCAGCTCATGCTAGTAGGAACTGGTGCGTCACAACTGGAGCTGAAAAGGTAGATATTAACTCATAAAATGCAGTGGTGCATCACAACTGTAGCTGAAACATATGAGACCAACTCATTATATGAAGTGTTGTATCTCAACTGGAGCTACATCACTGGAGACCAACTCATTTTTTCATATGCAAAGGTGTGTCACAACTGGAGCTGAAGAATCAAGACTAACTCACGAAGTGTCGCATCACAATCAGAGCTGGAACATTAGAGACCAAATCATTATATGAAGTGGCGCATCACAACTGTAGCTGAAACATTAGAGACCAACTCATTATATGAAGTGTTGCATCTCAACTGGAGCTGAAACATTAGAGACCAACTTATAATATGAAGTGGAGCATCACAACTGGAGCTGAAACAATAGAGACCAACTCATTATATGAAGTGGCGCATCACAACTGGAGCTGAAACATATGAGACCAACTCATTATATGAAGTGTTGTATCTCAACTGAAGCTGAAACATTAGAGACCAACTCATTATATGAAGTGGAGCATCACAACTGGAGCTGAAACAATAGAGACCAACTCATTATATGAAGTGGGGTGTCAGAACTTCAGCTGTAACATTAGAGACCAACTCATTATATGAAGTGTTGCACCTCAACTGGAGCTAAAACATAAGCGACCAACTCATTATATGAAGTGTTGCATCTCAACTGGAGCTGAAACATATGAGACCAACTCATTATATGAAGTGGCACATCACAACTGCAGCTGAAAAATTAGAGACCAACTCATTATATGAAGTGTTGTATCTCAACTGGAGCTGAAACATATGAGACCAACTCATTATATGAAGTGGCGCATCACAACTGCAGCTGAAACATAAGAGACCAACTCATTATATTAAGTGTTGCATCTCAACTGGAGCTGAAACATATGAGACCATCTCATTATATGAAGTGTTGTATCTCAACTGGAGCTGAAACATATGAGACCAACTCATTATATGAAGTGGTGCATCACAACTGCAGCTGAAAAACTGGAGAAACAAAAGTTACTTGCTGGGACAGGTACACACCACAGAGGTCCATAACTCCACATCTTTGCATTGACTATTGTGCTAAATCAATGGTGAAATGGAAACAGCGTATCTCTTATTTTTACCTGAAGCTTAGAGCTTTTCAATATCTATCAGTATATGTGCTGTAGAGATTAGACTTCAAGACGACCTCAGCTGACACTACAACTGCCTTTCTACGGTAACTGGGGTATCATTGGGTGTGGACAGCACCCGCAACTCATTCTTACACTTCACAATGAATGCGGAAGGTTATACTTTCCCCACTACTCGGAACATTCGGACCAGCAAAATACACCCCTATATCTACTGACCACATTCTTCACAGGGAAAGTCCAGCATAGCATTGCTTTCTCAGAATGGAGCCCAAATGACCACGGACAGTTGTAATGTGTAACCCATGTCCAGGCACCTTGGTCGTCTAGATATAACATACAATTGTAGAAGGACATGCTTACATTCAGTCAAAGTCACTGTGACTATAGAAACTATATGAAGTTACAGAAGCACCGGGTTTACACCAATATATTGAAAAAATGATTCTGTCTAGAAAAGTAATCTGCTTCGTCTATGTGATGCGTGTCAACCTTATATGAATCCTAACAAATCAGCTCATGCTAGTAGGAACTGGTGCGTCACAACTGGAGCTGAAAAGGTAGATATTAACTCATAAAATGCAGTGGTGCATCACAACTGTAGCTGAAACATATGAGACCAACTCATTATATGAAGTGTTGTATCTCAACTGGAGCTACATCACTGGAGACCAACTCATTTTTTCATATGCAAAGGTGTGTCACAACTGGAGCTGAAGAATCAAGACTAACTCACGAAGTGTCGCATCACAATCAGAGCTGGAACATTAGAGACCAAATCATTATATGAAGTGGCGCATCACAACTGTAGCTGAAACATTAGAGACCAACTCATTATATGAAGTGTTGCATCTCAACTGGAGCTGAAACATTAGAGACCAACTTATAATATGAAGTGGAGCATCACAACTGGAGCTGAAACAATAGAGACCAACTCATTATATGAAGTGGCGCATCACAACTGGAGCTGAAACATATGAGACCAACTCATTATATGAAGTGTTGTATCTCAACTGAAGCTGAAACATAAGAGACCAACTCATTATATGAAGTGGGCATCACAACTGCAGCTGAAACATTAGAGACCAACTCATTATATGAAGTGGAGCATCACAACTGGAGCTGAAACAATAGAGACCAACTCATTATATGAAGTGGGGTGTCACAACTTCAGCTGTAACATTAGAGACCAACTCATTATATGAAGTGTTGCACCTCAACTGGAGCTAAAACATAAGCGACCAACTCATTATATGAAGTGTTGCATCTCAACTGGAGCTGAAACATATGAGACCAACTCATTATATGAAGTGGCACATCACAACTGCAGCTGAAAAATTAGAGACCAACTCATTATATGAAGTGTTGTATCTCAACTGGAGCTGAAACATATGAGACCAACTCATTATATGAAGTGGCGCATCACAACTGCAGCTGAAACATATGAGACCATCTCATTATATGAAGTGTTGTATCTCAACTGGAGCTGAAACATATGAGACCAACTCATTATATGAAGTGGTGCATCACAACTGCAGCTGAAAAACTGGAGAAACAAAAGTTACTTGCTGGGACAGGTACACACCACAGAGGTCCATAACTCCACATCTTTGCATTGACTATTGTGCTAAATCAATGGTGAAACGGAAACAGCGTATCTCTTATGTTTACCTGAAGCTTAGAGCTTTTCAATATCTATCAGTATATGTGCTGTAGAGATTAGACTTCAAGATGACCTCAGCTGACACTACAACTGCCTTTCTACGGTAACTGGGGTATCATTGGGTGTGGACAGCACCCGCAACTCATTCTTACACTTCGAAATGAATGCGGAAGGTTATACTTTCCCCACTACTCGGAACATTCGGACCAGCAAAATACACCCCTATATCTACTGACCACATTCTTCACAGGGAAAGTCCAGCATAGCATTGCTTTCTCAGAATGGAGCCCACATGACCACGGACAGTTGTAATGTGTAACCCATGTCCAGGCACCTTGGTCGTCCAGATATAACATACAATTGTAGAAGGACATGCTTACATTCAGTCAAAGTCACTGTGACTATAGAAACTATATGAAGTTACAGAAGCACCGGGTTTACACCAATATATTGAAAAAATGATTCTGTCTAGAAAAGAAATCTGCTTCGTCTATGTGATGCGTGTCAACCTTATATGAATCCTAAAAAATCAGCTCATGCTAGTAGGAACTGGTGCGTCACAACTGGAGCTGAAAAGGTAGATATTAACTCATAAAATGCAGTGGTGCATCACAACTGTAGCTGAAACATATGAGACCAACTCATTATATGAAGTGTTGTATCTCAACTGGAGCTACATCACTGGAGACGAACTCATTTTTTCATATGCAAAGGTGTGTCACAACTGGAGCTGAAGAATCAAGACTAACTCACGAAGTGTCGCATCACAATCAGAGCTGGAACATTAGAGACCAAATCATTATATGAAGTGGCGCATCACAACTGTAGCTGAAACATTAGAGACCAACTCATTATATGAAGTGTTGCATCTCAACTGGAGCTGAAACATATGAGACCAACTCATTATATGAAGTGGCACATCACAACTGCAGCTGAAACATAAGAGACCAACTCATTATATTAAGTGTTGCATCTCAACTGGAGCTGAAACATATGAGACCAACTCATTATATGAAGTGGCGCATCACAACTGAAGCTGAAACATAAGAGACCAACTCATTATATTAAGTGTTGCATCTCAACTGGAGCTGAAACATATGAGACCATCTCATTATATGAAGTGTTGTATCTCAACTGGAGCTGAAACATAAGAGACCAACTCATTATATGAAGTGGGCATCACAACTGCAGCTGAAACATTAGAGACCAACTCATTATATGAAGTGGTGCATCTCAACTGGAGCTGAAACATATGAGACCAACTCATTATATGAAGTGTTGTATCTCAACTGGAGCTGAAACATAAGAGACCAACTCATTATATGAAGTGGAGCATCTCAACTGGAGCTGAAAAATTAGAGACCAACTCATTATGTGAAGTGGCGTGTAACAACTGCAGCTGAAACATAAGAGACCAACTCATTATATGAAGTGTTGTATCTCAACTGGAGCTGAAACATATGAGACCAACTCATTATGTGAAGTGGCGTGTCACAACTGCAGCTGAAACATATGAGACCAACTCATTATATGAAGTGTTGTATCTCAACTGGAGCTGAAACATATGAGTCCAACTCATTATGTGAAGTGGCGCATCACAACTGCAGCTGAAACATTAGAGACCAACTCATTATGTGAAGTGGCGCATCACAACTGGAACTGAAACATTAGAGACCAACTCATTATATGAAGTGGAGCATCACAACTGGAGCTGAAACAATAGAGACCAACTCATTATATGAAGTGGCGTGTCACAACTTCAGCTGTAACATTAGAGACCAACTCATTATATGAAGTGTTGCATCTCAACTGGAGCTGAAACATTAGAGACCAACTCATTATATGAAGTGGAGCATCACAACTGGAGCTGAAACAATAGAGACCAACTCATTATATGAAGTGGCGTGTCACAACTTCAGCTGTAACATTAGAGACCAACTCATTATATGAAGTGGTGCATCTCAACTGGAGCTGAAACATTAGAGACCAACTCATTATATGAAGTGGAGCATCACAACTGGAGCTGAAACAATAGAGACCAACTCATTATATGAAGTGGCGTGTCACAACTTCAGCTGTAACATTAAAGACCAACTCATTATATGACGTGTTGCATCTCAACTGGAGCTGAAACATATGAGACCAACTCATTATATGAAGTGTTGCATCACAATTGGAGCTGAAACATATGAGACCAACTCATTATATGAAGTGTTGCATCTCAACTGGAGCTGAAACATATGAGACCAACTCATTATATGAAGTGGCACATCACAATTGCAGCTGAAACATAAGAGACCAACTCATTATATTAAGTGTTGCATCTCAACTGGAGCTGAAACATATGAGACCAACTCATTATATGAAGTGGCACATCACAACTGCAGCTGAAACATAAGAGACCAACTCATTATATTAAGTGTTGCATCTCAACTGGAGCTGAAACATATGAGACCATCTCATTATATGAAGTGTTGTATCTCAACTGGAGCTGAAACATATGAGACCAACTCATTATATGAAGTGGTGCATCACAACTGCAGCTGAAAAACTGGAGAAACAAAAGTTACTTGCTGGGACAGGTACACACCACAGAGGTCCATAACTCCACATCTTTGCATTGACTATTGTGCTAAATCAATGGTGAAACGGAAACAGCGTATCTCTTATTTTTACCTGAAGCTTAGAGCTTTTCAATATCTATCAGTATATGTGCTGTAGAGATTAGACTTCAAGACGACCTCAGCTGACACTACAACTGCCTTTCTACGGTAACTGGGGTATCATTGGGTGTGGACAGCACCCTGCAACTCATTCTTACACTTCACAATGAATGCGGAAGGTTATACTTTCCCCACTACTCGGAACATTCGGACCAGCAAAATACACCCCTATATCTACTGACCACATTCTTCACAGGGAAAGTCCAGCATAGCATTGCTTTCTCAGAATGGAGCCCACATGACCACGGACAGTTGTAATGTGTAACCCATGTCCAGGCACCTTGGTCGTCCAGATATAACATACAATTGTAGAAGGACATGCTTACATTCAGTCAAAGTCACTGTGACTATAGAAACTATATGAAGTTACAGAAGCACCGGGTTTACACCAATATATTGAAAAAATGATTCTGTCTAGAAAAGTAATCTGCTTCGTCTATGTGATGCGTGTCAACCTTATATGAATCCTAAAAAATCAGCTCATGCTAGTAGGAACTGGTGCGTCACAACTGGAGCTGAAAAGGTAGATATTAACTCATAAAATGCAGTGGTGCATCACAACTGTAGCTGAAACATATGAGACCAACACATTATATGAAGTGTTGTATCTCAACTGGAGCTACATAACTGGAGACCAACTCATTTTTTCATATGCAAAGGTGTGTCACAACTGGAGCTGAAGAATCAAGACTAACTCACGAAGTGTCGCATCACAATCAGTGCTGGAACATTAGAGACCAAATCATTATATGAAGTGGCGCATCACAACTGTAGCTGAAACATTAGAGACCAACTCATTATATGAAGTGGCGCATCACAACTGGAGCTGAAACATATGAGACCAACTCATTATATGAAGTGTTGTATCTCAACTGGAGCTGAAACATAAGAGACCAACTCATTATATGAAGTGGTGCATCACAACTGCAGCTGAAACATTAGAGACCAACTCATTATATGAAGTGGTGCATCTCAACTGGAGCTGAAACATTAGAGACCAACTTATTATATGAAGTGGAGCATCACAACTGGAGCTGAAACAATAGAGACCAACTCATTATATGAAGTGGGGTGTCACAACTTCAGCTGTAACATTAGAGACCAACTCATTATATGAAGTGTTGCATCTCAACTGGAGTTAAAACATATGAGACCAACTCATTATATGAAGTGTTGCATCACAATTGGAGCTGAAACATAAGCGACCAACTCATTAAATGAAGTGTTGCATCTCAACTGGAGCTGAAACATATGAGACCAACTCATTATATGAAGTGGCACATCACAACTGCAGCTGAAAAATTAGAGACCAACTCATTATATGAAGTGTTGTATCTCAACTGGAGCTGAAACATATGAGACCAACTCATTATATGAAGAGTTGCATCTCAACTGGAGCTGAAACATGTGAGACCAACTCATTATATGAAGTGTTACATCACAATTGGAGCTGAAACATAAGAGACCAACTCATTATATGAAGTGTTGTATCTCAACTGGAGCTGAAACATATGAGACCAACTCATTATATGAAGTGGCTATTCACAACTGCAGTTGAAACATAAGAGACCAAGTCATTATATTAAGTATTGCATCTCAACTGGAGCTGAAACATATGAGACCAACTCATTATATGAAGTGTTGTATCTCAACTGGAGCTACATCACAGGAGACCAACTCATTTTTTCATATGCAAAGGTGTGTCACAACTGGAGCTGAAGAATCAAGACTAACTCACGAAGTGTCGCATCACAATCAGAGCTGAAATATTAGAGACCAACTCATTATATGAAGTGGTGCATCTCAACCCTGAGCTGAAACATTAGAGACCAACTCATTATATGAAGTGGAGCATTGCAATTGGAGTTGAAACAATAGAGACCAACTCATTATATGAAGTGGAGCATCACAACTGGAGCTGAAACATTAGAGACCAACTCATTATATTGAGTGGTGAGTCACAACTGCAGCTGAAAGATACGAGACCAACTCATTTTATGTAGTGTTGTATCTCAACTGGAGCTGAAACATATGAGACCAACTCATTATATGAAGTGTTGTATCTCAACTGGAGCTGAAAAGTATGAGACCAACTCATTATATGAAGTGTTGTATCTCAACTGGAGCTGAAACATAAGATACCAACTCATTATATGAAGTGTTGCATCTCAACTGGAGCTGATACATTAGAGACCAACTCATTATGTGAAGTTGCGTGTCACAACTTCAGCTGTAACATTAGAGATCAACTCATTATATGAAGTGTTGTATCTCAACTGGAGCTGAAACATAAGAGACCAACTCATTATATGAAGTGGGCATCACAACTGCAGCTGAAACATTAGAGACCAACTCATTATATGAAGTGGTGCATCTCAACTGGAGCTGAAACATATGAGACCAACTCATTATATGAAGTGTTGTATCTCAACTGGAGCTGAAACATATGAGACCAACTCATTATATGAAGTGGCGCATCACAACTGCAGCTGAAACATTAGAGACCAACTCATTATATAAAGTGGTGCATCTCAACTGGAGCTGAAACAATAGAGACCAACTCATTATATGAAGTGGCGTGTCACAACTGGAGCTGTAACATTAGAGACCAACTCATTATATGAAGTGTTGCATCTCAACTGGAGCTGAAACATATGAGACCAACTCATTATATGAAGTGTTGCATCACAATTGGAGCTGAAACATAAGCGACCAACTCATTATATGAAGTGTTGCATCTCAACTGGAGCTGAAACATATGAGACCAACTCATTATATGAAGTGGCACATCACAACTGCAGCTGAAACATAAGAGACCAACGCATTTTATTAAGTGTTGCATCTCAACTGGAGCTGAAACATATGAGACCAACTCATTATATGAAGTGGCGCATCACAACTGCAGCTGAAAAATTAGAGACCAACTCATTATATGAAGTGTTGTATCTCAACTGGAGCTGAAACATATGAGACCAACTCATTATATGAAGTGGCGCATCACAACTGTAGCTGAAAAATATGAGACCAACTCATTATATGAAGTGTTGTATCTCAACTGGAGCTGAAACATAAGAGACCAACTCATTATATGAAGTGGAGCATCTCAACTGGAGCTGAAAAATTAGAGACCAACTCATTATATGAAGTGTTGCATCACAACTGCAGCTGAAACATTAGAGACCAACTCATTATATGAAGTGTTGTATCTCAACTGGAGCTGAAAGATATGAGACCAACTCATTATATGAAGTGGTGCATCACAACTGGAGCTGAAAAACTGGAGAAACAAAAGTTACTTGCTGGGACAGGTACACACCACAGAGGTCCATAACTCCACATCTTTGCATTGACTATTGTGCTAAATCAATGGTGAAACGGAGACAGCGTATCACTTCATTTTTACCTGAAGCTTAGAGCTTTTCAATATCTATCAGTATATGTGCTGTAGAGATTAGACTTCAAGACGACCTCAGCTGACACTACAACTGCCTTTCTACGGTAACTGGGGTATCATTGGGTGTGGACAGCACCCGCAACTCATTCTTACACTTCACCATGAATGCGGAAGGTTATACTTTCCCCACTACTTGGAACATTCGGACCAGCAAAATACACCCCTATATCTACTGACCACATTCTTCACAGGGAAAGTCCAGCATAGCATTGCTTTCTCAGAATGGAGCCCACATGACCACGGACAGTTGTAATGTGTAACCCATGTCCAGGCACCTTGGTCGTCTAGATATAACATACAATTGTAGAAGGACATGCTTACATTCAGTCAAAGTCACTGTGACTATGGAAACTATATGAAGTTACAGTAGCACCTGGTTTACACCAATATATTGAAAAAATGATTCTTTCTAGAAAAGTAATCTGCTTCGTCTATGTGATGCGTGTCAACCTTATATGAATCCTAAAAAATCAGCTCATGCTAGTAGGAACTGGTGCGTCACAACTGGAGCTGAAAAGGTAGAGATCAACTCATAAAAGGAATATGTAAAGGTGCTTACAACTTAAGCTGAAACATAAGAGACCAAATCATGATATGAAGCGGTGCTTACAACTTGAGCTGAAACATTAGAGACCAAATGATTACGTCATAATTTGAAAAAATTATTCTGTCTGGAAAAAAATCTGCTTTTCTAAGTGATGCGTCTCAACTGGACATAAATCATAAAAAACACCAGCTCATCAGTTACGAGTCACAACTGGATCTGAAATATTATACGAAGTGGTACGTCACAACTGGACAGAACCTGGACTGGATTTTGGGTGTTTAACGTCTACTTCACAGTTAATGTATTTCATAGACGGGGTAGGTGGGGAATGATAAATATGAATGATATAAATATAGATAAATCACCATTTATTTGTAATTATGCATTACATCTTAAGTTATAATTAAAAGAGAGGGTAATATATGGTTTAATGAATTTTGAAGAGCTGATAATAATTTAAAACGCGAAATTATAATATGACAATATAATGTCAACTAAAACAGCTCCTACTACCCTAATATAGTATTAACGATGTATATGTATAGGAGAACGTCCTCAATCTCGTGATTATTTTCGCACATGAAGCTTGTTCGAGGCTGTAACACGTTTCACGTGCAAAAATAATCGCGAGATTGAGGACTTTCTCCAACTTAAAACAAAGTTCGATCAAGTTAATGCCTCAAATCAATCTTCAAGTGATATTCACTATACTATGCTATACAATGGGAGGGTAACCACTCTTGTTTAACTATGGGAGGAGAACCTTTCAAGGAAAACTATGGGACAATTTAGTACCCATACTCAAACTGTTGGAGTGTTAGCAAAATGATTGCGTCTATCCAACTGTCATTAAAGTTCACGTAACTTTATTCCAAATATAAAGAATAGCATAATGGTTTATAAATGTATTACAGATAAGCTGTAATTAAATATGGGGCCTACTAAAGTAAGAAAAAGGAATATGACCCTAGCGTAAGTCTATAATCGCTGGGGTGGGGAGTCATGGCCAGGATGGTAGGCAATTGATGGCAGTGAGCGGTGTTATTGTGTCCTTGACTTTGACAGTTGGTTATGGGTAAGTGGAATTTTGCGCACGGACTGGCTATTTCGATGCAGATCCTAAATGGGAAAAAGTTTGTTTACATTATGAGATTTTGAAGCAGAGTTTGTTTGGGATGTTCTAACATTTGTCCGTGAATTTAGTTAAGAATGAAATTGATAATGGGGTTGTATATTGCTGGAGGGTTGAATGGACTGAATAGTAAGAAAATATTGTGATAGTGAGATGGGATAGAGTTGAGAGTGGAAAGTGCCATAAAGTGGACAGAGGTTAAAAATGTGATCTAGAGGGAATGAGGCAGTTTGTACAGTTGCCATTTAGATGTCCTTTTTGCTTAAGTTAAGATTTGTATTGCCACTGATAATACGGGATATTATCTTATCAAAAAAGGTTGATTTGTTAAAATTGTGGCAATTATAGATAGGTTTATGAAATTTAGTCTTAATCCACTTTAATCCAGTAGAAATTTTGAATTTTGATGGATTGTTTTATTTTAGGTTTCAGCTGGGCTTTGGAAGTGTGAAAATCAATGGATGGGGATGGATGAGTTATGGCCATTTTAGCTGCTATGTCTGCAATGTTGTTTCCAGGTGTGTTGGATTGGCCAGGTACCCTGAGTTGACTTATAGATTTATTTTCTGATTTTAATTCTGAAAAGAAATGAATGATGTTGTTTATTAAGTCGGGTCGGGTTTTGGAATATTTGTTGTGAATTTGTTTTAATGAGCCAAGAGAATCTGAAATAATTAGAAAGTTGTTTTGTTTAAGGGCTTTTTACTAGATGGAGGGCTATAAGTATGGCTAATAATTAAGCTGTATTTGTATTTTTTTTATAATGATAATTAGGGGTTTGGCCTGGTCTAGTCCTGTGTTATTGTTCTTAACCTGTGAGGCGTTAGAGTTGGAATATTTGTTTTGAATTTGTTTTCATGAGCCAAGAGAGTCTGAAATAATTAGAAAGTTGTTTTCTTTAGGGTTTTTACTAGATGGAGGGTTGTGAGAATGGCTAATAGTTCAGCAGTAGTAGTATAATTTTTATAATGATAATCAGGGGTTATTGGTTTGGCCTGGTCTACATGCATACATAGTCCTGTGTTATTGTTCTCATCTCGTGAGGCGTCAGAGTACATGTATGTTGGGGATGGCCAGTTGGTATGTATGTGGTTAAGTATTAATGATTTTTTTATCTGTAGGGGAGATGTTGGGTTGTCTATGTAGTACACTGTGTAGTGATGGTTTGTGGGTATGTAATAGTTGGTATAGGTGAGTAAGGTTTTTTATTGCAGATTTTTGTAATGTTGTCATATTTTTGTGTGAGTGTGTTTTGTATATTGGGTTATGTTGGGCCCCAGCCCAGTAGTTTAAGCTAGATAGATGTCTGCGGTGGGTCATTGAGAGCGTATATACCTGTCATTAGTAGTAGTATTGTGGGCAGTACCAGTCCTGGTACCTGGGCTATTCTTAGGGCTTTATAAAGATTTTAGTTTGTTATGATTTGTACTTGTAATGCCACTTAGGACCGGAGCGGCATAATCTATTCTTGATTGTATTTGTCTTTTATATATATTCTGAGAAGGGTTTGTTTGTCTGATTCCCAGTCGGTGCCTCTGATGGCCCTCATTAGGTTTTAGTCTTTTTCGCAAGAGTTCACAAGTTTTGAAATATGGGGAGTCCGGGTGAAGTGTTGCTCAAATGTGACTCCTAGAAATTTTGCTTCTTTTTGAAATGTGAATTCTTCATTGTTTATTTGAAAGCCCCATTTGGTAGACCATTTCTGAATACTTTTAAGTGAAAACTGTATTTTGGTTTTATTAGGTTTAATGGAGATCCAGAAGGAAATGTGGTCTGCAAATTTTGCTGATGAATTATTATTGTTTTTAATAGTTTTTGGAAAAATGTCATCAATCTTGAAATTAAATAATGTCGGCGACAATATGCTACCTTCTGGGGTGCCATTTTCTTATGGGTGGGTATCTGATAATGTTTCATGGGATTTAACTGTGACATTTCTGTCTGTTCAGAATGAGTGTATGATATTTAAAATAATCCCATTAATGGCTATATTTTCTAATTTTTGAATGAGGCCATTATGCAAAACCATATTGAAAGCTTTGCTGAAGTCTATAAATATGGGCAGTGTATATTGTTTTTGTGCTTGTCCTGTCCTAATGTCTTGTTCCAAATGTAAAACGTGATCTAAAGTTTGTCTATTCTTTCTGATGCCACTCTGGTCTGGGCGAATAAGATTGTTTATTGAAATATTGTGCTTGAGTCTGTTATTTATAATTGATTCCATACTTTTACATAAATGGGAAGTTAGTGAAATGGGGCGATATGAGTCAGGCTCATTTGGGGTTTTTCCTGGTTTCAGGACTGGTACTACTTTTACATGTTTCCATGTTATGAATACACAATGCCATATAGAAAGTGGTCAAATGTAACAAATGTTATATTTGGGATAACACTTTCTTAGTAAAGTACAGATTCTAGTACTTTTTTGGGTTGAGTCCCGTCCGGGATTCGAACCCACACCTGCCAGGGTGAGGCACCTAATAGCCAGCACACAAAGTCAGCGATCTAACCCACTCAGCCACCGAGGCTTCCACAAAATGAAAGTCCGACAACTGGTAGTCTAGATCCAAACTTTGAGTACCCCCCCTGACAAGTGTGTTTTTACCCGACTTTATGAAAGCATCGTTCAACCTGTTTTAACCTATTGTTCTGGTCTGTGGGGAGTTAACAAGTATAAAGAAGTGTACACTATACAGAACAGAGCATGCCGTGTCTTCCTCGGAGTGTCAAGAAATACATGTAACACCGCCGTTCGAGGAGATATGGGGTGGTTGGACTGTCAGTCTAAACTGTATATGGAGGCTGCCCGACTGTGGCGTAGGTTACAACGAATGCCCACGACAAGACTGACCTACAGGATCCACCAGTGGTCACTTACAAAAGGAAAGTCCTGGGAGAAAAAGCTACAACGTATCTACAGTGATCTGGAGTTGATAGATTTGCTAAATATCTCTGATAAGTCATCTCCATGGGTTTTAAATAGCATTTTATCCAAACTTGTCTCCATTGACAAACAGCGATGGAAAGACAGCGTCCAGTCAACACCAAAGTTAAGAACTTTCAAACTTTTTAAGACTGAGTTGTTCACTGAGAGTTACACTCGACTCGCAAGATACCAGCGATGGATACTTGCTTCCCTGAGATGTGGTTCCCCAAAACTGGAGATTGAAACGGGCCGATACTGCTCCCCTCCTATCCCGGCTACACAACGCTTTTGTAAATATTGTACAGACCAAGTTGAAGACGAAACCCACTTTCCTTTACACTGTCCCTTTTATGACGATATTCGTACATCTTATCTTAAGAATATGTTCTATCCTACATCTGTAGATATCACCATTTTAAATAACCATTGTAACCTACCACTATTAGGAAGCATGTGCTTCAAAATGTTTATGCGTAGAAAATTATTTTATGTATAATTTAACAATATATTTAACTGTTTACCTTATCATTTACATTCTTAATATTTATATTCCTAAATTATGACTATGATTATAATATTATGTATAATTTTATCTCATTTTACATTATTTTATAAAGCACTTACATTTGTGTAAGATATAGTCTCTCTTAACCCCCTTGGGTGGCATTTGTACTTATAAGTTTTTAGATATTTAAAATGCTTTATTTAAACCCCTGCTGTACAAATGGTGAGACTTTAATAAACTATATTGTATTATTGTATTGTATTGTATTGTAGTGTAAATTGGCATGGCTCCCATGGCCGAAAGCTATGAATACATATGCTATGCTGGCGATTAGGTGCCTCACCCTGGCAGGTGTGGGTTCGAATCCCGGACGGGACTCAACACAAAAAAGTACTAGAATCTGTACTTTACTAAGAAAGTGTTATCCCAAATATAACATTTGTTAAATTTGACCACTTTCTATATGGCATTGTGTATTCATAACTTTCGGCCATGGGAGCCGTGCCTATTTACACTTGTCAGGGGGGTACTCAAAGTGCGTGATCTAGACTACCAGTTGTCGGACTTTCATTTTGTGGAAGCCACGGTGGCTGAGTGGGTTAGATTGCTGACTTTGTGTGCTGGCGATAAGGTCCTCACCCTGCCAGGTGTGGGTTCAAATCCCGGACGGGACAGGACTCAACCCAAAAAAGTACTAGAATCTGTACTTTACTAAGAAAGTGTTATCCCAAATCCCAAATCCCATGTTGATGCTGTAGTGCCTTTTGTCTATATTTTGTTTTATAATGTGAAAATGGATTGGTAAACAAGCGATAAGGTCCTCACCCTGCCAGGTGTGGGTTCAAATCCCGGACGGGACAGGACTCAACCCAAAAAAGTACTAGAATCTGTACTTTACTAAGAAAGTGTTATCCCAAATCCCAAATCCCATGTTGATGCTGTAGTGCCTTTTGTCTATATTTTGTTTTATAATGTGAAAATGGATTGGTAAACAAGCGAAGCGCTTATGTCAATACCGCTCCATTACACAGAATACATAATACAATACAGTTTTTATCCCCCGCTGGGCCAGAATGGCCAAAGGGGGATTATGTCGTGGCGCAGTCCGTCTGCCCGTCCAACAGAGGGTACTAAGCTTGTGAAATCAACTCCTCCTTCAGTTTCCAAAGAACATCCCTGACACTCTACACACAAGATGTTGACATGTTGATGATACGCATATTGCAGTCCTGTTTTATTTCAAGTTATTTTGACAGAGTTGCTGCCCCTGTTTTACGGAGCTTCATTTGACTCGTTAAAATAATTCATGCGGGGGATGTTGTGCTCTCAGAGCACTCTTGTTAATTTATAGTTTTGAATAGAATCTAATGTTTGGATTTTCTCTTCCTTTCTCAAATACAAATTTCCACATATCACTGTTTATAAAGAATAACCATGTTGGTAAAAATGCATCTCGTTTTGAAGAACATAGCACTTTGTAAAAACACAAAAGAAGTGTAGAACATCTTCGGTATGATATCCACAGGAACAAGTTTTGGTATCCAAAATATATCTATCATACTGATCTGTGTTGTGATCGCTGCAGCCAGGCCTGAGGCGACTGTGAATAATTTGACATAATCTATTTCCACATATTTAAATCCCAGTGTATACCATTATCTCTGCTTACATGAAGCAAATTCTTAAATTGTGTAACGGTCTCTGCCCCCGTTGTGTTGTAGCTGGTATAAATGAATCTGCATAAGCTTTTGTTTTACACTTCACTGTTTGATGATTAGTTTTATCCCTTAAGTTATAAGTTGTGTTTTCCGAACCTGTATGAAGAATAAGCCTACAAAGATATTCTGGGGGAAAATTGTTATTCATTTTGTATAACATTACCAATTTTGAATTGTATCTTCTGTCTTTTAATGATTTACAGTTTGTTTCGTTGTAAATCTTTTGATGACTCGTACCCGGACAGCGCAACATAAGGTTCTAAGGGCATCTAAGTTTAATTTTTTCAATAAATTAGCTTGTTCATTACTACAGTTGTCCCAAATATGACAGCAATGATAAAAAATGGTTAGATGAATGATTTGTACATAGTAGTTTCTAAGGTAGTTCGGGATAGACGATATTTATAACTTCTTAAACAATTAATCAGAGGACAACATTTCCTTGTGTAGCAGGGTACCTTTATCATATTCTTCCTAGTTACATCATTATTCATACATCATCATCATAATCATCTACATGTTCAATGTTTGTTTTGTCTACAGTTGAATGTCAGTATATAACTCTTTAAACAACTCAACACCCTTATTTTCAGTCTCTGGGAATCTCTCACCAGATCTTCCCCTTCAACCTTCTGTCTATCTTTAGACATTTTTTCACACCTGTAGGGTTTCCATCAGTCTATTTATATCTTGCATTAAGCACTTCCTTTTATGCTGAATGCATTTTGTCTTCTAAATTGGCCACCCTGGTCCTCTACAGGTAGCTTCCTTCCATACCTGACTTCCTCCTCACTTCATGTGCTGCTGCTGAGGAGGAAAGACATTTTCTTTTCTTCAGGTATGGAATGGCCACATTTCAATCTGTTTTCATCTGCTTCTGTCAGAAATTAATATCTATATATAGGGTGCTGAATTAAATTGAATTTTATATATAATATCATTTAGAGTAATATTAAATTAGTAAATGGAATATTAATGTTATAAAACTTGTTTGTAAAATAATTAACCACATGGTCCATTTTGGCCCATGTGCTTTTCAAGTGTCCGATAGTGAACTTATAACAGTAATTTAACATTAAAGTTAGTTTTTTCATAGTTATAAAATGGCTTTTGTACTTATATATTTAAGATAAATAATACCTGTAAACTTGCAAATATGCTGCTGTTGAGGAGGAAGGACATTTTCTTTTCTTCAGATAGTTCTTCAACAGTATAATGACCAACATCATCAATGTGCATTTTCCATGTACAATTAGTTTGTAAAGTAATACCTAGGTGCTTATGACTTTGTACATCTTTGATTTATGTTCCATTCATATGTAAATTAGGTTTGCGACTAGGGTTTAGTTTATGAGTAAATTGAATAGATTCAGTTTTTTCGGGATTATAATTAACTTGCCATCTGAAATTCATATCTATCGGAGACACACCAACTTACCAAGTTTTATTCATTACTATATTTATTACAATGTAAATACTTTAGAGATACCTTTTTCAGAGGAGAGGGCATACACACAAGAATTTTATTGCTTGTGTGTGAATGCAGGTTATACTTGGCATGTCTGTTCTCAGCCGGTGGTATATCTGAATCTGCATATGGAAGCATGCATATAGCAAGACAATTACTTGCCATTGGTCAGTCTACAGCACACAAAATACGGTCAAACAATTTTGGGCACTGCTTTTGCAAGTTGTTTAGTACAATAATGTTTTGTTAAAATCTATTTCAATTTGTTTTCACCATTTTCCTATACCATTTTATGCATGTTTATGTTGCATAATCTTATTGCTCATGTTCCAAGTATTATGAAACAGTTTAATGTTTCTCCTTCCTAATCTAACGTTATAACATTTCAGATCATCTTATACACAAGAGGTGATACCAAAAGATATTTTATTCGGTTATATTGTCTATGCGTCTTAAAATTGATTTTATGATTTCATTAGTTCTTTAAATCTTATGTCCAGTGCATATTTTCACAAACAGAGCCGTTAGCTGATATAAGGAATGTGACATGCAGTTGACGTACTTACTGTTTTTGGTGGGTTTTTTTTGTCAAATAAGAGGACTGTATACGACATACGTCAGTCTGTTAACGAAGTTTTTAAATTAATATTTTGAAAAAGTCAGTTAAATGCCAGTTGTGACAGAGATGATGGTTTGGTGGCTGTAGCAGACAGATTGACAGCCATTGTTACGAGTGTCAATAGGTTATTAGTACGACTTGGCCTTTTTGATTGTTACTATGCTTTGAGGATTTTCGTGGCCAGTGGCGGACGTAATTCAAACTCTTTCCCCACTGACGCCGCATCAAAGATATTTGCGTACCGATTACATAACTCTTACTGACAGGGTTGGGTGGTAGTTCACGCGAAATGGACGACACTGTGTCTATTGGGCGGAGCCTTTGATATTGCCTGACATACTTTTATTCAGTGACCCCTTAAATGATGATATACATCAGGATCGCGGAGAAAATACAAGATTCATTCTCATTGAATTTATCAAGGGGCCAATTCATCTTTCATAAACTTTTTGTGTCTTTGTGTTTATTGTTTAATATATCCACAATTAATGAAAATATGTTATACATGTATCCACAAAAATATATATACAGGCTAGGTATTTTCCCACAGCAACACCTGCATAACTGTTTATTCACGCGTTGTGTGGCAGATTGTAATTAAACGAGAGCAGGTATTGTAGACTCACCTGTAAATAAGGTCGATACTGTAATTAGATACAAAGTACTAGTGTGAATACGGGACTTTTCATAAGAAGGCTGTTTTTTCTGAACTGATCCCATTTTTCATAACAAAAGTGGCAATGCATTTAAAAGTTGCTTTCGTGTCACAATATTCACTCAAGTTTTCCTCAATCGGCTTCAAACATAATTCATATTGGTTAGTTCGACACCTCGTATAATAAAATAATTATTTCGAGATTTTGTTAGAATGTGAGATATTCAGCCAGACGTTGTGCAATGAAAGACAAAGTTGGGTTTTATTTTCATAAAATGTGCGCATGTGTACCTGTATATTGCACACATAGTGTCACTTAATTGCCCAATGTGGTTAATGGAACGTATATGGAAACTTTACTTAAAAGCGTAGGTCGTTAACATTTTACTTCAATACACAAGACTAAAGATGGGACAGGCCGGGTTCTTCCGCTCTGTGGCCTCGTCTTTGTAAGTCATCATAAACAATGTAACGTCTAGAAATGTAAAGACCAGACATAAAATGGGAAATGAGAAAGAAACTAACTAAACTTTAATGTTGTGGAAAATAGCGCCATTGAATTGGAGAACACTCGCATGAATTTGTATGACAAACTATAAATAATTTTTGAGAGGTGAGGGTTCATTAAAGATATGTACAAAAGATCAAATTTGTAAAACTTCTATAAAGGTAACATTCAATTAAAGGCCCATTTTAAATAGTAATGTAATGATATAATATAAAGTATATTTCACATGATACAACATACTTCGCACACAATTAGTAAATGCTTTGAAGGGACTGACCAAAACATTGGCCTGCCCATGGGCCAAACCTTTTCAACCATGGGCGAAATATTTTAATAACGCCACAAATTAGTTGAATTTAGTTAAAATGAGTTGAATCATGTGTCATAATGCTTGTAGACAAACCTTTTATGTATTTGCCAAAGAAAAACATGAGTTTCGAGCAAAGGAAAATATTCTCTCCCATGTTGCATGACACCTAGAACACTTGTGAGGCAATACACAAGCCGGCCGCATGCACCTTGACCGGTTGTAATACCAACATACGAAGCTGTCCTGGTTGTTGTCGTAAGTTTTGTTGGGGAAGGCCTGACTGGATTTACCTGCTTACCTGGTAGCATGAAACGCAGACAGAGGTCCCCTTCCGTAACTCCCCAAGACAGGTCGGGTCACGAGCCATTTGTTTGCGAAAAAGGTAGTCATACAAGGCCCAGGAGTCACCACCATACCTGATCGCCGATCCCCGGATAGTTTCGACATAGGACAGTCGCGACTGTACCCGTTCCGGATGCTGGGTTTGGTATATTCCAAAGATGATGTGAAAAACCGTCGGCCACGCACTTATGGTGAGATATTTTGGTGCTTGTGATTGAAATGGTTTAAATATAACCTAGCCTAAACTGTCCGATACTAACATCAACGGAATTTATCAACCAGCGGTTGGTTATCTGACGGATACAGTGGACGGAAATGGACATACTCGCCAATTATTATCTTTTGTCGAAGGGCGTCCGTACCCTCTTAGTGCCACGGGACCATATATTGTCCCGTGAAAGTGCCCCTTTTCAACTATAAATTAACATGTCAAAGACTGAGTGCACACGATCAAAGTTATAACCATCATCACCATAATCATCTCATCTTTAACGTCATGTAACTCAGATTTTAAACAGTGCTACGGATTGCGAAATATGACGAGATTGGTTAAGTGGTTACCGCGCTTCTCGTCCTTTTGCTGTCGAACTTTATGCGAATGACGCAATTCCTTTGATTATGCACCCATGTCACATACACGTAACTATTATCATATCAGACAGCCAATTTGAAAAAAAAAGAAATATATCAAACTGGCCAGAAAGATTTACTGTTCCCCGCTGTACAGTTATTGGCGCGAGACTGCCATCGTTTAGTCCGCAACGGAAAGAATCGACTCTGTCTCAAGGCGATTTAGCACGGCGCTAGAGACGAAACGACAATGCAGATTGTCTTTGTTTATGATGCTGATATACAGAAAATATTTAAACCTAAGATGTGGAATGATAGCTATGATCGTTAATATTACGGTCGTATAGTGTATATGTATGGGCAGGAAGTCCATGATCAAAACCTAAACATTGATGGACAAGCCCGAAGTGGCCGACAGGGAACTGTCGCATCATAGCAGTGCCGCGATTTCTTGTCTACCAGTTGCCGTACATGCTCGCCCATTTTGACAAATAACTGCTGCTTTTTTCACATGAAATGACCAATAGTCATGTGTTTTTGCTCTAACTACCTGACCGTGTGAATGAATTGCCCTAACCGTTTCACATTTTATCGCAAAAGGATAATTCAAGAGTGTGGCCACGGCATCTAACGTTAGTCGCCGCTATATTGTAAACAAATTGTGTCAAGGACGGTTTCACATGTGGTAGGTCGCCCTCGTTTCTGTCGACGGTACATGCGATACAAACATAAAACAGCTATTGAATACATCGACTTAACTAAAACGATGTTTGTTTGTTGTTTAACACCGCACTCAACGATAATCCAGCCATATGACGGCGGTCTGTAAATAATCGAGCCTGGACCAGACAATCCAGCGGTTGACATCATGAGCATCGATCCACACAATTGGGATACGATGACATGTATCAACCAAGCCTGAGTCGCCTCTTACGACAAGCATAGTCACTATTACGGCAAGCATGGGTTGCTGAAGACCTATTTTACCCCGGATCTTCACGGGTTCTAAAATGATGACAGCAATACCTTTTTTTGCGTTTGGGTTAACCGCTTATGGATACGGTGTGCTGTAAAGTTCGAGTTCGATTTCGATTTGTTTTCCCTTTCATTGAAACTGTGATATTGGCGCTATGATTGGTTTGCTGAAATAGTACTTTCCGTGAGTCATGGTACATGATGTGATGTGATCATCAAATACACATTATAAATCTCCCGAGAAAATGGAATATATTATCATTGGACGACTGATATATTAAATTTACAAATTATTGATGTTGACTGTACTCTCGATTAACGTATGATAATCTATTGCAAGTCTTTAACTGTTATCTGAAAGGTCAGCAGTGAGTAAACGCATTTTCGTTCAATGACGTTACAATCTTCAATTATTTAATTTTTGTGTGTGTAGACCAAATAGACGGTCGGTGATTTTGTCGTCTGGACAGGTGCGTGTGATTTGACCTCGCGTGTTGTGACGTGGATGACGTCATTTCAAACAGCTGATCTAATGTTGTGGTCGTATAATGGATACACGTGGTTTCGGTTTCCAAGTAGTAACATTATCTCTTTGACAGAACTGAAAGTAGATTAGTACATCACGAATGGGAAGATTACCACGGCGACCGAAGAGTGAATGAGACCGTTTATCACTAGACTAACCCTGTTTGGGGCCTTTTGTAATTTTGGTATGTTGACTAATGTGCTTTTCATATCTGTTTAAAGGTTTGATATTCCAAGATGTGCATTTAGTTGAGTAATGGAATGGAATGTTTTACAGTGAGAAAGCTGTCAAACCTGACCCAATATTACACAACCTTTATTTATTTTTTTAGCCTCATATATTAGAATCTCGCTTGGTCCAATTTATAACATAAACAGTAAATGAAATTAGATCTACACACAATATATAGGTAAAATCATAATCGACTTTTGAATGACAAAATGATTTCAGTGTAGACTAACTGTGATTTCGTTTTGATGTTTTAAATGGTTTTCACTTTGTTTTTTGACTGTGCATTATATAAATTATTAAATACTTAGTAATAATTAATTTGTTTTGCATCCTTAGTAAGAAATAGAATCTGCAAAAAGAAAAATCTTGTCTGAGAGCAAAATGAATGCGTTCTTGTGGTTCTTGTTTCACGATTTTAAATTGTGTATGTTCCCTGTAAGCTGTAGTTTAGCTAGGCCAAAAGAAAAAAAAGAGGAAAGACATAACAACTGAAAACCATTAATATTAAGGATTATGTTAGGTATATTTTCGAAGTTCAATACCAAGAATATATGACAAATAATTCCATTACTTTCATTCACCAACGATCATTTCTATTTCAAACGTTTCCTTTGCAGAATGGGATGAAATGGAAAACTGTACTGGGAATAAACTATCACGAATGTCTTTGAATGTGCATGTACATACCTTGGTGTAAAATACACTTCAAAAGTCGTATTTATAAAAACAATATGAAAGAAAAAGTTGTATTCCAAGGACTAAGCAAAGGTCTAAGTGAGGCAACCAAGTTCGAAATACATGCTGAGACGAGGATGTTCGTTTTTAGTGGTTATTGTGAAACAAATTTGTTCAGAGTTTTGAGCACATGAACTGTATATATACATTGAACACTACTTCAATTGAAGTAATTCATATTTTCGTAATTTTCTCTTTCACTTGATCTAGGTATTACTAGGTATTGTTCCGCAAAAACAATAATATTGCCTTCTTTCACCTGTGCAAGTTATCGTTTACTTGTATTAGATATAGCCTACTCTATGCTTCTTGAGCAAAGTCAAGTATTAAAATTGTCCAATTACATCTCGTTTCAAGCTTTTTGTAAGGTAGATTTAAACCATTAACAACTCATCATAACACCCGAAGTATAATTAAGCGGTCTGTGTGATTTCACAACCAAGCAATATGCTTGTATGACATACAGCGTCCAAGTTACGAGTGATCGAAAATAGGTTTGAATAGATTTCAACCCATGAAAACGTTTCAACGATTTTGATTAAATCTACTTGTACTTACTGTTGCTTGGAAGTGCGTTATAATCTTGTTAATTATTAAGAAATGGTAATGATGTCAGATATTGAGCGATGTCAGTTTGAGGGCTCTTGTTAGGGCTGTTTAGCGATCTTTCACATTTTGTCCTTTGAAAATGTCCGCTGTCAAATACCTCGAAGTTGTTTTTATCACCAGTGAAAGAGCACGGACACGGAAACCTACATGGACGTAATCGGGATTTCTTCAAGATATACATTCCAAACTGTTATTCGTATTGTAACATTCTCTTTGACAATCTGTGTGCGAGCTAATCACGACCACTTCCGTCAACTTTGTTTTGATGTAAAAAACACTGACAATTTTATCGGGATTTTATATCGGTACTGACGAGTTATCGCGGAGGACCAATTATCGCCAGCATAATAATAGCATTTCTTATTCATTTTGATGAAAAACATTTTGAGTGCGATACCCGAGATACTAAATAATGCAATTTGTATAACTAAAGCGGTGCACGTGCTGTTAAGACGATGGCGATAGCTGGTACAGTAAGTCGACGGGAAAGTTCTATTTCCACTGTTTTGATTCCCTATCGTAGCGTTATAACAGAAATCAAGTGAATATTATTGGCACCGACAGAAATGAACGCATTTGCTCATAGTTTCACAAAAATAAAAGTTATTGTTACAGTCAACTGTGTACACGGAATATGTCAGAAACGACATGAAAAAATAACTGGTCGGTGCCCGCGCGGGTTCGAATCCTGGCATGGGTACAGCCCATTTCTGGTGTCCCCCTCCGTGATAATGCTGGTATATTGCCAAAAGCGGCGTAAAAACCATACTCATTGATTGTTTGATTCATTGATTGATTCACTGATTATTCTAGGGCTTGGTCGAGTCCAAATTTACTACCCGGGTACCCACCCCCTCTATTACCCGACCCTACCCGGGTACCCACTGTAGGTCTCAAGAGATACAAAATGTCCGATTGGGAATTTTGTTTTACCACAGCACTTGCAAAAAGTATTTAGATACATGTATTAAATGATCTGGTCATGCATAGACTGAAGTTGACTTAAGTTACATCTTTATTCAACCATATGAAAAGTCAGAAGGAATTGGGCATAGTCAGAAAGAAATGCGAACATTAGTGACTTGCAGTGTAACCATAGAGTTCGAGATAAGTTTTGTAATTCAACTATATATCACATGACTAACCACAGGTTAGTCCTGCGGGTATCCGGGTCCTGCTCAGTACCCACCCGACCCGGGTACCCGAGTTAAACGTCCCAGTCCTAATTCATTCATTCATTATCTAAAAAAAACCTGACAAATGATATGCCACTTGTTCGTACGGGTGGAGTTTAAAAATGGTATTTTAACACTGCATAATTGTGTTGAGCAAGCCGTTATGACGGCAACGAAACTGGTTTCTCTTGTTTACCTCACTGGTGTTGTATGGAGAAACTATGTTAAAACGTTCACTCCTGTGACGAAAACCCGGGTCTTGTACCCAAATTGAGTAAAATGTGTGAAACCCATCCTTGTTCTTCCCGTCGTAATGCGGTTGAAAAATAATTATAATTGTGTTATTGGTTAAGTTAAAAACACTATCGACATAGGTGTAAGATCATCAACATAATTTAGATTCAATATGTTCTATGTACATGTTGTATTCTTACATTAAATAATATGCTTTATTCATTGACGACATGGGACAATCTCCCCCACCCCTCCACACACACACACACACATGCACACACAAACGCTTTTACCGGCCTGATGCCTTGGTGCTGTTTTGTATCGAATATAACATCACATCATCTGCGAATCGTTACAGCAACAGCGATATTCGTTTACATAATAATATGTTCACCAACAGATTGTTTAATTACATATTGCTGCACTTACCATGTCTTCTCCAGAGTGAAAACATACGGCAGGGCAGGAAATCAAGCTAAAAATGTTTCTTCGTGAAAAGTCTTCATAATGCACATGACATACCAACGTTTTAAACGCAGCGTTCAAAGTAGCGCGTGGATAATATAAACATGATAAATAGGGGTCAAAGCCCATTGTAATCTCGATTTTAAGTGAATTCTAAACAGCTTGTTGAACTAAATTTAACATGCACCGGTGCATTTGATAAAGTTAGCGTCGTCTGCTTCGATCCATAGAGTCTGTATTACGCGCAGGAAAAACTCGTGTAACGGAAGTGTTTCCCGATTGGCTAAGCTCGTAACCATGACATCACGTGACTATTCTGGTGAACACCTGCATGAAATATACAACACTTCTAACCTGATTTGACATTTGTTTATATAAACAAGCTTAACCGACAAAGCCATTGGCGGTGGGTTTGTCTAGCGAGGTGAAAGCGTTGTCTCGTCACACCAATTCACCACATGGGTACACCATGTAGAGCCGATTTTGACGCCCCTCTCCGTAATATGGCTTGGATTTGGTTCCAAATTTCGCAAATGATTTTGTAATAATAAATGGTAGTTTTTAGCGGTATTCATCATAATAGAATGGAGATGTAATACAGTGGATGCTCGACCATGAGTTGCCAAGCGCCTTAACATTTTCCTGCATTTAAGCATAATGATGATTATGAAAAAGAAATATCACAGAATTATGAACAATATGCATAAAGTATCACACGAGCAAAAACATTAACTGAGGGTCAAAGGAGACTGAGTATACCGAGTTTGTTTTTTATGTAATGGAAAATTATTGAAAGAACTGTTGTTAAATTTGATAACGTCTATTTAACCATCACTCATTCCTGCAACAGTTTGGGAAAAGTAATCTGTGGCTGAATAATTTTGTGTAAAAATATATTGGTTCGATGAAGACTAGGGTAGGAAATGAACTTGCAACCACATGACCCCTAACATGTTTGAAGTGTTGTTAATTCATGCCGAAAAGAGCAAATTTATTGTTTTTCAAGAAAAGATATCAAAGATACCCAACAACGAAATTCATATATAGTCGGTCCCTTAGAAAGTATATATTGTGAGCCAGTTTTAAAGAGACCAAATAGCTTGGTACATTCCAGTGTGGGCGTGTGTGCGTGTGTGTGCGTGCGTGTATGTGTGCGTCCCGAAGTCGTTTCCGGAGCATAACTCAGAAACCGTTAAATATTTCTCTACGAAACTTTGCACGTCTATCAGACTCATGCTGAACTGGTGCCTTTTGCTGTTTAGGAATTTTGTAAATTTTTATTTTTTACGTTTCCATGGCAACAAGTTGGACTTAGGTTCTATAAGGGTGCTGTTTGTTTCCGGAGCGTAACTCCAAAACCGTTAAATAATTTCTTACAAAACTTTGCATGTTTACCAGACACATACTGAACTGGTGCCTTTTGCTATTTAGGAGTTTTATAAATTTTTATGTTTTACGTTTCCATTGCAACAAGTTGGACTTAGGTTCTATAAGGGTGGTGTTCGTTTCCGGAGCATAACTCAAAAACTGTTAAATCCTTTCTTACAAAACTTTGCATGTCTACTAGGCACATACTGAACTGGTGCCTTTTGCTATTTAGGAATTTTATAAATTTATATTTTTTACGTTTCCATTGCAACAAGTTGGACTTAGGTTCTATAGGGTAGAGTTTGTTTCCGGAGCATAACTCAAAACCCATTCAATACTTTCCAACAAAAACTGTGCAAGTTTACCAGACACATACTGGACTGGTGCCTCTTGCTATTTAGGAATTTTAGGAATTTTTATTTTTCACGTTTCCATGGCAATAAGTTGGACTTAGGTTCTACAGGGGTGGTGTTCGTTTCCAGAGTGTAACTCAAAAACCGTTAAATACTTTCTTACAAAACTTTGCATGTCTACCAGGCACATACTGAACTGGTGCCTTTTGATATATAGCACTTTTAGAAATGTTTATTGTTCATGTTTCCATGACAACAAGTTGGATTTAAGTTTTAATATAGGATTGGTTTACTTAAGTAGTATAACAAATAAACTGTTAAATATTTCCTTGCCAAACATTGCATGTCTATATATAAAGCGCATACTGAACTAGTGCCATTTGATATTAAGGAGTTTTAGAAATGTTTATTTTAGAATTTCCATTGCAGCTATTTTGACATGGGCTAAGAGAAATGTTGGGTCAGTTACCTGGTTTGGGGCCATAACGTGTTAAAATGGGCGGGATATAGATGACTTTGTCAACTATACGCTTGTTTTCACTAAGAAAGTGTTACCCCATGTTTTAACATTTGTTACATTTGACCACTTTCTAAACGGCATTGTGAATTCGTAGCTTTCGGCCATGTGCCACTTCACACTTGTCAGAGGGGTTTCACAAAGTACCCGATCTAGACTTACCAGTTGTCCCGGACGGGACTCAACCCCAAAAAGAATGAGAATCTGTACTTAACTAAGAAAGTGTTATCCCAAATATAACATTTGTTGTATTTTCTTGTACTCTTTCATCATGAAAAGTATTTACCTAGTAGTTTCAGAGGCAAAACAATACAAATATCACAAGTATCTAATTTATTTTATTCATTATATCGGTTCATATTTTTCACATTTACCGAGAGTTCTATTTCCATAATAAACACACCATGGCTTCTGCCCCTTGCAATATGACGTCATTGGTGCCAATTGATAAAGGAATGACGCCATAAGACTTTATTAGACTCGATTCACGTGGTGTAGGTACAGGTGTGTGGTTCTATCTTCTCAGATGCGCAACTTTGTTCGGTGCCGCGCTGTTCAAAACACAACGCTATGCACAATTACTCTAAATTATGTCTTTGCAAAAATCGCGACTGAGAAGACAACAATGCATGGATGACATACTGTAGGATTCGCGATGATGGTTGGAAGGGGCCGTTGTATGAATTGCACTTATTCGTTCATTTTTGTTGCGCATATTCACTCTTGCGTAGTTGCTGTCCACAGGAACTCGATATTGCTTCGTTATTGCTCTTTGTAAAAATATACGCCCCCTATACTACATAAAAGACCTTGTCTTTTATTTTTACAAAGAGCAATATCGAGTTCCTGTGTTGCTGTCGTGCAATCTTTCTCTATAACGTTTTACATTTGCCTCCTTATTGCAAGATTTCTAGTAGGGATCTGACTGTTTGCAATATTTGGTTAGTCTTTGAATATGTGTTAAATCATGTCTTGTGATTGCCTTTGATTGAAGAAGGAACGCTACCATGCCTCTTAAAACTGTAAAGCCATTAGTTGTAAACTGTTCTTGCCGAACGACTGCAATGATTTTACGTTATTTTGGGAAGCATGTTCTGTACGTGAAACATACGAAATAGCCCCAAATGTGGCGTGTGCGGGTGCAACGTCTGCAACATGAGTTGTGTCAAACACACAGAGTGTGGTCTAACCAGGGGTGGAGAACAGTTTGGTTCAGACAAGTCCAGAATCAAGAGCCAGGTGTACCGACCTTGCCATGAACATTTTACCACCAACTGCATACAGGGGTTGACAGAGTTGGCGGTGGTGTAATGATGTCGAAAAACAAGCTTGGTACTTAACGTCCCCAAGCTATTGTGATGTAATCCCACAGCCGCACATTGTTCACATGATCAACCATACTAACATCATCTTTCAATTGCAGACCACATACTGCAAGTGTAACAGCGACATTCCTACAGAACCATGATGTACAGGTGACCCTTTTATCACCAGGTTTGAACTCATCATGAACCACAGACCCTGCACATGCACTTCAGGTCAAATTGGCTAACATTCACAAGGCATGTTCCTTCTCTCAGGACATGCCAGGCAGTACTTGAAGCTAATGGGGGACACAGGTAATAGAGTTCTCCTGAACCTGGCCACGTGCCCTCTGTTCATCTGTGTTCAAAATGTCATCACTCATCCAGCTTCAGATATGTAGTAAATAGGTGTTGCCAAACTCACATAACATGTTTCTGTTTTTTGTAAAGTCTATTAGAATAGGTTGGATAGTCATAGGAGTAGGCCCACCAAGACACATATACAAAGAGAACATAATCTGATGCCAGTCCTGCTGTGTAATGCTCTACAATAATGTAAATGTTTGACACTTGTGAGGCAATAATTCGAATATACTGGAACGCAACTCCTCAGTATTGACATTTTATTAAATAGCTACGATAGCCAAACACACAAACACTTGCTGATACAACAAATTACAACATGAAATTTGGTAGTTATATGAACAATCTCAGTAAAATGAGATCTTTGACTCTGATATCACCTCTGTCAAGATCTGTGGACACCTCCAGTAAGCAATAGAAGGTGCCATTAAGTAAACCCTAAGGGGTTTGGCCTTCACACATTGTACCCATGTGGAGAATCAAAGCCAGGTCTTCTGTGTGACGAGCAAATACTTGAACAACTAGGCTACTGCACCGCCCCTTAAACACCAACAACACTATATTGGTGAAGCTTTATCAATTTGCATGCTTGTCTGAATGTTTCGTTCACTTGTACCAAAGATTTACACGCCTCTACTTGAATTGACTGATGAGAAAGTTCACCTGACGTGATCTGCTATGGAGGTGTCCTCAGATCTTCGTGCAGAGAGGTTAAAATATCGGACTTTAATGAGATTGTGATATGAAAATGTTGGATGAAACATTTTGTTCAGTGAGTTGCCACGGCAACATCAAGGCAAGAAATGAAGGGATGATAACCATGAGCTAGAAGATTCAGAGACAAGGACTGTTAACAATCAGCTCATGTTCAGGTGGTTTGTGGATGCAGACTTCTTTCCATAAGATACATGTGCCATGGTAATGGTGCGATAGCCCTCTACATGCAAAGCAAATGCATAGCTTCACTTTCTGTGTAGTCTTTTTACCATTCTACAGCAAACTAAAACTTTGTATTTTGAAATAGACATAAACAAGGGCAAAAGTGAGCGTGGCTCACTAATACCCCCGACCTGCCTAGTGTGTCAGTAGTTTCAAATTAAATAGCTAGGATAGGGTAAGGGTTTGAAAAATTCAGAAAAAAATGGACTGCACCCCTTCATGTGACACAGATTATATGTACTAAGTTTGAGATGAATCCACTGAATAGTTTAAGAGAAATCGTGCAGACAAAGTTTTCGGACGGACGGACGGAGCCTTGGTATAACTATATACTATATAAATAAATATTAACAGTAAACAATCTACACAAATAAAAACTAGTTACAAAGCATATCATAAGCAGCCTGTGTGAATTATATTGAAACAAGAAAAAATATTGTAATTAATTTGTGAAACTTCAAGACTGTACTTCGTACAACAAACACCAAATGCTGGTCTTCAGTACTGGTGAAATATGAACCTGAACATTTCAATGATTATGCTGGGTGGGTTACAATCTATTTATTATGCACTAACATTTACATACCAGAGTAGCAATAATACTAAATGAACAAAAGAAAGTTGGCCTTAGTTATAGTATACTGTTTGTAAGCATAACACAGGGAATAGGTCATTTCATTAAAATTTGGGAAATCTTGATAATAAAAGTAATGCATGGCTTCCTATTGCATAGTTATCTCATGCTTGTGTATTGTGTTAGAATAAAACCTTCTGTGAACAATGTGAAGTAGGGCTTGGATGGTTAACTCAGGTACTTGGGTCGGGTGGGTACCCACAGGACTACCCAGGCCCATGGTTAGTCACATGATATATTGTGTAATGACAAAAAATATCTGGAACTCCAAGACCATGGTTACACAACAAGTCCCTAACTTTCACATTTCTTTCTGACTATGCGCATTTCTTCTGACTTTGATATGCTTGAGTAAAGATAAAGCTTCAATCAACTTCAGTGTACACATGATCAGATCGTTTTATACCTGAATGTAAATACTTTTTGCCAGGTCTCCGGTCAAACAATTCCCAACCAGACATTTTGTACCCATCTCTTGAGACCTACAGCAGGTACACGGGCAGGGACGGGTAATAGGGGGTGGAGTACCTGGGTAGTAAATTTGGACTCGACACAGCCCTAATGTACAGTCACTGAGGTAAGCTTGGAGGACAGCTTCTTCCTACTTTGTTCATGAATGGCTGCTGTCAGGCCCTTGTTTGTGAACTCATGAAGGTAGGCACACACATGACTTATGACCCTCACAGACATACATTATATGTGGAACAGTCCCATGTATGGAGATATATGCAGACTAGAGAATGTTGAAATAAAACAATAACAACAGTAAAAACATGACATAACTGAACATGATCAACTTCAGGCATTATATCACAAATGTGATTGGCGCTAGCTAAGCTCACTTCGTGGCAGCAATATCACAGTCTCTTTAACTAAGTACAATTATAAGACACAAAGGTATTCACTTCAATCTTGCTCCTACATCTGCTACCAATGTAGCCTGCTCATACATAATGAAGATCACCACACAAACAGATAATCAGACATCATTGTCTGCATGTTTTCTTGTATAATAATAATATGGACTCCATAATAACACCATCCTGTTCTTTAACTAAATAGGAACAATTAATGAAATATCTTCATCAAATTCATAACTCCAAAGGATGTCCACTTATCAGAGAATTGATGAAGTGTGTGAGCAGGGCTTTACCCCCCACCTTTAGCAATTGTGAAAGCAATGTCATCACTGGGTACACAAGACATGTAAGAAATGATTAGTATTAGAGAGTATAATTATCCGATTTCTTTCTGAATCATATCTTGTCTTGAAGACCGCCTCCGTGATCTAGTGGTAGAGCATCCGCCCGGAGAGCTGAAGATCCGGGGTTCGATCCCTGGCCCTGTCATACCAAAAGAGGGTACTTGTTGTTACTCTAGCGCTCGGCATTAAGGGGCTAAAACAAGGACTGGTCGGCTTGGAGTCAGTATACTAAGTCTGAGTGGGGTATTCATGTTAAACTGCAACATGGTATCTATGTGGGCTAGCACTATAAATCAGCATCAGTCTGGACTAGCGCAAGCAGCCACACACACACACACATGCATGCACGTAGCTATATAAGTGCAATAATCTTGGACGTGACGTTAAAACCCATTTCACCTCACCAGCTCACCTCTTATCTTGAAAAACTAACAGAGTGGCTTCATGGACAGGAAACGTGAACAGATTTCTGCATAACTTTTTCACATAATACATTACTATTTGTACAAAAAGAAAAGAAAATGACAAATATCAGTTTTGGAAAACGTCCTATACGTGGAAATAGTTACCATGGAATGAAACAAGAAGATGTCCTGACAAGAAGTGCTGAATGTCACACAAATGTAATGACTGCTTAGGAAAGTAGATTATGATGATGTTGAAATGCATGGTCTTTGTGGAGTTGGAAAGCATCAGCTTGTTCAGCTATCCACCGAGTACAATGTAGTTATGTCCCACTTGCTACACGTGCTGCCAGATTCCCATACACCAGTAACACAGGGCTGTAGAACATCTCATGTCGACTGACACGGAGATCACTCAGTTGCTCCTGAGCATCCAACAGCACTGATAGAAACTAATATTGAGTCCACTAGTCCTTATAATGATAATGTATAGCAAAACCTTTACAAATTTCTACTCATCCTCATGATACCTTCACTATTGGGCAGTTTGAAAAGGGCTATAGGACATACACTGGGAATGGGATTTAGTCATTTCAGGTTAATTGTCCACTATATATATCACTTGCCTGAACATAGTAATATACAGAAACATTTACTAGCATATTTGGTCCTCAATTCTCGTTCTTCACCAGCTTCAGCTCCTGTCTCGTTGAACTTCAGGTACATAATTCCAAACGACACATAAACCTGAGTGCAAATGGTATGGGTCATTTGGATTTCAAGCTTTGAGCAGATGTTTTGAGTAGTGCAATGTGCGTTCATCTGTGGGAACGTGTGCCTCTTGGTGCTGTGTGCAGGTTGAGCACCTGAAGGGCTGACAGTTGTCAGTGTGGCCGGTGCTAGTGAAGAGCCTGGACATCCCGCTCATCCTTCATCTGGTTGGCATTCTCATCCATCTCCTCACAGAGCTCCTCATCCCTGCAACCATATACATGGAAGACTTACACTAGTCAAGAATATTCCAGCTATATGATGGCAGCCTGTAAATAATCAAGTCTGGACCAGACAATCCAGCAATCACGAGCATCGATCTACGCAATTGGGATACTAGATCAGTGAGTCTGACCACCCGATCCATTTTGTCCACTCTTATGAGCAGCAAAGGTTGCTTGGGACCAATTCTAACCCAGAAGCCCCACAGGGGAGCTGTTAGTGAACTTTATCTGGTTGTGTCTGATCAATCTGCATTTTGCTAGTTTCAACATTTGTAATTTAGTAGATCTGCGAAATATTTTCACTAAACCTTGTCTCCAAGCTCTGGTATTTGTTTTGTCAATGGTGGCAGCCTATTTTGCGTAAATTGTTATCAAGTTATTGTTAAGTTATCTTTGGTTGTTCCATTACAATATCATGAAGGTCCCATGATGGAGGGGCATAAAGTCACAGAGAATGGCCACCCGATCCATTGAGTCGCCTCTTACCACAATGCTGTTGGGGACCTATGGTAATTAGATGATATACACTGCTTACTGTAACAAGAAACCTGTTTCTATGTAATATGCAGTACTGTAAAAGTAACATGATGGCTAACTGGTGAACATCATGTGGATCACATGCCTTCAACATATAGCCACTAGTCTGCTGACATGTCAATATGCTTTCAACATATGTGTTGTCTCTTGAGGTATTAAAATGATGCCAAGCCACAAACTGCAGACAAGTCTAACTGATGCCAGTTTTCTATACACTAACATCTTGTAAAGTGTACACTACCTGAGTTTGACGTTGATGTCAAAGCCCTTATCCATGCTGAGTTTGATGACAGGTGTGGAACTACGTGAACCACTGCTGTCTGACTGTCTTTCTATCATGCTGAGCCGGGACAGCTGGCCGTCGGCTGAAACACATACATTCAATAGTTGAACAGGCATCTCTGATGTGGACAGTGACACATAACACATACATTCAACGGTTAAACAGAATCTCACATTTGGACAGTGGCACACCACACACACTCAACAGATATACAGACATCTCACACGTGGACAGTGGCACACCACACACAAACTCAACAGATATACAGACATCTCACACGTGGACAGTGGCACACCACACACACTCAACAGATATACAGACATCTCACACGTGGACAGTGGCACACCACAAACAGACTCAACAGATGAACACACATCTCACAGGTGGACAGTGGCACACCACAAACAGACTCAACAGATGAACACACATCTCACAGGTGGACAGTGGCACACCACAAACAGACTCATTAGATGAACACACAACTCACACATAGACAGTGGCACCCCCCACACACGACAGATAAACAGACATCTCACAGGTGGACAGTGGCACACCACACAAACTCTCAACAGATGAAGACATCTCACAGGTGGACAGTGGCACACAACACACACACTCAACAGATGAAGACATCTCACAGGTGGACAGTGGCACACCACACACACTCAACAGATGAAGACATCTCACAGGTGGACAGTGGCACACAACACACACACTCAACAGATGAAGACATCTCACAGGTGGACAGTGGCACACAACACACACACTCAACAGATGAAGACATCTCACAGGTGGACAGTGGCACACCACACACACACACTCAACAGATGAAGACATCTCACAGGTGGACAGTGGCACACATAACATAGACTTGGTCTCTGGAATGATCTCAATTTAAAATATTTGACAGTAAAATCTGTATCATGAACAAACAGATTAGATTAATTAGTCATGAAATCATTCTGATATATCAAAGAAAAATAAACTTAAACAGAAGACTGGTATTTTAAGAGGAGATGGTGTCAACAAACATATGTAGTAAACATGTGAGAGCTTGTTAAGAAGTTGTGCAGCCTATACAAAAAATACTACTCAATTTTAATACATTCTGAACAACATAGGATGATCTGGATATTAATATCTGCCTTCATACGCTTGTGTTGAAGTGTTGGTCAGTACCTGTGATTCTGCCCGACTCGGACGCTAACTCCCACTCTAACTGGTTGAGTGTTTCCTCATCATCTTCATCATGGTAGCGGGTAACATTTACATCATCATACTGTGTCAGATCCTCCCCATCCATTACTACAAGCATACAAGACAACAGGTGTACTAAACAAGTATACTCAACATGGGTACTCCATAGCTGGGACGTCATTACCTGACATTTAAATTATGCTTACATATATACCATCTAAAACTAACTGAATGTTCATGCTTGTTTGTAACTGGCTTCCCGTGGGCATGCTGTCGTAGAACACATCTCCAGGGCCCCACACTTGTCATGAGAGACAACCAATCTGAGGCTGTCAGAGTGTGACATTGTGCCTCATGGACCACTGCTTTCAAACACTGGGTTGTCTGTGACATTGTGCCTCATGGGACACTGCTGTCAAGCTCTGGTTTGTCTGTGACATTGTGCCTCATGGACCACTGCTTTCAAGCCCTGGTTTGTCTGTGACATTGTGCCTCATGGGACACTGCTGTCAAGCTCTGGTTTGTCTGTGACATTGTGCCTCATGGACCACTGCTTTCAAGCTCTGGTTTGTCTGTGACATTGTGCCTCATGGACCACTGCTTTTAAGCTCTGGTTTGTCTGTGACATTGTGCCTCATGGACCACTTCTGTGAAGCTCTGGCTTGTCTGTGACACTGTGCCTCATGGAACACTGCTTTCAAGCCCTGGTTTGTCTGTGACATTGTGCCTCATGGACCACTGCTTTCAAGCCCTGGTTTGTCTGTGACATTGTGCCTCATGGGACACTGCTTTCAAGCTCTGGTTTGTCTGTGACATTGTGCCCCATGGATCACTGCTGCCAAGCTGTGGTTTGTCTGTGACATTGTACCTCATGGACCATTGCTTTCAAGCCATGGTTTGTCTGTGACATTGTACCTCATGGATCACTGCTGTCAAGCTCTGGTTTGTCTGTGACATTGTGCCTCATTGAACACTGCTTTCAAGCACTGGTTTGTCTGTGACATTGTGCCTCATGGGACACTGCTGTCAAGCTCTGGTTTGTCTGCTTCGTGCCCCATGGACCACTGCTTTCAAGCCCTGGTTTGTCTGTGACATTGTGCCTCATGGGACACTGCTGTCAAGCTCTGGTTTGTCTGTGACATCCTGCCCCATGGACCACTGCTGCCAAGCTGTGGTTTGTCTGTGACATTGTACCTCATGGACCATTGCTTTCAAGCCCTGGTTTGTCTGTGACATTGTACCTCATGGATCACTGCTGTCAAGCTCTGCTTTGTCTGTGACATTGTGCCTCATGGATCACTGCTGTCAAGCTCTGGCTTGTCTGTGACACTGTGCCTCATTGAACACTGCTTTCAAGCACTGGTTTGTCTGTGACATTGTGCCTCATGGGACACTGCTGTCAAGCTCTGGTTTGTCTGCTTCGTGCCCCATGGACCACTGCTGTCAAGCTCTGGTTTGTCTGTGACATTGTGCCTCATGGGACACTGCTGTCAAGCTCTGGTTTGTCTGCTTCGTGCCCCATGGACCACTGCTGTCAAGCTCTGGTTTGTCTGTGACATTGTACCTCATGGACCGTTGCTTTTAAGCACTGGTTTGTCTGTGACATTGTACCTCATGGACCACTGCTTTCAAGCTCTGGTTTGTCTGTGACATTGTGCCTCATGGACCACTGCAATCAAGCCCTGGTTTGTCTGTGACATTGTGCCTCATGGACCACTGCGGTCAAGCCCTGGTTTGTCTGTGACATTGTGCCTCATGGACTATGCAGAGTTTGACCTTATAGCAATACCTATATTCCAGCTAACAAGTGGTAAATAGTTTATGTTTTATCCAGGCATCAAGTATGATTGTCTGTATCAACGTATTTCATCAATTAATACATTGTTCCAAATCTGCTTTGAGTGTTTTCATTAAGATCACTTTTTAACACAGGAAGGTATGATTACTTACTGTGTACCTTTTATAACTGCCTATTCCTTTAAGTGGGTAATTATATTTCTATTTATGCTAAAGCTAGGAGCTTCTGCCCAGTTTTACTACCTATTCCAGACCTGTCAACCCCTCATCATGACAATGTTGGAGATTTGGCTTCAAAATGGGGGAGATATGCCCCCAAAAGGAGAGCTTTATAAAATAGTGAAGATAAGATAATTTCCACAAACCAAAAATTTTAAAACAATAAATAATGTATAACTTCTTATATGTACAGCTTGCTTAATTTCCGTTTTTCATTTCATTTTCATCCTCCAAGAATAAACCAAGCACAATCTACCCACATCACTTTAATTCAAAGATCATCTCAGATAAACGTAAACAGATATTGAAATTTAACGATCGGTAGCTTGACCAGGTGACATCGTGTTCAATCCAACCAGTTGTCAGGGTTCGTAATAATGCAGGTTTTCTGAGAATTTGGCGCCAATTTTGTTACAAAATATGCCAAAGAAATATCAAGTGCATTTATCCTGACACAACGTGATCGCCCCTAATTTCAATAAGATATATTGTTTATTTCTGTCTACGGTAGTCTGTTGACAGTCCCATTAAGGGGCACTGATCTAACACAATTCCCCGGACTGGTTGTTGCCTTTGTTATTGTTTTTTCCCCCGTGAGTACCCGGATGATACGCAACGCAACTGAGCGTGACCAGAGACTGGGCTACCGTCTGCAAGGACAGCTAAATAAACTTGGAGGCTAGAGGCAATATTTGTTTTACGCATTTTTGAACGCTGATTGGTTAACTGTGATCTATAAAGATTTGGACAAAGGGCGCATGTTAATTAATTTCTTCAGCCTAAACAAACAGACAAAAAGAACGGCTTAGCTTATCGGATGTCGTCATTTGGAAATACCCCAGATGGTTATAGTTTAATCATAAAAAAAAGTATCCATGCAGTGAAAGCATTTTCGGATTTTGGATTGCGTCGATAATATGATTACTACTCCCTTGTTGTCATCCACGTTTTCTGGTATCACCCTAAACTTGTGTATTTGTCATCATGCACATGATGCTCAGTTAATGAATTTATTACAGGTATAATTACTTGTAGCACCACTCAGATTACCTGACAAAGGTTCCCATTTGGCATTTATGGTGTCTGGGGTAATTATTCAATCTAAATCCAGGTTTGAAGTGAGGTGAAATGTGTGTTATGTAATATGCACGTGGCAGCCCAGCAAGAGGTGAATGATCAGTTGATTTACTTTTTTTGTAAATCAACGGATCGTTCCTAGTCATCAAAGGATTAACAGAAAATACGTTGATTGATTAATCACTGTTATCTTGCACAGTGGATATGTCAAAAGTGAGTGTTTACATGTCTAGGTTTACTAAAACAAAGCGAATACACTCATATCATGGCGTGAAGTGCCGATGTAAAAACAACATACTTTGTTCAAAGGGTTAACTGATAATACGTTGATTGACTGCTCATTGTTACCTATCACTCAATGGATTTTTTAGGAACCGTGGACGTTGTGAAAATAGGTGTCAAGTGGGCTTTCTCAACCGACCCTTGAGATTTGACACCTATGTGAAACACCTGAAACAATCTAAGTGATCAGTTGAGAAACGAACACGGGTTATATCCCGAAACGATATATATCTTTTAAAATATTTGATTATTACAGAGACACATGACATCGAATAAGTTTCTTTGTACAGCTGCAGACGAGTGGGATATTGTTCCTTTGTGTAGATATTCACAGATACATTACTCGAACAAGGAAGCTGCCTAAAATTTATACACATAAAACTGGTAGGTTGTAATTATGGTATTTGCATTTTGTTTTCCTTCATTTGCTGAAGCATTGAACCGATTCGTTCTTGTTCCTCTATGTCTTGGTTGGGAAATTCTTCAATGCGCAATAGACGTTGTTTTCACAAGTCTTTTCCTTTGTAAGCGTGTATATATTACCGTCAATTTGTAAAATGTGATTCTCTCAGGCAATTTATAAAATGTGTAAATAATTCAGTCATTTTGACTGAAAAATCTGTCCAGATTGATTACAATTGATTAAGATGATCAAAAGGGCCTAAAAACATCACAACAGATTATTATGTAGGATTAGAAGCCAAACAACATAGAATGTACTTTTCAACGTAACATTTTCACTCCTTGGTGATGAAATTAAACATCAAAATGTTTGGAATTCGTTATCATAATAATACAGATGGAAATGGTTTTCAGTCACTTTGTAAAATAACTGAATATTTAGGCGTTTAATAAATTTGAAAATGTTACACATTTTGACAGTAAAAAAATATACACACTATAAAAAAAGCAATGCTCAGGTGAAATATTTACTTTGTGTTGCAAGTCAAAATAGTTTAAACGAAAATCGCAAAATTACCAAGCAAGTGACTTATCAAAACTTTGTCACCATTACCGATGCTACCCACAAAGATACCTACATTTCCTTATTATCTCGAAAACTGGATTTCATTTTGTTGATCAATGTGACCATACGCCCTTATTACTACCCATAAAAGTGACTAATGCGCTTACGAACGGCGCAGAAGAGGTTGCGAACTAGTCTAGATTTCTGCTATACATCCAGGTACTCACTGGGAAAAAACAATAACAAAGGCAACAACCAGTCCCGGGGAATTGCTTTAGATCAGTGCCCCTTTAATTCGTTAGAAATCTTCACGTTATTCCATTCCAAGAAATGTATGCCATATTTGGAAGTACTATTACGTTTTACTACAATTTATGAATAAAATGAGTCTCGTTGTCGTTGTTGACCTTTCTGCCCTTGACATGCCTTAATCTGATTGGTTGACTAGTACTGTTGTATGCAAATTAGATTGCAGATCTGGGATGCTAGCAAACTATTAGCCAATCAAATCGTGTAAAATAATCACAGGATACATTCTTGTGAAATTTGATAAAGTTCTATGTGTTGATATTTCTGTGCAAAGAAGTTACGATGTCAGTCAAAAGGAAATTTATAAGTCTCACTTTAATGTGGAAGCCCACTCTATGTGGAAGCCCGATTGTTTAACACATTTATTTCTACTACTGAATCAACCAATCATGCATAGTGTTGTTTCTGAAGACGGCGCTTGCAGGTTATATTTTGTTTTCATTTAGGAGAGTTTAATGATGTAACTTTGAGGTAAATTGATGTTTTGACAGAGTTTCTTACAAATTTGATAACCAATTCAGTCATGTATAACTGGACCGGCTGTATGTATCTACGTTCATAAATTATGGAGGAATAAACACACTAAGAACACGAAGACAACAGTTCATTTCAGTAAGTGATGAATACTTGGCTGATTATTCATTTAAAGTTCAACCCTTCAGGCACCTGTTAGGACTATCCAAGTTTTCTTTACAATTTACATTGTTAAATCATTCATCATATGAATTCAATTACCAGTTTATTCCCTGACAAAAGCCCATCTCGGTCCCCCTGCGGATGGCCGTGATAGCAGTCGCTAATCCGTGAGCCTACCAGACAGATCCGGACGTAAACTGTAAACTGTTCTTTGTTTTTACTCACAGGATAATGGAGGCGAATTTTTAAAATAATGAAGAATTATGTTTTGCGGGAGAAATAGTCCATCATATGGGAGACTGGGTGATTTCATCAAATTGCGAGAGGGTTGACAGGTCTGCTTATTCTAGCTGATGTTCCCAAAGCCAATACTTGCATGTATCAACAGAATGTGCTGACAATGAGGAATCAGAGAGATTAAGTTATATAATTAGACTTCAGGGTAAAAAAACACAAAAGATATCATGATTGAATTTTAAGAAAGTAAAATAAAAAATCGCTTTAAAAAGGAAATGAGATGATGAGTACATCTATAAAACAAAAACACACACCAAAAAGCAATAGGTCTGCCCATAATATGTCAGATCTGATTAGTGCTGAATTAGTGTTAGGTTCTGGCAAGGTTCCTATAAGCTGTGACACTCACCGACAGCTTGAGATATCCGACCAGATTCCTCTAGTTGTGACTGCGGACGGGAAACTGATTCTTCTAGTTGTGACTGCGGACGGGAAACTGATTCTTCTAGTTGTGACTGCGGACGGGAAATTGATTCCTCTAGCTGTGAGTGGTGAGTGGGACCTGATGCTTGGATAGTGCTGGAGGAGGCCCTGCTGGACAAAACACTCTTCTTTCCACGCCTTGATTCCGACCTTGATTCCGACCTTGTTTCTGACCTTGTTTCCAAACTTGATTCAATTCCAGACACACTCCGTCCTTCTGACTGAAACTCTGACTGTGCCTGCTTTTCAGATCTGGATTTTGCAGGTCGACTTGACCACTGGTCAGATGCTTTCCTTGACTGGCTACGCCTTGGACTAGATACACTCCTTATAGGTGTGGTGGACCTAAATGTGGTGACAAAGTGACTGTTTGTTTCATGGTCACATAATCCTTCAGTGACACCTGCACTAACAATAAGCCACTGCTAAGTCGTAAATACAGTAATGGACACACTACCAACTGCTTAATACTAAGGAGCTTATTTCTTCATGCTTATGTCATAACTAAATTACCTTGGGAAGTTGCCAAAGGTTATTGTACACTACTCAGCACTTTCTGGTCAAATGCTCCTGTCTTGCAGATACATGACATACATAAGTTCTACTTAGAAAACTAGTAAAATCCTAGATATTTTTATATTTGTATACTTATCCTGCATTACTCCTTAATGCATATTACTTGCTTCTTGACAGAGAAAAGAGCTGTGTGAGAGGTCTTTGCTTGAAGAAGCTGTTCCAACAAACTGAGAGGACAACCCTATCACGCAGCTCCCACGTGACCAAAGGAAGTGACGTCACTGATCCTCACATTACTCTGAAGTCTGAAACATCGGAAGGCATCGTGGGGAGGTAGATCTGCGATGGTTGGTACCATTTAGACGCAGTAATGCAGGATAAGTATCATATATAAAAAATATCTAGGATTTTACTTGATTTTTTACTTATCCTGCATTTCTCCTAAATGCATCTTTATCAGACAGAATCGGTGGAGGGCATACCTTCAGATGTGGGCTTTCATCTTTTATTTCCAGACTCAGTTCCCTAGCCAGTCTTTGGCTATGTGGTTGGCATCGGGTGACCACTCCATGTACGGGAAACCTCCAACTCCCTCAGCCCGTCCTCGGCTGTGTGTTCGGCGTCAGGTGACCACTCCATGTATGGTAAAAACTCCGTTTCCCCCAGCCCGTCTTCGGCTGTATGGTCGGCCTGGATGACCATTACATGGAAGGGAAGAGGCAGGTATGCATTGTGTCCTGGTACTACGCAGCCTGACAGTAACTCTCAGTTAGGTCGAGACTGGAGCACCGAGCTGTATGCAAGTGGGGCATGAACCTTCTAGTCCAGGGCATATGCCAGGGTAGGTCGAAAGGCTGGCTCTGGACTTAGTGGTGACCTCGCCAGAGGGCGATCGTGTTGCGGCTGACTTCTGGCCGCGAGGTTGCAGGTACCGGTACAAAGAGGCATCATCATTGTCTACAGCGTTCCTTGGATCGTCTGATGTAGCAATGGAGCGCTCTAACCGGACATAGGCGGAGCTCTTGTTCGTCTTCCGCGCCCACAATCAATGATGGGGGGAAGAGGAACGATCTATTGGGCTGTCCTGGGAGCTGATTCTTTGCAATGAAGTCCCAGCACAGGCCTAGATGCACAGCTCCCTGTGCTCCAAGCTCAAAGCAGACCTGTGTGACGTTCAAGGAGTGAAGCTCACTGACACGGGCTGCTGTGGAGCGCCAATTGGAAGACCCGTCTTTTTCGTCAGATTATAGAATGACGCTGTTTCAAGTGGCTCGAAAGGCGCGTCTCTCAGTGACGTGAGAATGACGTTCAAGTCCCAAGCTTGGGGACGGAATTTCGCCTTTTGGTCTTCCAGTCTGAAAGAGCAGAGCAGAGCCTGGAGTTCCGGGATTTTCGTCATGCGCCGATCCTTCGTAACTGCCAGGACGGAGTTGAGCGCCACAAGGTAGGTGATGATGGTACTGCCCTTGAGCTTATGCTTGTGGTGCAGATGGAGCATGAACCCGGCCAAGAATTGAGGCGATGCAGAAGTGGGGTCCTGTTCTTTGTCCTGCAAAAGCTCTTAAAGGATTGCCACTTATCATCATAGAGGCTCCTGGTGGTTGGGCGATGTGCCATAGTAATGGCCCTAGCCGCTCTGGCCCTTGGCATTCATTGCTTTCTGTAAATGGACCAGACGTGAAGACACAGCTTGTCTGGTCCTGGGTGTGGCTGCCTGCTGTGAGGGTGGATCAGCAGATTTGGCCAATCTGGTAGTGGCAGTGGGTTGGCGTCGGACAGCTCTCCGAGGTCGACGAACCAAGCGCTAGCTGGCCACCAGGGTACAACCAAAGTCAGATCAAGCTTCTGCATCAATCTGATCTTCTGGACGACTTTGGGGAGGAGTACAGGTGGCGGAAAAGCGTACGCTTTTACTCCTTCCCAGGGGATGCTGAAAGCGTCAACTGCCCAAGCCAGGGAACATCTGAACTGGACGCAGTTGGAGCCTTCCTCTGTAGGTCAAGTCCTGTACTGAGGTTAGGAGGCCCAGGAGACTTGACACTGGTGCAGAGTTCTTGGTAGGTGGAGCGCCGGAGTCAGGTGCGCCTGCATGCACTCCCACCGGTCTCTGGGTACAGAGGAGGTTGAGGTGCGTCTGGAAGAGGCCCCCGATGAACTGGAGGTGTCCACTCTGACTTCCTGTGGTTGATCTTCTACCCCAGCTGGTACAGGAGCCGGAGGGTGAAGTCCCTGTGGCGGAGTAGAGTGGCCGTGTCCCAAAGGTTCATCTATGTACGCCTCAAACTAAATATCCACAGGGTCGAAAAAATTCCAAATGCGAGAACCGCCCATTTATAATGGATTCCCATGAAGATGAAGCGGAGGAATTTCTGGTGGTCGGGATATATTGGGACATGTAGATATCCAGGCTGATGAGCACATCCTGCACCTGGATCCTGGATCGCAGTAGCCTGTGTGTGGTCATCCTGAAATAAGGTAGACGCAGCAGGTAGCACTTGTTAAAAGCGGCGAGGTTGTGGATCATCCTGTGTTTGTCCGAGTTCCTCTTGGGGACCAGGAAGACAGGTGAATAGAAGCCCTGTGTTATGGCTGGGGCGTGTACAACCTCTATGGCTTTCTTGTCTAGCAGCGCCGCGATGTTCCGGCTCAGTAGCTGCTGTTGAGTAGGGGGTATGTGTCCACTATGGGGGACGACGTGAGTGGTGGGTCGTCTATAAGCGTCAGCTTGTACCCGTGTCGGATAATGTTGGTGACATATGGGTCCCCCAGGATCTCCCAATTCTGCCTACTGGGGTGTCGACAACTTGGACAGCTGGGGGTGGGAGGTCCCAGTCGTGCCTGTCTGGCGATTCCTTTGTGTTCCCTGCGGTCAGTGTTATCTCCCTTGGGGTGGCTGCAGTGGGACTGGTATGCACCCGAGGACTTTCCTTTCCCCTGGCCGCTGCCTCGAAAGGTTGAGATGGAGCCCCGCCCCCGAGACTGGAGGGCGTTGCGTCGTGGCTGGTAGGAGCCAGACTGGGACACCTTAGCAAAGGCTGGCTGGCCAGGACCTTGAGAGCCGTCTTATCACAGGCGAAGGCTGAGACCTGGGAGCGTGTCTTGGATATCTGTCCATTAAAGAGGTCAGAGCTGGACCAAGGTTGACGAAAAAGGTCTCTTTTAAACTCTGGGTCCCAGTTCGACAAGGCAAGGTACCCAAGGTGTCTGGTGGTAGTGAGCTCGATCAGAGGGGCGCGCATATGAGAGCGCATCTGTTCCACTTGTTGTTGGAGGTAGGAAACAACCGTTGTTAGATGGTCAATCCTATGAGGGTTATCCTCCGATAAGTCCTTTAGTACTTAGCTCTGGAGGAAGACGCCATCAGTGAGAGAGGTTTGAGCATGTGGTGAATCTCGGTTTCCACATAGTTTGCTGTTGGAAACTCGGACTGAGGTGGAGCGGTTCGATCCTGTCATTCGGTGCATGTCCTCATCTAGGGTATGAGAGTGGACTGGGAAGTCATCTCGTCTATAGCGAGGGGGCCTGAAGGACAGCGTCAAGACAGTTTACTGAAGTCCTCGTCCAAGGCTGAGATCATGTCTCTGATCAGTGGGTCAGAAGGGATCAAGGTGGTCTCCGCACGAATGGCTGTCTTGCTATTGACCTCTATGCCGGGCGAGGGAGCGATTGCCTCCAATCTGTCTGCCAGCCAGTCTGTGACTTGATCTAAACCCAGGTGGGACTCGCCATCCATGGGGGTGAACCAGGGAGTGGCTCCAAGATCTATGACCCTGATGATAAGATCTGCTGTCACTCCAACATGAAGACATACTTGGGGAAGCCGAGTCCGTGGAGTGACGAGAGTGCCGAGGCGGAGGCAGAGGCGCGGGTGTCTGTACAGGCGCTGTAGGATATATAGGCGTCGTCTGAAAGGGTGCTTGAAGAGGTGTCTGCGGAGGCGCTATAGGAGGTGCTAGTAGAACTGTCTGTAAAGGCACTGGCGTCGATGGCTGTCTGGCCTGAAAGTACTGAATGTACTGAAGGAGAGAGGCGTCTATGCCATAGGCAGGGGCACCTGTTGGAGACCGAGCGTCTGTCCAGAGGATAGTATAGGCGCCATTTGGTAAGTGAGCGCCACGCCGGGCGTCAACGTGGCCACTGCCGCCGTAAGACGCTGTAGTAGTGGTCATCAGAGTGCTCTGGGTGGAGACTACGACCATGGGGTCCGACATCAAGGTAGTAGTTCAGGTCGGGGTGTAGTCATCCGAGATGGCCGATCTTGCTGGGGAATTTTCGGAGAGGTCTGACATCCTTCGCCAGTGTTTCCTGGCCTGCTGTGTTCTGTGTTTCTTAGAAACAAGGAGATACTGACTGAAAGCTGTTGGTGAAAGCAGTATACAGTCTTTACATCGGTGACCCTGGAGGCATTGAGATGTACAATTAAGGCACAGGGGGTGGGGATCCCACGCCGACATATTACGCCGGCACTTTGAGCAGGAGGACATGATATCTGCAACGAAGCAGTGTAAAATCACAATACGTCCCTGCCTGATTATGTATGCTATAATTTGTTTATCCCACTGTGTTGGTTTATGAAACAAATATTACGACAAACGTAAGACAACATACAACAAAAACAAACGATGCTTGCGAGGATACGCCAACAGTGGTGCACCAAGCAAAAGAATATAGAACGCAAGCCAGTTCATTAACTGCTGGCCACGTAAAATATTCAAGATGGCTACTTGAAACAACAAGACACCTGGCATTATGTTTTCTTTTGAGAACACTCCTGTAAGTTGTCTCATAACGTTATGCTACATGTTTATCAAACACAGAATGTACAAAATACAAACTGTAGGCACAACACAGACAAAAAACAATAACTCAAAGCGCAAACACGTGAGGGTTTGAATCAGTTTATGCTACAGCAAAAACAGGTCTTCACTCAACAAGTGACAAGAGTAATGTGAGTATGCGTGATGTCACTTCCTTTGGTCACGTGGGAGCTGCGTGATAGGGTTTGCCTCTCAGCTAGTTGGAACAACTTCTTCGAGCAAAGACCTCTCACACAGCTCTTTTCTCTGTCAAGAACAAACAAGTTACATGCATTAAGGAGTAATGCAGTATAAGTAAAAGATATATTATTGTACCTAAAGATTGTGACAAATATTATGACATAAGATGCAAATTCTGAACAATACTCAAATAGTCTGATCCTCCTCACAGGTAAGTAAAACTGTAAACTCAGAGAGGGACCCGTCATGAATAAAAATAGCCCCAAAGACAAATTGGTCCATTGTGACTCTTGTTATACATAGTTTCAACTGACCTGCTTGGGTTATCTTCCCCTGCTATACTGCTGTAGGAGGTTGTGATTGGCTGGCCTTGTGCCTGGGCACTGTAGGTGTAGGAGATAGTAGTCTCATCGTCAACTGCAACTTGGTCAAGGGGGACGACGTCACCCAGACTGCTGTCTGGTCGCCATGACCTCGGCGCCATCTGGTACACTGCAGGTACGTGAATGTTTGCCCAAGGTCATTAGATGTCATTTAGTATTATACAATTGATATTTTGACATTGTTTGCATACTCATTTTGAAATATGATCATACTGATAGAAGAAACGTCATTAGCAGTCAGATGGGTGATACTTTGACCTGATTCTACTCCTTGTAATGAAACATGAGCATGAAACATGAAAATAGGAATGAATAATATCATACTTACATCTGTTGCTAACTTTCATGACATTTTTTTTGGCCTTATCTGCTGTAGGAGTGAGTGTTCTCTCCTGAGGAGCAGGCTTGACCCCCACCATGAAGAAGTCCTCCAGCATGGGGGCGAACAAGTGGGTGTCCGTCTCCCTCAGGCGACACGCGATGTCATGCAGGGCCAAACTTGGAGTCTTTGTTAACATCCCTTCCCTGCACAAGTCAAAACGCATCATAAAATCTTTTCTCAACATTATTTTATTTTCATGTCAATTACAGTTTTATCTATTAACTCTTTGTTTATAGTTTGTTTAGTTTTATGCATTAAAGTCTCTTGTAATTCTGCAGGGAATGGCTCAACTTTTGTTTTTTCTAAAGAATGTATGTGTATACCAGTTATTCATGTATCAAAAGTTGAGATGAGGCTTTAATAAAATATCTGTCGGTCTGTCTGTCTATCAATATAACTCAAGATGAATTCAAGGCTGTTACTGAGTTTCCACATGCATGCATTTTTGTTGCAAAGTCTAGGAAGATAGTTTTGGTATTGAGTTTATTGTTATCATGGTGATACATGTCGGTTACGGAGAAAGAATGCTCCTATAGTGTTACATCATGATGATTTGATCCTTGAATGTTTTTCAAACCAATGATCAATATGGAAATTTAAAAAAATCCCCCCCCCAAAGTAGAATTGGGCTTAAGAGAGTACAGTATCATACCTAGATGATAATTGTTGGATCCATGAAGATCCGGGGTAGAATAGGTCTTCAGCAACCCATGCTTGCCGTAAAATGCGACTATGCTTGTTGTAAGAGGCAACTAACAGGATCGGGTGGTCAGGCTCACTGACTTGGTTAATGCATGTCATCAATCCAAATTGCGTGGATTGATGCTCATGATGTCAATCACTGGATTGTCTGGTCGAGACTAGATTATTTACAGACTGCCGTCATAGAGCTGGAATATTGCTGAGTGCGGCGTTAAACAACAAATATACAAACAAACAAACAATAAACTGGATAATTGTTGTAAAATTTGAACCTTAAAATTAAACTGAGGTAAACCTACCCAAGTGTTGAACCTGCTCTACTGTATGCCCTTGAATTTGCTCGAGACTGTCGGCCAGATTTGGGTCTAACAGACTGGCGAGATTTCCTTGACACTGGCCTGGATTTGGGTCTGTCCAAGCCACTGGCCTCCTCAACATGGGCTACACTAGAGTCACACCGGACCTTCTGCTTTCTCCCGGACTTTCCCCTGGAGTCTGGCACTGTGTGTAGGACTGGCGTGTCACTGTACAAGTCTACCACCACCGTCTCAGACACAGCCCGGTCTGCTGCCTGGCCAGACCTTCTACTGTAAGATTTGGATCTTGGAGTCCTTGAACTGTCTGTTGCTGATCTGCTGCTCTTTGGAGATGTACTGTCAAGGTGCAGGACATTAAATGTTACATCTACTTTTTCTGTCAGTTCCTATACACAAATAAACAGATACATGGTCTGCCGCGCTGTAGAAATGCTGCACCTAGCATTGGCATATAAATCACTGCCTATATACAGTTGAAGTTCAACAGTCAGAACTTTCTGGATTGTGAGACTATGTGGGAACATACCCAACTGTGCATCAAATGGACTTTGCAGTCAGACATTGCAGTGGTTGGATTCTAATGAGGGTGTCATCATTATTTAAATAACAACTTGTTTATTTCTTAAATACAGTAAAGCATTACTAAAGCTAACACATCATTAGTAATACTTGTCAACAAGCCAATGTAGGAACTGGTGTCATACTGTAAAATGTGAAATTAATTTGTCTCCAAAAGAATGCGACCGCTGGCCCCTAGCCAAAATTGCGACTCAATATGAATGCGACATCCCTCCTCTCAAGCATCAGTGGATTTAACAGTGATGTGGAATACATAGTTGTTTGTTTTCAGAGTATGTCAACTTGGTATTTCTGCTATCCAAAATGTCTTATTGTTGATATAAATGTGATGTTTAATAATGCGAGGAAAGACCACTCGCATTTTTCGCATTTAATACACGCTCGCGTTAATATCAAGATTTACAAGTGGACAAGTGGAATTGGTCTACAGACTGTATCATATTCTGCTGAGCCCTCCCCCCATTTCATGATAGATACTTTTCCATGCCCCCTCCCCCTGAATAATATTCATAAGAATTTATGAAAAAAATAATATCAACAAGCATGAAATACTCATATCCCCCGCCAATATGACATGTCCGGTTGTGTGCAATGCATTAGCTCCTGTGAACTATGTTCACTGGGCCTTTTTGTAAATGGCCTAATTGCAGCACTAACAAGTCCAACTTGTTGCAATGGAAAAGCGTAAAAAATAAAAAATTATAAAATTCCTAAATAGCAAAAGGCACCTGTTCAGTATGTGCCTAGTAGACATGCAAAGTTTTGTAAGAAAGCATTTAATGTTTTTTTGAGTTATGCTCCGGAAACGAACAGCACCCTTATAGAACCTAAGTCCAACTTGTTGCCATGGAAACGTAAATAATAAAAATTTAGAAATCTCCTAAATAGCAAAAGGCACCAGTTCAGCATGAGTCTGATAGACATGCAAAGTTTCATAGAGAAATATTTAACGTTTTCTGAGTTATGCTCCCGAAACGATTTCGTGACGCACACACGCACTCACACACGGACGGAACCCATTTCTATATCCCCCGCCAACTTCGTTGGGGCGGGGGATAAAAACTAGAGAACTGCGTCATTTTATCATACCCCTATATAGTTGTGTCCTTTTTTCATGACCACACACGCCTCTCAAGCACCCCCACACCCCTCCCACCCTATAATAAATACCCAGTCCCTTATGATACAAGTTTGCTGCTCCAGCAAGTATGTGGGTGCAGGGTATGAGTGTACCTGTAGCTCTGCACCTGCCAGGCCTCGAAGCTGCCGACCTCTTGCACCTGGTACCTGTCTGTGTGCTCCAGGTGTCGCATCCGGGGCTGCAACAACATCACTGACTATGAGGGCACACACATTAGGAACAGCATCCAGTATTACTGTCAGCTACTGAAGATGCTCAGTGTTGTAGCAGGAAGCAACAAATTGAGCATTTTCTTCCTTCTGAATTACATTATTAAGGCCCAAGAATGAATGTTTTTCGTACTGTACAATTTCAAAAAATACCTCAAGATTGGCAAATGTTAACAGGTTATACACTGATCAGGTCGGGTTAGGTGAAAAGGGGTTTAACATTGTTTCTGATATCATTTCACTTATACTGTTTCTGTGGCTGCTTGTACTATTCCAGACTTTATAGTGCTAGACCACTGAGATATCATGCAGCAGTTTAACATGGAACCCCCACTCAGACACAGTATGCTGACTTCAACTGTGGCCAGGGTATCAAACCACCGACCTGTTGCTCTCCAGGCATACACTCTGTTCACTGATATAAACTGATGTAATACCCATGGATTGACATGAATCATGAGTTTAAGAGTCTGGACCTATGGTTATTTGTTTTCCTACCTGGGTATCATCTATGTTTGACACATCACGTCGGAGGTGGACGCTGACATAGTTCTATTTACACAATACATAGATCATCACAAACCACTACTTAAAAAATGAAATAAACCAATTGTATTTCAGAGTTCCTATGCCAGTCTGTTGTCCTAATACATGTATTGGTGGTGTTATACTGAACATCTATCCGTCATGTTTGTTTGATGCTACTACTAAAGCTGCACGTGACAGCATCACTATTTGAAAAATAGGGCGATAAAGCTAAAAAAAGCAGAAAAGATTACCCTGCTTGCATTTGTATGGTTTAATGTGATTAAACCTTGAAATTGAATATCAAAGCAATGCAGGAACGTAATAAATTGGACATCAACATAAAAAAGAATACTCAAAAATAGACGTTCCATAAAGGCTAACGGCAACCTCATCAGTGACATTGGTCGGAGCCTTGTTTTACGGAACACGTTGTATTCTGTAGCTACTTTGGAAATGAAACAATACACTTACATACAAAAACATTTTATTCCAACCTGTTATTTTAGCAAGGTGTCAAAATTGGCGTCTGATAAACTTAGAAACCGTTAGGGCCTACTAAGGAATGGACTTGTGCACATCCTTTACCAAAATGGCGGAAGGTGTCCGGTATACTGCATTCTTGCCTGGTAGTGTTTACATAGTTACATTGATGTCCCTCATATAGGTTAAAGTTCAATGGAAAGTGACTTCAAACTTGTGCCTGACAATGATATGATACGATACTGTTCCCACGAAGACATCAACATGCTGTTTCCTCATCACAATGACTCACCGGTGTGTCCTGTAGCTCGACAATTGACAGACTAGAGTCAGGTCGAGATGCCTGAGACTTGTCGCTGCAGGTGTTGGCCACGGAGGCCTGGTATAAGGCAGTGAAACTCACTCGGTTCTCATCATCTACAAAATGTTACATCATAAACTAAACTTTGACTTAAGGCATTGTTAGGTAGGTGAAGAGGCAAGCAGTAGCCCTTAAATGTCTTTGTCATGATCATAAATAATAAACAATTGTTGTCAATAAAAGTTACATGTTTTCATAAACATTTAAAATACTTTTCTTACATAAGACATAAGACAAATTAAGACAGGTTTGACAACATAAGCTAAAAAAAAGGCACATCACTTTTCATCCTGTGGCCAGTGCTGTTTGGGGGCAATAAAAAAACATAGTTTATATTAATACTTTGTTTACATGCTTGTTCTTTTGTACTCTTTTGTACCACCGCCGGTGGTTTGGAGAATAATAAACTGAAACTGAAACTGTAAATCACCTTCCTAACAATGATGAATACAGTGTCTTTCCCACCAAATTAAAATCTTTCCCACTAAAATCTTTTTTGCCCTGTAGGTACCTTACTTATTGAGCATAGTGGCATTGGCTTCAGGGCTGGTGCCGGTAATAATGACTACAGTGTACAGTGTAAAGTGGCACTTTCAAATGACAGCTTAAAATCTTTCAAAACATTCACAATTCAAAGCCATGTTAAAAAGTCTGAAGGTGATTGGGAATAAAATCTCCTTTCACTTTGACGAAAGTGCTCAATCTATTGTCAGTGTTACTGGTTAACATTAACTAAGTATGTTTCAATGATTGAATACAGCCTATGTCATATATCACATTGTGACACTGTGTGGCTCCTATGTGGTTTATTACATAGCTAATGGTCTACCAGTGGCCAAGGCATCTTCCTTGAGTACCCTGAAGTAGCGACACGGGCAGGTGCACTCACACCGAGGGCCCTCCCTTGTACCTGGGCTATATCTGCTGCGTGGAGAGGGGTAGTCGTCCTCCAGTCTCGGTGTCCCCAGATCCCCAGGGTCAGTGCGGCGATGTTTCTTCATGAGCAGGCGGTCAGCGTAGCTGATGGTGTTGGTGAACGTTATCTGTGGTGAGTCTGGTTTGCTGGTCATTGTTGTTGCCGTGTGCACATCAGCAGCAGCTGTAGACATAGACCACAGTGCACCATATTAACAGGAGCTACACATAGATACCCAGACCCCACCATATTAACAGGAGCTACACATAGATACCCAGACCCCACCATATTAACAGGAGCTACACATAGATACCCAGACCCCACCATATTAACAGGAGCTACACATAGATACCCAGACCCCACCATATTAACAGGAGCTACACATAGATACACAGAGCACTCAATATTAACAGGAGCTACACATAAACTCTAAGAACACACCATATTAACAGGAGCTACACATAGATACACAGAGCACTCAATATTAACAGGAGCTACACATAAACTCTAAGAACACACCATATTAACAGGAGCTACACTAATAGACTAATAGACTCTCAGAACACACCATATTAACAGGAGCTACACACAGACACGCCTAATATTAACAGGAGCTACACACAGACACACAGAACACTCCATATTAACAGGAGCTACCCTTATAGACTCTAAGAACACACCATATTAACAGGAGCTACCCTTATAGACTCTCAGAACACACCATATTAACAGGAGCTACACACAGACACGCACCATATTAACAGGAGCTACACAAAGACATGCACCATATTAACAGGAGCTACACACAGACACGTACCATATCAACATAAGCTACACATATAGACCCCCAGAACACACCATATTAACAGGAGCTACACTAATAGACTCTCAGAACACACCATATTTACAGGAGCTACACTCATAGACTCTCAGAATGCGCCATATTAACAGGAGTTACACATAGATACACAGAGCACTCCATATCAACAGGAGTTACACAAAGACATGCACCATATTAACAGGAGCTACACACAGACACGTACTATATTAAGAGGAGCTACACATATAGACTCTCAGAACACACAATATTAACAGGAGCTACACTAATAGACTCTCAGAACACACCATATTTACAGGAGCTACACAGAGACACGCACCATATTACCAGGAGCTGCACTAATAGACTCTCAGAACACACCATATTAAAAGGAGCTACACATAGACATGCACATTATTAACTGGAGCTGCACTAATAGACTCTCAGAACACACCATATTAAAAGGAACTGCACTAATAGACTCTCAGAACATACCATATTAATAGGAGCTGCAGTAAAAGACTCTCAGAACATACCATATTAATAGGAGCTGCAGTAATAGACTCTCAGAACACACAAGATTAACAGACGCTGCACTAATAGACTCTCAGAACACACCATATTAACAGGAGCTGCACTAATAGACTCTCAGAACACACCATATTAACAGGAGCTGCAGTAATAGACTCTCAGAGCACTCCATATTATCAGGAGCTGCACTGATAGACTCTCAGAACACACCATATTAACAGGAGCTGCGCTGATAGACTCTCAGAACGCACCATATTAACAGGAGCTACACATAGACATGCACCATATTTACAGGAGCTGCACTAATAGACTCTCAGAACACACCATATTATCAGGAGCTGCACTGATAGACTCTCAGAACACACCATATTAACAGGAGCTGCACTAATAGACTCTCAGAACACACCATATTAACAGGAGCTGCAGTAATAGACTCTCAGAGCACTCCATATTATCAGGAGCTGCACTGATAGACTCTCAGAACACACCATTATTAACAGGAGCTGCGCTGATAGACTCTCAGAACATACCATATTAACAGGAGCTGCGCTGATAGACTCTCAGAACATACCATATTAACAGGAGCTGCGCTGATAGACTCTCAGAGCACTCCATATTATCAGGAGCTGCACTGATAGACTCTCAGAACACACCATATTAACAGGAGCTGCGCTGATAGACTCTCAGAACACACCATATTAACAGGAGCTGCAGTAATCGACTCTCAGAACACACCATATTAATAGGAGCTGCACTAATAGACTCTCAGAACACTGCATATTAACAGGAGCTACACAATTAGACTCCCAGAACATACCATATTAACAGGAGCTGCACTAATAGACTCTCAGAACACACCATATTAACAGGAGCTGCAGTAATAGACTCTCAGAGCACTCCATATTATCAGGAACTGCACTAATAGACTCTCAGAACACACCATATAAACAGGAGCTACACAATTAGACTCTCAAAACACTGGAGCTCCACTATCAGCAGCTATAGACTGACAGAGTCTTTCAGAACACTCATCACCACCTTACCTTTGGTTTTCCGGGGAGAGACGGACATGCGAGGTGAGACGGTCGGTGAGGGGATGTCATCACCCTGCCTCCATGCCAGTAGAGCAGCTTGGAAGGAGGCAGCACTCTCGGTTTCGTTGTACTGACCAGTCAACAAGTCCCCCGCCAACTCGTATGAACCACTTGCACCCTCTGGGCCATTTCTCTCTGATTCCTATCAACAAAGTACATCATTCTCACACATTAACAAGTTCTCTGCATTTAGAAGTCCCAATTTTACGATTCTGTGAATGCCGGAAGATTTGCAGAAAATTTGCCATTTTTGATCAGTCAACAGACTAATGTACAATACTTTCAAGCTTTTCTATCAAATTTTGCACTCGAATGATTCTCCAAGATTTAAATATGAATCCTACAATAAAACCAAATTTGAAACAAATAATCCTTTTTTTAAAAATGTTTTTGTGGTAGTATGACTTCATAACTATGTTTACATCTAATCATAATGGAAGAGATTAAATTAATTTTTTTTAAACAAAATCAGTTTGTATTTATTCTATAGGGGGAAATGGACTCCTGTTTCTACCACAAATATTACCGCAGATGTCACTGCAGAATTTGTCTGGGACTGATCCAGCCATGTATACATACATGTGAGTGAGTGAGTGAGTGAGTATGGTTTTACGCCGCTTTTAGCAATATTCCAGCAATATCATGGCGGGGGACACCAGAAATGGGCTTCACACATTGTACCCATGTCGGGAATTGAACCCGGGTCTTCGGCGTGACGAGCTAACGCTTTAACCACTAGGCTACCCGACCGCCCCTATACATACATGTAGTGAATCTGATGGCAGATGAGGTGTTTTTCTACATATATCTTACATGTCCCAAATGTCTTGTAAATATACCTTTCATGAACATAGTCCTGACTATAATTCACCATCAAGTGTCAACTGCTTTAGTAGTGTGGCACATTTGAACTATTGATATTTTACACAGTCAGCAGTATTCCATCTATTTCACAGGAACCTCTAAATAATCAAATCTGGACCTGTCATTCCAGTGGTTGGTAAAACTATATGTGTGTGTTTGTGTGATTGTCTACAACATACTACCTTTGGCATTTGGTTTTTCAAAAGGAGGACAACACCCACCAAAAGATCCGTCTATGCCACCCTCTTTTTAATCAGCTCTTGCAACAAGCATGGGGAAGTGAGAACCTATTCTCATCTGGATTGCATGGAATGTATGACTTGGTATGGAGCCTTGTTTGTTGACTGTAGCCCTCAACGTACCTGGAACCTGATGGTGCTGGATACTGCGCCTACTGCCGGGGACGGCTTCATCTCTCTACAACATCACAGAAGGATCATCATGTGATCCAAACAAAGGGCATGACTTGGGACAATAGTGACACTTCCACAAGCTATATCTGCATTTACCCTTCAAACTGTTTGTGAAGGCAGAACTACAGCATTGCGGATTTTGTTTCATAGAGCAAACACTGGTGTCAGTACGCCCATTCACCAAAACAATCTTATTCTCACGACAGTACAGCTATAAGTACTTTGTGGAAAGGGAATCTTAGTGCTACATTGTGACTATCATGCCTAAACATAAACATACATTATCCTGACTTTACACCAGAGCTAATGTTTCAACAAGGCCCAAGTAAGTGTGTACAAACTGATGGACACCGAGACTGTGCACAGTTACAGTGAGGGGGTATTGGGTCTGAGACTAGGCTACTCAGGGCTAGATTTAAGGAACTTGATAGAACTTGCACCAGTTGCATGTTCACATGAAAACCAAGTTGCACCAGAAAAAACCAGGTTCCACCCTGGTCCCATAAATATATCAAAATTGAAACATAGGCTGGTCTGCTGTTGCCAGTGTCACATAAGTTAAAGCGTAACAGGAACATGTGCAGATGTTCTTGAACTCCTCACAGTTTGAAGATGTCAAGCTAGGGGTTTCACGATAAATTGAAATATTGATATATTGCTATTGGTAAGCACTTAAAGTCAATAAATCGATTGTTAAACCAGTTTCCGATCAATAGTATCGATTTCAGTTAGGTATATCGATAGTTTCGATTGTTTTACAGTTTCAATAAAATACATGCAATGCTGTTAAAATTTGTTTTTCTTTTGATCATGAGTGGTAGTAATTTGCACATGGTAATGTGGAAGTTTCTTTTTCTTAACTTATTAGAGTAAAGAAAAAACAAATCAGTCATATCTCAATCTTTACTTTTTATTTGTTGTTATGGTTATCACATTCAAAGGAAACTTCAGTTCCAAGGTTTAGTTCAACTCTAAAATCCATCTAAAATGATACACTGAAAACTATCGATATTTATTACAATAGCTGCTTGCAATATCAATAGTTATCGCAATAGTTTCTTTCGATATCAATAGTTATCGCAATAGTGATTTCCAGACCAATAGTCACCCCTATGTCAAGCCAAGAAAGCATGACAAATTAACTGAACACAGGGATTTGTGACGTAGTATGGTAAAAAAACCTTTATAGGTAATGAGTGTGTTCATAGGTGGACTTTGGGAGTGGACAAGTAAGGGTTAGTACAAGTAAGGGTTTTTGTACATGCACTTTGTGCATGTAGGCATTCATATTATGTTGCATTTTTCAATAATAGGTTGCACTGGTGCATGTTTTATATAGCTAAATCGAGCCCTGCTACTGTGAGTTCATTTATTTAGAACTATTTTCTGTGAGATTGCGTTATTGTTTCCTTACCTGTGTGAGGGTGGGGGCATGGGGCGGGGAGACATACACTGCCGGGGACCGGATGCCTGCAAGTAAAGACAAATGGGATCAACTCAAACACAAGCAACTGAGCTGATGTCCCGGCAGTTGTTATGCTGGTAGCACAAGCAACATTCAACATCATCTGGGCACAATGTACAATCAGCCATCTTCAGTGGCTGGTGGCTGGTAGCACAAGCAACATTCAACATCATCAGGGCACAATGTACAATCAGTCAGCTTCAGTGGCTGGTAGCACAAGCAACATTCAACATCATCTGGGCACGATGTACAATCAGTCAGCTTCAGTGGCTGCTAGCACAAGCAACGTTCAAAATCATCAGGGCACGATGTACAATCAGTCAGCTTCAGTGGCTGGTAGCACAAGCAACGTTCAAAATCATCTGGGCACGATGTACAATCAGTCAGCTTCAGTGGCTGGTAGCACAAGCAACATTCAACATCATCAGGGCACGATGTACAATCAGTCGGTTTCAGTGGCTGGTAGCACAAGCAACATTCAACATCACCTGGGCACGATGTACAATCAGCCAACTTCAGTGGCTGGTAGCACAAGCAACATTCAACATCATCTGGGCACGATGTACAATCAGCCATCTTCAGTGGCTGGTGGCTGGTAGCACAAGCAACATTCAACATCATCAGGGCACGATGTACAATCAGCAATCTTCAGTGGCTGGTGGCTGGTAGCACAAGCAACGTTCAAAATCATCTGGGCACGATGTACAATCAGTCAGCTTCAGTGGCTGGTAGCACAAGCAACATTCAACATCATCAGGGCACGATGTACAATCAGTCGGTTTCAGTGGCTGGTAGCACAAGCAACGTTCAAAATCATCTGGGCACGATGTACAATCAGTCAGCTTCAGTGGCTGGTAGCACAAGCAATATTCAACATCATCTGGGCACGATGTACAATCAGCCAACTTCAGTGGCTGGTAGCACAAGCAACATTCAACATCATCTGGGCACAATGTACAATCAGCCATCTTCAGTGGCTGGTGGCTGGTAGCACAAGCAACATTCAACATCATCTGGGCACGATGTACAATCAGCCAACTTCAGTGGCTGGTAGCACAAGCAACATTCAACATCATCTGGGCACAATGTACAATCAGCCATCTTCAGTGGCTGGTGGCTGGTAGCACAAGCAACATTCAACATCATCTGGGCACGATGTACAATCAGCCATCTTCAGTGGCTGGTGGCTGGTAGCACAAGCAACATTCAACATCATCAGGGCACAATGTACAATCAGTCAGCTTCAGTGGCTGGTAGCACAAGCAACATTCAACATCATCTGGGCACGATGTACAATCAGTCAGCTTCAGTGGCTGGTAGCACAAGCAACGTTCAAAATCATCAGGGCACGATGTACAATCAGTCAGCTTCAGTGGCTGGTAGCACAAGCAACGTTCAAAATCATCAGGGCACGATGTACAATCAGTCAGCTTCAGTGGCTGGTAGCACAAGCAACGTTCAAAATCATCAGGGCACGATGTACAATCAGTCAGCTTCAGTGGCTGGTAGCACAAGCAACAGTCAACATCATCAGGGCACGATGTACAATCAGTCGGTTTCAGTGGCTGGTAGCACAAGCAACATTCAACATCATCTGGGCACGATGTACAATCAGCCAACTTCAGTGGCTGGTAGCACAAGCAACATTCAACATCATCTGGGCACGATGTACAATCAGCCAACTTCAGTGGCTGGTAGCACAAGCAACATTCAACATCATCTGGGCACGATGTACAATCAGCCAGCTTCAGTGGCTGGTAGCACAAGCAACGTTCAAAATCATCAGGGCACAATGTACAATCAGTCAGCTTCAGTGGCTGGTAGCACAAGCAACATTCAACATCATCTGGGCACGATGTACAATCAGCCAGCTTCAGTGGCTGGTAGCACAAGCAACGTTCAAAATCATCAGGGCATTATGTACAATCAGTCAGCTTCAGTGGCTGGTAGCACAAGCAACGTTCAAAATCATCAGGGCACGATGTACAATCAGTCAGCTTCAGTGGCTGGTAGCACAAGCAACAGTCAACATCATCAGGGCACGATGTACAATCAGTCGGTTTCAGTGGCTGGTAGCACAAGCAACATTCAACATCATCTGGGCACGATGTACAATCAGCCAGCTTCAGTGGCTGCCTGGAGGGGCACACTCTCATGTTACCATGGTTTCTCACCTGGAGGGGCACACTCCCAAGTTACAATGGTATCTCACCTGGAGGGGCACACTCTCATGTTACAATGGTATCTCACCTGGAGGGGCACACTCCCATGTTACAAAGGTATCTCACCTGGAGGGGCACACTCCCATGTTACAATGGTATCTCACCTGGAGGGGCACACTCCCATGTTACAAATGGTATCTCACCTGGAGGGGCACACTCTCATGTTACAAAGGTATCTCACCTGGAGGGGCACACTCCCATGTTACAATGGTATCTCACCTGGAGGGGCACACTCCCATGTTACAATGGTATCTCACCTGGAGGGGCACACTCCCATGTTACAATGGTATCTCACCTGGAGGGGCACACTCTCATGTTACAATGGTATCTCACCTGGAGGGGCACACTCCGATGTTTCTTCAGAGCTCCACGGAGGTGAAATGCAGCAAAGCAGCCAGAACAGTAATGCTCTGAACACTGAACACATGTCTGAAACATGAAGCACTACAGTATAAGCAATAATAGCAGGAGCCACAAGCCAGATACAGTAAAAGAATGTCATTAGAATGCTTGTGTGTGATACACTGTCCCTGTCTGCCAGCACCATATAACACGGAGTATGGGAAAACATGACCTGCATCCATCTTCAATGAAGTTGTGGAAAGAAACTAGGGGAACTCATGGATGCATCGACTTACAAATGTCTCTGTCACCATGGAGGGGCACTATCAAGTATACAAGACACCGGGAAGAAATGTAACTGACCAGACAGGCTATTCGGTCCTCACACTGGCCACACTTGGGTCCCTTTGGTCTGTTCTCCTTCCCAGTTCTGGTGTTTTGAGATGTTTTAGCAATGTACTTCATCGTCCCCGGCTCACTGCTGCGACTTGGTACATCTGCAATGTTAACAGTGACGCATGTACTTACATTCACTCCGCATGAGCCATCATAATGTTGGTTAATGAGTATTATGATCTTGCCTGTAACACAATCAAATGTTCCACTCCAACAATTTATGACGACACACAATGATCCACTCTGTCAATGTATGAATATACACAATGATCCAGTCCATCAATGTATGAGGATCCACAATGATCCATTCCATCAATGCATAAGGATCCACAATGATCTACTCCATCAATGTATGAGGATACACAATGATCCACTCCATCAATGTATGAGGATCCACAATGATCCACTCCATCAATGTATGAGGATACACAATGATCCACTCCATCAATGTATAAGGATCCACAATGATCCAGTCCATCAATGTATAAGGATCCACAATGATCCATTCCATCAATGTATGAGGATCCACAATGATCCAGTCCATCAATGTATGATGATACACAATGATCCACTCCATCAATTTATGAGAGAGTGAGTTTGGTTTTACGTCGCTTTTAGCAATATTCCAGCAATATCACGGCGGGGTATCAATTTATGATACACAATGATCCACTTCATCAATGTATGAGGATCAACAATGATCCAGTTCATCAATGTTTGAGGATCCACTCCATCAATGTATGATACACAATGATCCATGCCATCAATGTATGATACACAATGATCCACTCCATCAATGTATGATACACAATGATCCACGCCATCAATGTATGATACACAATGATCCACTCCATGAATGTATGATACACAATGATCCACGCCATCAATGTATGATACACAATGATCCACGCCATCAATGTATGATACACAATGATCCACGCCATCAATGTATGATACACAATGATCAACGCCATCAATGTATGGAGAATACTACAATCATTCTCGTTAGATACCATAGAAAATTCACAAGTTTTGTAAAAAAGGTATCTAACAAGAATGAGTGTGGTATTTTATTTATTACCCAAGTTAAATACATACTTAAGTGTGAATACATAACAACTTTCATCCGTTGACAGACCAAACTGAAACCGGTTGCAAAATCTGGTTGTGCATGAGTTTGATATATGTCGAAATATGGGCATTGTTGACATTTCTATGCATATGCATTAACAACATGCGCCTGTAGTTGTGTTTGCAAACAAAACAGCACCGACGCTCAAGATACTTTTGAGAAGAATTTCTTCAACTAATGCCAATTCAAATGCCAAGTTGTTAGTACGCAGGACACCTATATGAAAAGTTGAAAAGTCACATTAGCGCCGCGCTTTGAATATCGGACCAACAGTCGGTCACTCGCACTGACGGGGATCAGTCTGTGCAATCAAAATGATTCTGTTTCCTTGATCTATTAGCTGAATCAATATCATGTCCGCACCATTTTGGAAGACGGAAATCAAGAGTGTTCGCTGAAGATATTCATGTTAACTGCACCACCCTATATTGACGACGTGAAAATCAACAAACTCAAGTCTGCTTGCAGGTCAGTGACAGCTTCGAACGATCACCACCGGAATAAGAAAAGACAACCGTGATCTACTCACAGCATTTTACACTAGAGATAGGGAATGTTACTGTTCACATCCGGGATATTTTGGGCCACATAATGAGAAGTCAGGCACACCTCTACGGAGTTTTCGAATGATTTGCATCGGAAATGTTCACTTTGAGTGATCTGGTCGTGCAGTCGTGCACAAACAACTCCCAAAACAGTGCCACAAAATTCTCTTCGAAGGGGACACTGGTGGTACAACCGGATCATCCCAAGTAAGTCTAGATATCTGTCCAGATAGTTTAAACTGACTTCATTTCACCACGCTTATCCTTTTATGTTAAATCAAATTGAAAGTTGCGAAAGTGGTCGGGTGCGTCACGCTCATTGGGATCCTCGATCTATTGATCGGTAGTCGTACATTGTAAATGGATATCTAGCTCGATTATATAATGTCTGTAGAAGCTCTATGCATAACTTATATAGAATGCAAAGCGAATTTGATGCATGTGACTATCTTGTTTGGTTTAATAAAGTGTAAATCTCTCTGGCTCTCTGGAGATTGCTTCAGTTCTGCCTTGTAGTTGCAAACTGAATGATGTCTCGTAATTTTTATGAATGAAAAATGTAGTCCTGGTGTGACAGAGGTCACGGTTATCCAATCAAAACGAAAAAAACAAGGTCAACCTTGTACGACACACGTGACGTACGGATTTAGTATCTTACTACCTGTATCTTCACCACGTGGGTAATAAATGATGATACGCAATGATCCGCTCTGTCAATGTATGAAACACAATTATCCACTCTGTCAATGTATGATGATACACAATGATCCACTCCATCACTGTGTACTGTGGACTACACTGGGGCCTACACAAAAAGAATGTTCACCTACAGATCTAGAGGTCATGTGTGTAGATTTATTTTCAAACTTCTCAATATTTTACTTCTTAACTAACAATTATATATCAGTACAGAAGTCTTTACCTACAGAATATAGATGATCCGCTAATTAGCCACAGTCATCAGTAACTAAGCTACGGAAATGACTTCAACCGATTAAATAATCATGATATCACTTTACCTAAAGGTTCATCCCTTAAAACTCTGATCCCTTTCTTCTTATGCTCCTGAAATTAAGAAACAAGAGAGATTTTTATCAGCAGCATAAACCCCATGAACACACAACATAATGACTTGAAGCTTAAGTTTAGCTGTAGTTGGAAGAAGTTATGACTGCCTGGCACGGACACAGTTCTTGTCTCACCTTGCTGGAGCGCACCGGCTTGTCCAGGACATCGGTGGCATAGGTGGAGAGACTGCCGGACTGACCAGTGCGCCAAAACCCTCCCCCATTCTGTCTGAAAAATACATACATACATACTGTAAATTAAACGCGTCTGAAATTAATGCGTCTCCAAAAGAATGCAACCACTGGACCCTAGCCCAAAATTCGACTCATTATGAATGCGACACCCCCTCCTCTCAAGCATCAGTGGATTTCTATCTAAAGAAAATGTCCTCAGTCAGGTTTAGAATCCTCACCTTAATCCAACCTTACATTAATCCAATCACACACCAAATAGCACCGCTTATTAGCGCTGAGTAGAGTACTTCCACTAAAACAATACATGCGCGCTGGCTCGTGTCGGCCTTTGACGCAGTCGCAAAGAACAAAGGGTGGCGTCTGTCTGGACTGCAGGTGTGATCAGTGATGACGTAAGTGAGAAGAACTCTTGTCAATAAACAGTGGTGTGGAATACATCAGCGTATGTCTAAGTTGGTATTTTTGCTATCCAAAATGTCTTATTGTTGATATAAATGCGATGTTTAAAAATGCGAGCAAAGACCACTCGCATTTTTCGCATTTAATTCATGCTCACGTTAATTTCAAGATTTACAGTACATCTATTTGAAGTGAAACCTGAAGTCATCTGATATGACAAGCAAAGATACTGCAAGCAGATCAAGTCTATGAACAACATTACGACTCACTCTCTCTCCTCCTTCTCGCGACTCATGGCCACCTTCAGCTCCCTCAGCCTCTCCTCCATCTTCCTGTTCTCCAACTCCAGCTTCTTGCTCTGCTCCTTCGCTGTCCGCATGTTCCTGTAACACACAGGCACAACCGTGACATCCGACTCTCACCAGCTTGGATGAAGTCAGTGACAACCACCACCCACCACCTTGGATGAAGTCAGTGACAACCACCACCCACCACCTTGGCTCAGAGCAGTGACAACCACCACCCACCACTCGCCACCTTGGCTCAGAGCAGTGACAACCACCACCCACCACTCACCACCTTGGCTCAGAGCAGTGACAACCACCACCCACCACTCATCACCTTGGCTCAAAGCAGTGACAACCACCACCCACCACTCATCACCTTGGCTCAGGGAAATGACAACCACCACCAACCACCTTGGCTCAGAGCAGTGACAACCACCACCCACCACTCACCACCTTGGCTCAGGGCAGTGACAACCACCATCCACCACTCATCACCTTGGCTCAGAGCAGTGACAACCACCACCCACCACTCACCACCTTGGCTCAGAGCAGTGACAACCACCACCCACCACTCACCACCTTGGCTCAGAGCAGTGACAACCACCACCCACCACTCACCACCTTGGCTCAGAGCAGTGACAACCACCACCCACCACTCACCACCTTGGCTCAGAGCAGTGACAACCACCACCCACCACTCACCACCTTGGCTCAGAGCAGTGACAACCACCACCCACCACTCACCACCTTGGCTCAGAGCAGTGACAACCACCATCCACCACTCACCACCTTGGCTCAGGGAAATGACAACCACCACCAACCACCTTGGCTTAGAGCAGTGACAACCACCACCCACCACTCACCACCTTGGCTCAGGGCAGTGACAACCACCATCCACCACTCACCACCTTGGCTCAGAGCAGTGACAACCACCACCAACCACTCATCACCTTGGCTCAGAGCAGTGACAACCACCACCCACCACTCACCACCTTGGCTCAGAGCAGTGACAACCACCACCCACCACTCACCACCTTGGCTCAGAGCAGTGACAACCACCACCCACCACTCACCACCTTGGCTCAGAGCAGTGACAACCACCACCCACCACTCACCACCTTGGCTCAGAGCAGTGACAACCACCACCCACCACTCACCACCTTGGCTCAGAGCAGTGACAACCACCACCCACCACTCATCACCTTGGCTCAGGGAAATGACAACCACCACCAACCACCTTGGCTCAGAGCAGTGACAACCGCCACCCACCACCTTCGCACAGAGCAGTGACAACCACCACCCACCACCTTGGCTCAGAGCAGTGACAACCACCACCCACCACCTTGGCACAGAGCAGTGACAACCAGAATCCAAAAGCACCAAATCATGATCAAAACAGGTAATCAGAAAGCACACAAAATAGAATCTACCAAATACAATTGATGATTGCTAGGTTTGGATCCAACTGATTACATTAATGACATGACAACAACTTCCAAACACCACTGACATCAGACAGTGAGCCAGGTGCCTTGACTGACTTTGTTGTGTGTTGTACTACAATGTCCCATGCACTAGTACCATGAATACCGATGCACTCGTACCACAGGGCTCCAAGTTCATTCTTCTAATTACTTGTTGATAACTAAGTAAATATTTTTAATCACTAGACAAAATGAAATTCAAGTGGCCATGCGAAGTCACACTACCTAATACATATCATATTGGCAAGTAACTTTACCTATTATCGTGATGAATAAAAAATTATGCTAATTTGAAACTAATTTCTTACCGCTTTTTATTTTGTAAATGCCATTTCTTCTTTACCAATACAATATACAGAATTGAACTTACTCTTCAGTTCATCCACATAGTTCTCCTCAGTTTTGGTATCTACTGCATGAAACTGTAGCATTACATAGCTCATTTAAACATGGGCGGTTTTTGTCTGTTGCATAAATTGTAGGTTCTTCATTTGAAAATCAAGATGTGCTTTGATATTCTCTTGGTGAACTTCTGACTGCCATCAACAAAATCATTATTTGTAAGTGATTTTATTAATTTTATTCAAAATTTCATTCAATATTGTTTATATTCATATAGGCAAAATCATTTGTGAAGTGTTTGGTAGATTGCACAACTCAAGCTTAATTACAGCATCCACAGGGAGATTACTTATAAGATAAGTTTCATCGTTATCACCTGTTTGTTAACCAAATTCACTGAGGGGGAATATGTAGGGATTGTGTACAGTCAAGTCTCATTAATCCAACAATCGGCTTTTTCCGAAACAAATGATGGGATCCCATTAAATCAGTGCTATTTAGACCCGTTAATCCGACAGTCTCACACTCTGACTCCGTCACACCTAATTTGCAATGAATTGCTGAAATCACTCATTAATCAGTCTTGTTAATCCGACACAGTGATCAGCGTACTCTGTGGTCATCAGCCAGCAAGTACACTGCCCCGTGTTTTGATGCTAGATGAGTCCGCGAGTAGCTGCATATTTCAACGGCTGCAGATATAAACTTGCTTAACAATAAACAATTACTGCTTTAAATAAACAAAACAGGATTAATCGAATGCCTAGATTACCTCAATCTCATTAAAATTGTCACACCAGAATGACCTTTGCGAACTTTGATCGACCAATGAAATTTCTAACAGGAAGTCCACATTAGCCTCGTAGAAAGCAGCTTTCTTAAGCATTGCAGCACTAGTTTCAAATTGGCGACTTCCATTCCAGACTATGCTTAAAAAAATATTTTGAATCAGTTATACAGTCCGAAACAGTAGTTCCCTTATCCTTTTTTTATAACAACATGTTTGAATCTATCGTGCAGTTATCCAATTTTCCATCATGAACATTGAGACTACCTAATTTCGTTTATCCGACATACTCGTTAATCCGACATAATCATATGCACCCAACAATGTCGGATTAACGGGACTTGACTGTATGTTTTCCACACTCACCAAGAGACAAGTGTTTTAACATGTTTTGTTCAGTTTCCAAATTTTCACTCACGAATGACCGATCCACTTGCAGCTTAGAGCGATGTACCATTTGGATGTGCTAGTGCCATTAATAGCCAAACATCCAAGAGGTGGATGCAGGATTTTGAAAAAATGTGAGAATATGTGTGTGCAAGCATGCTTTTTACTGAAGCCACAAACAGACTTGGCTGAGTACACAGTCAACATGAAAGGTTGTGATGTTATTGCCCCGCTCTGGATCCGCCTGTGCACTGTGCACAGAGCATCCAATCCATACATCTACGTGATACTCGCCCTTCACATTCCCTGGAATCTCTATAACTAATCAAGTTACAACATGAAATGTCATAGTACCACAGGGTTTTACATGACGCACAAATGTGTGCCAATAGACAACAATGTTTGATTGGATTGGACGCAGACAAACAAAATAGGTAGGGATGCAAAATAATATCCATTGAAGCTACAGCGCATCAAGAGCAGTTATTATGTTTATGGGTGTCTGTCATTTCTTGCATCAGACATGACTACTGTCCACATGATCATCGATTCCTTCCAAGCTCTAACATAACTATCAAAACGTACAGTACACTACACCATGTCATTACTCTACAGGACTACAATATTACATTCCAGGACCCTAAAAATTAATCATTTTTGTAAGTCAAGGTAAAACAATGTGACCATTATATAGAAAACAATAAGATCCACATATTTCACTGAATTAAATATTGCCATTGTCAAGAAACTGCATAATCTGCAGACTATTTCAATAGTTGTCAAGGTCAACAAAAGCAATATGATGTGACACAATATAGAAACAATGTGAGAGTTTGATAGCTTCAGTCCCAGAGATAACATCTGGTATTGTCATGAGATAATAACACAATATCCAGTCTGTGACATTTCCAAAACTACTGCACCTTTCACTGGAGACGCTGTGGAGCATATACTGATTAGGAAATAGAAAGTAGAGTTGATGTTCCAGAACCAACCTGAGCTAAGACCTGCTGCTTATATCTTTGTGTATATCTCATTCAAAAAAGAAAATTTGATACAAATACTAAGAAAGAGCCCAAATGTACATATAAACTAACATTATTGATAGCAGTCTCCACCTTATCCTCTCGCCTGTGGGCCTAGTCTTGTTTGGTCTAGTAAGGTTTGCAGGTAAAATATTATATTTTGAAGTAAATTATTGAAATAATATGGAATCTCTGGTTCAGATTAGTAGAGAAGAATCTGGAGGGGGCAAAGAATGATACAGTAAAATCTTATGCCATTGAGTATTATCATGATTATTGAGGCGGTTAATTAGCTGTGTCACGGGGGTCTGTTTGAAGAGAGAGATGACAGTATGATCCAAAAGTCCCTAGCATTCCTATGGCAATACATTCATGTGAAGTATCACAGAATTTGGTAATGCAGCTTCTGAGATATAACATATTCACACTTGCAGCATCGTCAACAGTAGCCAAGTTGTGCAAATGATGGTGCATAAATGAAACCTATGATCATTTCTAAAGAACTAAATCAGAAGCCAATTGTAGTGCTATAGATCCTTCCAATGTATCATCATGCTTAGCATTTTGGTTTCCAGCTTCCCAGGAATAAAAAAAAACATACCTGAAATATTATGTCATGAAATAATGCAAAGCACAGTTTTTCAAAACAGGTCTGTTGGTCCTGATAGCAGCCTGGCAAATTTATTTTTTCAAACGCTAAAATTATTTCTGAGATAGTCTTTTGTACGAAAACACAAGATGACCACTTTCCTAGTCATGCTGGTTGAATAACCTGAATAAATACACGATATGCTAGTATGTTTCATGTTTAATGCAGCACACCCCTGTTCTTAAATTGTCAACACCCAAAGTCTTTGTAGTAAGAATGATGCATCTGTTTTTATAATACGCTTACAGATCTATCTACCCTAAAAAACAGGAATAAGGGGGGTAAAAGTAAAACCACACTCAGCAATGTTCCAGCTATATGACAGCGGTCTGTACGATCGAGTCTGGACCAGCCAAACCGGTGATTGACATCATGAGAAGTGATCTACGCAATTGGGAAACGATGACCACCCAATCCTGTTAGTTGCATCTTACAACAGGCATAGTTGCCTCTTACAGCAAGCATGGGTTGCACTTTTAGTGCCATTGGCTTCCATTGGTCTCATTTCATGGCGATTTATGAGCAATAAAACTGTAGTTGTTGCATTACAAAATGGCAACTGGTTTTCATTCTATTGAGATGATAGATATGTATCTTTCTTTCAGTTAACTAGGGCCTCATCCCCCTAAATATTTTCTGATCAAATTATTACATGTGGATATTTCATATGCACGTGGTGAAATTTTGACTAGCCAGGCGGGGCACCTACTTTACATTTCAGCAAGCCCTTCAAACATTTAACTGGCCACGGGCCAATGGGCCAATCTACCCCTCGTATATATGTGACTAACCACGAGATCAGGGACCCTATGGATGCAAAATCACATTTAGACTTTATGATAAAACTACAGTATCTACCACAAAAATACATTTCTTAAGCTTCAATTCATATTTATTACAGAGATAAGTGGCATCAAATATTTGGACTCATTGACTGCAAAGTCCCATTTTCAGACTTATGACTGTTTATGTAATGATTGCAGATTTTAGATATAATGCCTGATTGATTAATTGATAGTAGACATATATGAGGGAATGTTTTGAAATAATGTTTTCATTACATTACAAACTAATGAGAGAGAAACAAGTTATTTTTGAACACTCCACACACATGGCGATTTGTACAGAAGTAAGATGATGTCATACCTCTCTTTTTTCATGACGTCACATTACAATTGTATCCAAGCCCCCATAACATCCCTTTTCTCCTGATGGGTCTCATATATCTTATATCCCAATGCCACATGTTTCCAAGCCTCACCTATTTTTGAGCCCCTAAAGAATACATAACCACCTGCTTAATGATGTAATCAAGGTAGACGGTTCAAAGCCCACTGAACACAATAAAGTATTCATCACTTGCCTCTGAAGTTTTGTTCCGAATAAGCTACACAAGGTAAGATATTCACTAAGTAATGAAAACATACCTCAAAACGTACCTTTTCACTCATGCACATTTTAATCAAACTTGATCTGATGATAATTTTACTTCATAACAATGGAATGCACTAATAATATATCGGCAGCTGTTTGTAAACTTCCTGTGTGTCATGTCATGTGACTCATCATATTGTACATCTATATTTGACTTGACTGCAATGGAGGGGCTTAAAATAAAGTTACGGTAACAAGATGGCTCCTGATCGATGAGTCTCACGTGTAGGGAAATTATCACTTTAAAATGAACAAGACATGGTTATTGACCATCCAAGTGCTAACAGAAGATAAGACCTAATTTTAGAGTCTTGAGATTGTTATTAGACACATAATCAGGAATACTTCTTAGGGGCTCAAAAACCCAGAGGATATATAACATATTGTTTACATACAAAATGAGAGAAATGACAATGAGGCCATCCAAATCATTAAAGATGTACGACAAAGAACACAATACAACAGAAACAGTCGCTGAGAAATACAGGAAAATATAAAATTAGATACATGTACTTGCCTTTAAATATTCATACATCACATAACAATCAGTGACATCAAACCTGCTACTTGAGAGGAATATTTCTAAATCTATTCATTTCTTGTACATGTTGTACGTAGCAGTGTTGGAATTGACATTTCTTGGAATACTGGAAACCCAGAAGGGCCATCTTGTTTTAATCATTTGTTGTGCTGAATCTACTCATCCATTGACCACCAGGGTAAGGTCTATACATCTATGACAAAGATTTCTTTTGTAGCCTTTTTCTTTTGTTTGAGACAGGATACTTTTTCAGTGCTACAAACTACACACATTTTCCCCTGAATGGAGGCAGTGGGGGTAAGATAGACTAGATGTTATTTTGTTTCCTCCCAGGCACCCTTCACAATATCAAAGGGTCGGCATCTTACTAAGACTTACAAGCAATCTTTCACAAGGAGGGACTAGAAAATGTCATGCCAAGAAGATTATATTATTTTTTCCAATTCTGTTTTACAATGAAGAACCAAGAAGGAAAGCATGCCATGTCAACCCAAAGATCAACCTATTGTTCTGATGGGGTAAGAATATCAATGATGGCACTATATGACACTGTTTTCAGCAATGCACAAGTATCAATGTGTCACAGTGTGTTTGTTGTTTAACACCACTCAGCAATATTCCAGCTATGTGACGGCGATCTGAAAAGAATCAGGATATTGTGTGGAACGATCCACATCATCAACAAGTCACTAACAGACTAACGAAGTCCAGTTTCCACCCTTGCCGAACTAGGCTGGATTTATGGAGTCATATTTTGGTTTGACTAGCCAGTCTATGCAGAGTCCAATCAAAATCGCATAACGAAATCAACATCTGGTTTGCACAATTTGCACATGTACCACCAACTCGGGGTCAAAAGATATTTTCAAAATCTTTAGATATTTTTAATTAAGTGAGTGAGTGAGTGAGTGAGTATGGTTTTACTCCGCTTTTAGCAATATTCCAGCAATATCACGGCGGGGGACACCAGAAATGGGCTTCACACATTGTACCCATGTCGGGAATCGAACCCGGTTCTTCGGCGTGACGAGCGAACGCTTTAACCACTAGGCTACCCGACCGCCCCGTTTTTAATTAAGGTGCTCACGTGATTTGATGCACTTTGAAAAGTAAGACCCGTTTATTACAATAGAGATTTTGATTATCAATCAGATTGCCTTGACTGGGTGCTGCCATTTTGTTTAAAGCACAATATTTTTCAGCATTGCATTAGAGGCCATCACTGTCAAAACACTTCTTTTTTTCTGTTTAAACATATTACTAACTCATGTTTAGAATTGAACCTAGGTCTGAGGTGTGCTACAAAGCAAGTGCAAAGATCAAAGTTCTACATAAGCAATGCTAAAGGCTACCTCACAAGACATAGTGAGTGAGTGAGTGAGTGAATGAGTATGGTTTAACACCGCTTTTAGCAATATTCCAGCAATATCACGGCGGGGGACACCAGAAATGGGCTTCACACATTGTACCCATGTCAGGAATCAAACCTGGTTCTTCGGCATGACGAGCAAATGCTTTAACCACTAGGCTACCCGACCGCCCCGTTTTTAATTAAGGTGCTCACGTGATTTGATGCACTTTGAAAAGTAAGACCCGTTTATTACAATAGAGATTTTGATTATCAATCAGATTGCCTTGACTGGGTGCTGCCATTTTATTTGAAGCACAATATTTTTCTGCATTGCATTAGAGGCCATCACTGTCAAAACACTTTTTTTTTTTTTTTTTGTCTAAACATATTACTAACTCATGTTTAGAATTGAACCTAGATCTGAGGTGTGCTACATAGCAAGTGCAAAGATCAAAGTTCCACATAAGCAATGCTAAAGTCTTACTCACAAGACATAGTGACAACAAACACAAGACAACAGATATATGATGAATGAAAAGAATTAGGTAAATTTGTAAACAGTTACTTACAGGTAATTAGACCTGAAAAGTGCCACCGGACATGTTAGGTATGTTTTAAACAATACAGTGTAATATGATATTAAAAAAAACAGAAAAAAAACTTTCAGACTTGCTTTCAACTGCAGGAATGCGTTGCAGCAACTATATGTGACTGACTAACCTCTAATAGTGACTATAGAGCTGTTGAACATATTGCTTGCATAGAAAACAAACAAGACAGTTGTGTCTAAATCCATTAATACTTATCGTCGCATAACCGTAAAATCCCAGACTAATTCTGCGATTACATGATCATGGAAAGATTTGCAGAAAATGTAACTTACTTCAGAATTGCAGACAATTGGCGGAATTTGCCTTTTTTTAATCAATGAATTATTTTAAAACTTTCTATCCAAATTTGCTCTCAAATGATGCCCAAACATTTAACATGCGATTCAAACATACAAAATATGAATCCACAAAAAAACTAAATTTGTAATGTATCATTTTTACATTTCAATGTTCATGTGGTGTAACAGAAACAGCTACAGAAACTGTGTTTATATCTAACCATAAATAAGTATCACACACTATGCACATGTATTTGTATAAATCTTGCATAATAATGTCTAAATACAAGTGATTAAAAATCCAATGAGAAATGATTATGCTTTTACAGCAAAACTTTGTAATTTTATCTCCAGAATTTTGGTAATTATATCGCGGAATTTTGATAATTGTAACGCAAAATTCGTCTGGGAGTGTATCACCCAGAATCCAGTCATCATGCACAGTCACAGAGGATGTTATGACACTTGATAGTACAGATACAACACCCGGGAGGGGATATTTGGGTACATCATGTACTGTGATGCCATGGTTACTGCAAGGCTCTACCTGCCTATCTGTAGATGTGACCTTGGAAAAGCTCCTGTGACATCATTTATAATGCTTTACCCCTGAAATGTTTCTGCTCATTTAGGAGGTCAACATTTCCAGATTTGCTGGTGTTAATGGGTATTCCATGCTTGGAAATTTCATTTCCAGGCACCAATTACTCAAAAACTGTGATATACAAATCTGAAAAAATAATGTTTAGCAATATTGTAACATACAATCAGCCTTTTTCTGAAGTTCTCTCTCTCACGGTTATAAGAGAGACATGTAGCGGTCTTTGTCACCAAATTGCCACTAGTCCTAGAGTCCTTTAAGGGTTTTACTTTATGTTATCATTAAAAGGACTAGTGGACCAAAAATTTCACTCACATGACATCACAAAGATCTGTGATAAATGAACTGGCCTGGTTAGCAGAATGCAGAAAAAAACACCAAATTAAATAGAAGTTGTTCTCGTTCAAATATTCCTACGCAGTGAAACGTTCGAAAGATTTCCGGCATCCAATCAATCCTATTTACCTTGTACGCCTTGGGCTTTGAACAAGGGAACTTGAACACGACACGAGTAACACAACAATGTCGAAGATCCAGGTAGAGAGAGCAAACTTACCGGTAGTTCAAATTACAAGAAACTAAAACTTTGGCAATAATAAGTTTTAAGTCAAGTCTGAGGCTGGACAATTGTCAGAATATTTCCCATTACAGTAAGCATTTTGTAAACACTGTAATCTATAGTGTTGTGTATTTCTTGTTAGATAACCAGGAACTAGTGATCACTTTGACATATGATTCTCAAAGCTCCCAAGCACAACCACTGATTCAATAAATAACATCCCACATAAAAAGTTTGGTGATTATTCAGTGCAAAGAATTAATGCAAAGAAATTAATTTTTTAAACAAATAAAACTCTCTGTTTTGTTATTCTTGTTGAACATCCATGGTTAACATTTGGCATCACCAAGCAGTTTCTTATACATTGGACAAGTTGAATTGTCACAGGTATTTGATATCGCACAATAGTATGTAACATATATGATCGATATTTGTCTGCATCTAAGTGAGATAAACCATGCCTCCAGAGTTATACTTAAGACTGTAGGCCCTTGAGAAATGAGTTTTATAAGTCCTTCGAGCCTCTCCCCTCCAGTTTACAATCCTACTCATAAAAGAGTCATGCCTTGTCCTTCACACTGGCAACAAAACCAAAATCAGTCTTGTCTGTGTGTTGCTTAATGCTACACTCAGCAACCTATAAATATTGTTGTAAATAATAGAGTTTGGACCATACAAACCAGTGACTGATATCAAGAGCAGTGCTCTGCACCATCGGGGTACATGCAATCAACCAAATCACCAAGTCTGACGCCCTGATCCAGTCAATATACATAGGTTGCTACAGGTCAGTTCTAACCTGGAATCTCCACCGGGTGGATGTATCAGTCCCTGAGTACAAGAGTATAATGTGTTAGTTCTGCACCATGACTGGAATATTTAGGAGTTATTATATGGCAGTTTTCATACCCCCATATCAACCAGAGACCCCCATATCAGCCGGAGACCCCCATATCAACAAGAGACCCCCATATCAGCCGGAGACCCCCATATCAACCAGAGACCCCCATATCAGCCGGAGACCCCCATATCAGCCGGAGACCCCCATATCAGCCAGAGACCCCCATATCAGCCGGAGACCCCCATATCAACCAAAGACCCCCATATCAGCCGGAGACCCCAATATCAGCCGGAGACCCCCATATCAACCAGAGACACCCATATCAGCCGGAGACCCCCATATCAACAAGAGACCCCCATATCAGCCGGAGACCCCCATATCAACAAGAGACCCCAATATCAGCCGGAGACCCCCATATCAACCAGAGACACCCATATCAGCCAGAGACCCCCATATCAACCAGAGACCCCCATATCAGCCGGAGACCCCCATATCAACCAGAGACCCCCATATCAGCCAGAGACCCCCATATCAACAAGAGACCCCCATATCAGCCGGAGACCCCCATATCAACCAGAGACCCCAATATCAGCCGGAGACCCCCATATCAACCAGAGACACCCATATCAGCCGGAGACCCCCATATCAACCAGAGACCCCCATATCAGCCAGAGACCCCCATATCAACAAGAGACCCCCATATCAGCCGGAGACCCCCATATCAACCAGAGACACCCATATCAGCCAGAGACCCCCATATCAACCAGAGACCCCCATATCAGCCGGAGACCCCCATATCAACCAGAGACCCCAATATCAGCCGGAGACCCCCATATCAACCAGAGACACCCATATCAGCCGGAGACCCCCATATCAACCAGAGACACCCATATCAGCCAGAGACCCCCATATCAACCAGAGACACCCATATCAGCCGGAGACCCCCATATCAACCAGAGACCCAAATATCAGCCGGAGACCCCCATATCAACCAGAGACACCCATATCAGCCGGAGACCCCCATATCAACCAGAGACACCCATATCAGCCAGAGACCCCCATATCAACCAGAGACCCCCATATCAGCCGGAGACACCCATATCAACAAGAGACCCCAATATCAGCCAGAGACCCCCATTTCAACCAAAGACCCCCATATCAGCCGGAGACACCCATATCAACAAGAGACACCCATATCAGCCGGAGACCCCCATATCAACAAGAGACCCCCATATCAGCCGGAGACCCCCATATCAACAAGAGACCCCCATATCAGCCAGAGACCCCCATATCAACCAGAGACCCCCATATCAGCCGGAGACCCCAATATCAACCAGAGACCCCCATATCAGCCGGAGACCCCCACATCAGCCAGAGATCCCCCTAATAAACAAGGGACCCTCATATCAACAAGACCCGAGAGGCGAGAAATGTATTATATAATAATATATGTTAGTCTAATAATGTGTGTAATGAGAGTACTCACTGAGCACGGAGACGCAGGGAGACATCTTCCCGTCGAGTGGATGTGTTGAATGCTGACATTGTGGTACCAGGGGGAGACAGGAAAATGCCCTGCTTCTGGAGATTCCGGATCGGACGGTAGTTGTACACTGCAACATAACCATTACACTTAGGAATAACTCTTCTACACCAGAATGGCATCTTGAGGATTCAATCAAGTATTAAGCTGAAATTGGAGAAGCATACTGTAAATCGGGAAAGTTTGGCACCAGTAAATTAATGCAAGTGGCTAACAATAGCACTAACTGCATCGGGAAAGTTTTGCGATACCCTATTAGTTAAGATTACCAATGTCAAAGCTACCTACATGTACTTTTGCTGGTGTTTTTTTGGATAGGTAGCAAGAGGCATGGGGAATGGCAACTCAGTGTCAGTTTTAAACTGTAGATGCATATGTTGTTGTAGTTGACAAGAGAGGTTTGTGTGGTGTGTTTAGCAGAGAGAATAGACTGGCTGTCTTGATTACTTGTAGTTAGTCAACAACTTGATGAGATGTGGCAGGTTGGAGAACTTTGTTGGACTAATTAGGCTTTTGACGTGAAGCGACACTGTGTAATAAGGGAAACACAGGATGAGAGGAATGTTATATTTAATCATGTACTGGCTGGTTTGACAATGTCTGGAAGTGAATTCAAGAAGTATGCCTCCTTTCAAGTCTTGTTTGTTGTTGGTCTGCTAACATAACTGTGACATGACCCTTTTGCGCGTATGTGTCGCTCACAGTTTTCACAGTACTTTCCAGCTTGCAAAACTTTCCCGATGTACGGTATTCCCAGGGATCTGAGGAGTCCGGAACCCTGTCCTTACACACAATCATCAGTTGGTTAACAGCATCAAGTTGACAATCATGGGCCATTCAAACCCAAAATAATGAATGAATCATTTAATATGGATCTACAAAGCAATATGTCATCAATCAACTTCAGTGACAACTAAGCCAGACTGACAAGCGTTTCTACCATAATAGAAGGTATACTCCACTGTTGTTCCAGTAAATGCCACTCCATAGATACAAATATGTTGTCAGCCACCGAGAGTTAAGGACAGATCCAATTCAACTTTTAAGGTTCATATTGGCTTATTTTTAGTTTAAACACATTGATCTGTATTTCAATAGAAAATTGGGATTGGAAAACAAGACAGCGCTTATTTTAATACCTCTCCCTACACAGAAATCAGGTAACAAAGATAGTCAAGGTGTATACATAATATTTACACAAAAAATACCTTGATAGTCAGAATAATGGAATTACACGTAATATTAAGTACTACAAAATGCAGCAAGCAGAAACTGGTATGGACTACTACAGTATGTATGAAACTAAGTATACTTGACACGAATACAAGGAGAGTGCACACACCAACCAGTGACAGAATAGACACTAGTCCTGTAGTCCTTACCAAACTACCAAAACGTTAAGGTATCATTGGGAATATCGGAAGTAAAAATTTAGAATTGTTAGTTTCTATCACAATGGAGATAACTCGAGAGAAAAATCACTTACGCGTTTCCCTCGTTTTGTCCATTAATTTTAAACGGAAACTTCATTTGGGATGATGTTGAGCATTCTAGCATGTGCAATGGTTCTATAAAGGCATTGGCTACTTCTTAAAATTGCATATACTTTGACTTAAATTAGGGTACCGTATTCGACGTAATAAGCGCCCGGGGCGCTCTCAAAATTAGAAATAGGGGGCTCTTATTAGAATATTATTTTGATGGAAAAAAACATAGTTGAAAGATAAATTTCGTTGTTTATGCTGACAGCCTGAAATGATTATGTACGACAGATATATTTTTCCAGATTTTAATTGCCCATAAATAAGGGTGCATATAACATGCGTGTGCGTATTATACCGAATAAATAAGTCTTGTGTACATTGATCAATCGGAAGGGATGCAAATTGGGCTTGTTCACTAGCCAATATATCAGCAAATATCGACGTGGGCGCTTATTAGAGCAGGGCGCTTATTACGTCGAATACGGTACTTGATATTGTCAAATTGTCCCTGCTCGTTTAACAACTGGATGCAGTGATCTCAATAGTTGAAAGACATTTTTCAAATATTGAAGCATGTCAGTGATGTTTTCACTTGGAGTCTCCCCTTGCCTTCCTCTTCACTTGTCCTGCATATCATAACATGAGAAGCACTTTGTACTACTACATAAAGCATGCAGTATTCCTACAATATAATTTGTATTGTTTCGTGACCTCAAAGTTTTTATGTCAACACAAATGTACCGATGCAACAGGGAGCGGTATTTACATGAGCCAGTTAGGCCTGTTTACCAATCCCTTTCAAATTGAATAAAATATGTTTAAACTAATTGTCATTCAAATTTCTGTGAAAAATTTAGACTAAACAATACAAATAATTACGAAATTTGGTAAGCTTGGTTTGTTATGTTATTTGCATGTCCACTATATTTCATGAAGTACAGTCAAGTCTCGTTAATCCGACATCGTTGGTTGCACATGATTGTGTCGGATTAACGAGTATGTCGGATTAACGAAATTAAGTGATTTGTGATCGAAAATCGGACATCTTCACGATAGATAATAACCGTGTGTTTCCTCGTGTAAATGCAAGTGCTACTGTCTTAACAACTTGCTTCATCTACTTAAAATAGTCTGTCAGTGTTTTCTGTTTCTCACATTTCGAAGGCACATTTCTCAAAGTCCCCTGTTCGCTTGACGTCTAGGGCTGGTGGTTCTTCAGCATCAACATTGTCGAGGTGTAATTTCATTTGTTTCTTATCATAAAGCTTGAAATTCTTTATGATCCCGGCATCTAGTGTTAATTGTTAAAGTTAATCTCTGCAGCCAGTGCGTGTCAAAACACGGGGTTGTGTACTCGCGGGTAGATGACCACGGAGTACGCTGACCACTGTGTCGGATTAACGAGACTGATTAATGAGTGATTTCGGTAATTCGTTGCAAATTAGGTGTGTCGGAGTCGGAATGCGAGAATGTCGGATTAACGGGACTAAATAGCGCTGAATCAATCGGTTCCCATCATTTGTGTCGGATAAAGCCGAGTGTCGGATTAACGAGTGTCGGATTAACGAGACTTGACTGTAATGGGCACATGAAAATTCTAGTCGATTGTATTTAGAACTTTTCAAAAAGATTTAAAACATCTTAATCTATTTGTATATAATTTGACTTTTGTTCTCAAAGGGTATTGTAGGTTTTATAAAGAATTTTTCAAACCACCAATGAACATGACAGACAACTTTCCACTTTGTTCAACACTAACCCATTATAACATACTGGCATATTGTCAAAGATATTACTGACACAGTCAGAAATACAGTCAGATTTGACATAATAAAAACTATGTGTGTATGTAAATATGACAAACAAAATAAAACAGTGAATACACAATGACATTTAGAAAGTGGTCAAATGTAACAAATGTTATATTGGGGATAACACTTTCTTAGTAAAGTACAGATTCTAGTACTTTTTTTACACTTGTCAGAGGGGTACTCAAAATACGTGATCTAGACTACCAGTTGTCAGACTTTCATTTTTTGTGGAAGCCTCGCTTGCTGAGTGGGTTAGATCTCTGACTTTGTGTGCTGCTGATTAGGTGCCTCACTCTGGCAGATTGGGTTCGAATCCCAGAAGGGACACAACCCAAAAAAGTACTAGAATCTGTACTTTACTAAGAAAGTGTTATCCCAAATATAACATTTGTTAAAAATAAAACAGTATGGTCATCAAGTTTGTTTTGGAGTAAAATTTTGTTGAAAGGTAAGCAGTCTCTGAAAATTGTCCAAATTTCGTTTCTTTTCTTTTTCCACATTTTTCCAAGGGGAGGTTTATTCATTGAAATTTACTATTTAATATGAAACAACTTATTATCACAATATTCTTTCAATTTTGCACTCAATCTTAGTGAACTTGTACATGTTTGGAATGTTCATGTTCACCTGATACCTGAGACTGTTCATATCTTGAAGCAATCGTACATTATATGTCACTAACCAAAAATACTGATTTTGGAGCTAATGACAATGACCTTTCAATATACTGTCAGGAAGACAAATATCAAATAAACAGCATTTAGGATTAAAGGTAGAATTAAATCAAACTTGTTAAAATATCTTCTCAATTTCTACTGATATAATATGCCTTTTCCCCTTGGACCTTCAAAGTACTGGCAAGATTTAAGCACATATCACATCAAATATGCATTTTGTTGAGTTAATTTTACAGGCTGAAGTAACATGCTCTTATCTGTAAATATCTGTTAAGAATCTATCAGCATATGCATGTTTCACACAAAATATTCAGTTAGCAAGCTTGACAAGTGAAACAGTGAATGTCTTCTCTTTGCAATACATCTAAAGTACCTAATTACCTTGATACTGAGAAGGGTGCATGTTGGAAGATGCTACAGCGTCACTAAACATATAGCTACAGCACCACCAGCAGCAGCAGCAAACTGACGGCGTCAGCAGTCAGGGAAGTCTGCTACGTGTACAACTTTTACTGGAACCTACACACATCATGAATATCTTATGGCTTATCTGTAAGACCATAATCACCACATGTGTGGGTGGGAACTCTTGTAGGCCATATCATGTGGAAATAATCAATATCATTTCTTTCTAAAAGCAGACTAACAGCGACTTTGTCACTGTCTTTGACATTCAGGTAATTGACTTGCATCTTATCTTAACTTAAGAAGTGTGCTAAGTTATCATGTTATTTTTAATAGCAATCAACAGATATTCACCAGGTTGTCAACAAGCAGCCAACAGTCGCCAATGATTCAAGGTGTCCCCCATTATGGTTGCACCATGGGTTACTGATCAAGGTTCTCCTTAATAATATTATAAATATTGGACACTGATCAAGGTTCTCCATAATATTATTATAAATATTGGACACTCATCAAGGTTCTCCATAATATTATTATAAATATTGGACACTGATCAAGGTTCTCCTTAATATTATTATAAATATTGGACACTGATCAAGGTTCTCCATAATATTATTATAAATATTGGACACTGATCAAGGTTCTCCTTAATATTATTATAAATATTGGACACTGATCAAGGTTCTCCATAATATTATTATAAATATTGGACACTGATCAAGGTTCTCCATAATATTATTATAAATATTGGACACTGATCAAGGTTCTCCTTAATATTATTATAAATATTGGACACTCATCAAGGTTCTCCATAATATTATTATAAATATTGGACACTCATCAAGGTTCTCCATAATATTATTATAAATATTGGACACTCATCAAGGTTCTCCATAATATTATTATAAATATTGGACACTGATCAAGGTTCTCCTTAATATTATTATAAATATTGGACACTGATCAAGGTTCTCCTTAATATTATTATAAATATTGGACACTGATCAAGGTTCTCCTTAATATTATTATAAATATTGGACACTGATCAAGGTTCTCCATAATATTATTATAAATATTGGACACTGATCAAGGTTCTCCATAATATTATTATAAATATTGGACACTGATCAAGGTTCTCCTTAATATTATTATAAATATTGGACACTGATCAAGGTTCTCCTTAATATTATTATAAATATTGGACACTGATCAAGGTTCTCCTTAATATTATTATAAATATTGGACACTGATCAAGGTTCTCCTTAATATTATTATAAATATTGGACACTGATCAAGGTTCTCCATAATATTATTATAAATATTGGACACTGATCAAGGTTCTCCTTAATAATATTATAAATATTGGACACTGATCAAGGTTCTCCTTAATATTATTATAAATATTGGACACTGATCAAGGTTCTCCTTAATATTATTATAAATATTGGACACTGATCAAGGTTCTCCTTAATATTATTATAAATATTGGACACTGATCAAGGTTCTCCTTAATATTATTATAAATATTGGACACTGATCAAGGTTCTCCTTAATATTATTATAAATATTGGACACTGATCAAGGTTCTCCATAATATTATTATAAATATTGGACACTGATCAAGGTTCTCCTTAATAATATTATAAATATTGGACACTGATCAAGGTTCTCCTTAATATTATTATAAATATTGGACACTGATCAAGGTTCTCCTTAATATTATTATAAATATTGGACACTCATCAAGGTTCTCCATAATATTATTATAAATATTGGACACTGATCAAGGTTCTCCATAATATTATTATAAATATTGGACACTGATCAAGGTTCTCCTTAATATTATTATAAATATTGGACACTGATCAAGGTTCTCAATAATATTATTATAAATATTGGACACTGATCAAGGTTCTCCTTAATATTATTATAAATATTGGACACTGATCAAGGTTCTCCTTAATATTATTATAAATATTGGACACTGATCAAGGTTCTCCTTAATATTATTATAAATATTGGACACTGATCAAGGTTCTCCTTAATATTATTATAAATATTGGACACTGATCAAGGTTCTCCTTAATATTATTATAAATATTGGACACTGATCAAGGTTCTCCTTAATATTATTATAAATATTGGACACTGATCAAGGTTCTCCTTAATATTATTATAAATATTGGACACTGATCAAGGTTCTCCTTAATATTATTATAAATATTGGACACTGATCAAGGTTCTCCTTAATATTATTATAAATATTGGACACTCATCAAGGTTCTCCATAATATTATTATAAATATTGGACACTGATCAAGGTTCTCCTTAATGTTATTATAAATATTGGACACTGATCAAGGTTCTCCTTAATATTATTATAAATATTGGACACTGATCAAGGTTCTCCTTAATATTATTATAAATATTGGACACTGATCAAGGTTCTCCTTAATATTATTATAAATATTGGACACTGATCAAGGTTCTCCTTAATATTATTATAAATATTGGACACTGATCAAGGTTCTCCTTAATATTATTATAAATATTGGACACTGATCAAGGTTCTCCTTAATATTATTATAAATATTTGGACACTGATCAAGGTTCTCCTTAATAATATTATAAATATTGGACACTGATCAAGGTTCTCCTTAATAATATTATAAATATTGGACACTGATCAAGGTTCTCCTTAATATTATTATAAATATTGGACACTGATCAAGGTTCTCCATAATATTATTATAAATATTGGACACTCATCAAGGTTCTCCATAATATTATTATAAATATTGGACACTGACCAAGGTTCTCCATAATATTATTATAAATATTGGACACTGATCAAGGTTCTCCTTAATATTATTATAAATATTGGACACTGATCAAGGTTCTCCTTAATATTATTATAAATATTGGACACTGATCAAGGTTCTCCATAATATTATTATAAATATTGGACACTGATCAAGGTTCTCCTTAATATTATTATAAATATTGGACACTGATCAAGGTTCTCCTTAATATTATTATAAATATTGGACACTGATCAAGGTTCTCCTTAATATTATTATAAATATTGGACACTGATCAAGGTTCTCCTTAATATTATTATAAATATTGGACACTGATCAAGGTTCTCCATAATATTATTATAAATATTGGACACTGATCAAGGTTCTCCTTAATATTATTATAAATATTGGACACTGATCAAGGTTCTCCATAATATTATTATAAATATTGGACACTGATCAAGGTTCTCCTTAATATTATTATAAATATTGGACACTGATCAAGGTTCTCCTTAATAATATTATAAATATTGGACACTGATCAAGGTTCTCCTTAATATTATTATAAATATTGGACACTCATCAAGGTTCTGGGTTGTGAAACACTCGTAAAGGACATCTTGGAATAGTCTGTGTATTACATCTCCGCAATATTATTATAAATATTGGACACCCTTGAAGGACATCCTTGTCTTAAATACAACTCCCTCTGCCTTAATACCCAGAAAAACAGTTTTTCCAGCTGAAGTTTATTTTTCAGTCTTCTTTTTTTTCACATATGAAATATAATACAAGAAAAGATCACCAACATGCTACAATACAGATAAAGATAGCCATTCAACATCTACAGATTATCATACATAAAGGTTACAATTTTGGATGTTTTGTTTGTTGTTTAATGCCGCACTCAGCAATATTACAGCTGTATGATGGCAGTCTGTAAACAATCTAGTCTGGACCAGACAATCCAGTGATTGACATATGAGCATCGATCCATGCAATTGGGATATGATGACATGCATCAACCAAGTCAGTGAGTCTGACTACCTAATCCTGTTAGTTGCCCCTTATGACAAGCATAGTCACTTTTTACTGCAAGCATGGGTTGCTGAAGACTTATTCTATCCCAGATCTGCACGGGTGTAATTTCGTATGTTGATCTATGCTGAACAAAAGAGTCATTTTGATTGGTTGTTGATTTTCATGTCAAAATTATTGAAATTCTGAGAACATCTAGTTATGACAGAGATGCACATGACGTCACACCCAAAGCCAAACTAATGATATGAATGGGTTTGCTGAAGTAACACTTAGCACAATTTTTTGTATTAGACCACTATTTGTCACTTGTCATTTTCAATATACTTTAGTTTTGATACATGCTTTTGTATGTTCTAAGCTATGCTCCAATGACAACCAGCAAGTCAGCAGAATCATGTGAAATAGGACTTTCAGTGAATGTTAACTATGAAATATTAATGTAACTAAATACATACTGAATACATGGGTAATTCTAGATGGTATGTGGGTGGGTGGGTCAGGGGGTGTGGAGTGGGGAGAAAGAGCTTGTTCTTTTAAGACCCTAAATTTGAAAAAAAGGCCCACATTTGGACATTTTAACATTGTGCTATATGGGTAAGAGTGGGTTTACCTATGGAATATTTGAAATTTTCAGATAAAGGGCCCATGTCAAAAAATTCCTAGAGTGAATCCTGGGAATATGATATACATATTAAATTCTTATTTCCCAATTTGTTTCAGTAAAACTTTCATGAATAATGTAGCAATCCTAGTACATCCACTCAACATGCCGGTACTGGGGTAGTAAACTCTACAAGACACAGTATTGATGGGTACACGCTCATCTCTGCTTCTGTACGTTCTGTAGACACGATAACGCTATCATTGTTCAGTCAAACATCACAACCCTGAGAATTTAGATAGAGAAAACACTTGTTTGAAGCTATAAACATTTCTGTGGTATGTCTTGTCACCTTATACAAATCTATGCAGAGGAAAAGCACTTAGTATGCATAAATTATGTGAATAATATTCTGTCAATAATACTCAAGGTCAGTGGAATCTGACATCAATCGTTACACCAGAACCAGAAATCATTTTTAAGGTTAAACTGTGGGTATGTCTCATCTACCAACTAAATTCTGAACCAGCTATTGGTGGTGTTCCGATTGAATGAAATAATCAGAGATTGATTGGGAGGTACAAATGACCAAGAAATCAAACTCAATTTTCCATAATTGAACACAAATAATTTTCACCTCTGTCTCAACCTGGAGATATTTTTATTTCCTGAGATGGTGAAGTGGTGTTCCTTTCAACTTGTACATAGAGAAAATGTGAGGAAGAGTGAGGCCAGTGTCTTTGGGGGAAGAAAATGCTGAAGTAAGAATTTTGGTTTGTTCTTGTTCAGTGTGATCTAGTTGAAAAACAGCAAAATGGCACTGAACGATTAATTTTGATGCACAATAGGTCGGGGTGAAATGGTGAGATGAAATGGGGTTGAACGTCACATCCAAGATTATTGCACTTATACAGCAATGTGTGTGTGTGTGTGTGTGTGTGTGTGTGTGTGTGTGTGTGTGTGTGTGTGTGTGTGTGTGTGTGTGTGTGTGTGTGTGTGTGTTGTAACGCAAGATACCAGGTGATACTCAGCTCTTCTGCTTGTACTACCACTGAGATATCATGCTGCAGTTTTAACATGAATACCCTACTCACACACACCACACTGACTCCAGCCGGACAGTCCTTGTTTTAGCCCCTAAATGCCGAGCGCTAGGCAGGATAACAACAAGTACCATCTTTTAACATATGACATGGCTGGGGATTGAACCCGGACCTTCTGCTCTTTGGGTGGACGTTCTACCACTAAACCACACAGGCGGTCTCGATTGGTTGGGATTATCAAATCATCAATTATGATCTAACAACTATCTCCAACACTACTAACTACTGAAATTGACCTTCCTTACATTGCGTCTACTCATTGATTTTGGTCATCATTTTGTGCGTGAGTGAGTTGGGTTTAACACCCCCTTTTTTAAAAGTATTCCAGTTATAGCACACCGTGTCAGCTTAATGTGGGATTATAACCTGAAGTGACGCAGGGGTCTTACATGTTTACTACTTCGGTGATACCAACGTGCACGGCTATGGTGCTGGCAAACCTAGAAACATAATCGGGGCGAACTAGGATTCAAACCCACAGTCATAGGTTTCTGCTCAGTGAATTGTGGTGCTTTAGACAACTGGGCCACCCGTGCCCCTCATCATTTAGAAACAGGGCCTAGATTTTCAAAACGATTGTAGCTCGAAGATTATCATAAAGTTATCGTAAGGAAATAGTCGTAGGCTGTCGTAGCATATTTTCGAAATTATCGTAGCCCTAAGATATCTTTAGTTTGTCGTAAATCTAAGATAGCCCTATACCTGTCGTAAGTTTATTTTATCTTCATCCAAGATGGCGGCATACTTTTCCATAGATATTTTGCCAAACAATTAGTCCGCTTTACGTTCAAACATTGAAATTTCATTTTGTAAAACTGAGTGATTCAAATTGACACTTCGAAAACACGAAGAACGCATCAAGGATTTCACGTAGAAAATGTTCTTAATCGTGACAGCGATCCACATAACTGTGGAGTCGATAGCTTACAATATATTTCTATCCGAGTCTATGCTGAAGAAGGGTGAAACAACATACCTTTTCGATAATTTGGGAAGGATAAAAACGGAAGGTGTCGGCAGGCTACAGTAATGACCGTGACCTTATTGATAGTTTAGGGGGAGCTAATCTTAGTTCAAACTCTAGTTGAGAGTGGTTTCCCTTTGTATTCACCCGAGACACCTTGCTCAATGGTACAGTTTTCATAAAGCGCAGAGTTCCACTGTTATATTTTCTTGATCGCATTTGTGTCAATGCTTAAGTCTTTATTTTTGCATTTTATAAAATTATATCAATCTACATATGTAAAAAAAACCATAAAGGTTTCGCATAAGTTTTTACATCTAAAATCGTGTGGGGCGGGTGGTTTTAATAATTGAATTTTAACTATACAGTGTAGTATTTATTGACTTAACAAGGAAATACGTGTGATCAAATATTTGTTTTCAACATCTAATATTTTTCTTGAAAAGAAATTGTCATTTGTTTCGTTTTAAATTCAATACCTATGTTATCTATATCATCTTGAAAGACAAATATTTGAAGAAAAAAAATGATTAAAAACTGTCTGTTGAACAATTGCATTCTTTAAAAACATTGATTAATGGCATATAGATGTATTCAATTAAATATAACAATTTACTGAAATTTTGACAGTAAAAGTTAAGCACAGACTTTCGTATCGACAAATCAAATAAAAAATGTGTTCCCATGCTCGTTCTGGTTCTCGTCAAAATGTAGCATGGTTTGCAAATTCCAATATATGTTCGCAGAAAAAAAGTTTATTGAATGAAATTTACTGATCAATATAAAATACACATTTTCAACACAATAATCTTTGCATTCAATAAACGGGTTTTAAAATATATTGGTGTTTTTAATATTTGAGTCTACATCTTCCCATTTTATGTATAAAAAATATAGAGATATAATTGAGACCATTCAAACAATAAAATCATTGTAACATTTAGGGTCAACGGACAAATACTAGTAAATGATCCTCAGCAATGCTGTCAGACAAGCCAAACACCATTGAGCTACGTTCTGGAATAGATTTGACACATTACAAAGTATTTCGCTCCTTAGTCAGATTTAAATGAAATCAGACAAATCAGTTTATTAACTCTACTTAATTTAAAAGGTTAGAAAATGACTACATTATATGTATGGTTACGTTAACTTGTAGCGTGTTCCATGAGACAACATAACTTGACAATTCCAAAATTATCTCTCTTTGCGAACGAAAATTAGTGTCACTTATAAATTTTGAAAAGAACTATGGATCTAGATAGATAAAAAATAATTTCATCATCTAAATACTTATAGCTGGATATTGTATTTAAGTCCTTGGTTAATTCGTGAAATATATTGGAAACCTAAATAACAAAACAAACTTGACAAGCTTATGCATATGCTGTTCGATCAAAGGTCTCGTCATTGTCATTTAGAATAACGTCCCTTACTTTCGTCCTTGACTTTGTACGCGATGTATTTATATCATAAAGTTCTGCGCAGTCACGAGAGGACCATTTGAAGGGAAAATAGTGAAGTATCTTTTGGCACATTATTTCCATTCTAATAGCTAATATGGTAACACTATACTTATTGATTATTTACATTTTTTGGCTCTAAAAACAGCTATTGCATGGCACACGAATGCTTTTTGTGTTCGGTTAGTCATGGCATCTTTTATCATAAGAACAACTCGTCTACATGTAGGACATATAGAGAATCTCACCCGAGTGTCTTTTGATATCCAATATATCAACACGAGTTGATAAAAGTGGAAAAATTCCGAGGCTTGCCGAGGATTTTTGCCACTTTTATCAACGAGTGTTGATATATTGGATATCAAAAGACACGAGGGTGAGATTTTATTTATCATCCAACATCATTCTTTCAACTTTTTCAATTTGTAGACAGTAATTAGCAGTGTCTTCAGTGTAAAAAGTACTGAAAACAGCTTCAGTAGCAGAGCCATTAGTGATGTCATTTGATTGTGACGTCATGGTAACCAGTGACGTCACAATGGTCTGCAAAGCATTGTGATGTAATTTCATTGCAGCGATATCTACAGTGTAGATATCGCTTGATCTCATCCAAGCCATATCTCCTGTCAGTTTTGGATGATAAATGTAGGATTGTACAGAATTTCACTCAAATATGTGCATGTTAAACAATGTGACCTGACAATGTGATCATGAATTCCGTGTCACTTATCTATGTTGTTGTTATCTTCAGCAGCTGGGAAATCCCCGTGATGTCACTGGGAAACACCCGCTTTTTCAATCTCTAACACAAATGAGTTCTCTCTCAGAGTTACGATTGGTATCGTAGCTCTGAGCGATCTGCGACAGGTTTACGATAGTTTCGAAAATCTAACTTATCTTACGAGGATATCTTATCTTTGAACGTAAGTTGTTAAGATTTATCTTAGCTAAGATCGATTCGAAAATCTAGGCCCAGGTTACTAAACCAATTAAACGGACACAGGCTTGTATTCCCAGGGTGTGAAATAGCTGTGTGCCAGAAAACCCTGTGTTGTTGGTTGTTGTTGTTTGTTGTTTAACGCCGCACTCAGCAATATTACAGCTATATGACGGCGGTCTGTAAATAATCGAGTCTGGACCAGACAATCCAGTGATTGATATCATGAGCATCGATCCATGCAATTGGGATCGATGACATGCATCAACCAAGTCAGCAAGCCTGACCACCCGATCCCGTTAGTCGCTTTTACGACAAGCATAGTCACCTTTTACGGCAAGCATGGGTTGCTGAAGACCTATTCTACCCCCTGTGACTGGTAACACTTCTGTCGGGAGAACACATTTGCAAAACACATTTTTGTAAGAGCCGTTTTAACATTGCCAGGTAAAGTCAGACTGGTTCCTATCAAGATGAAAACCAATCATAGTAAAAGCATATATTTACAAATCAACAACAAACAAACGTTTGGCTAAGGCAGATCTACAGTAAGTGAGTATGGTTTATGTCGCTAGCGATATCCTGGCGGGGGACACCAGAAATGGGCTTCACACATTGTACCCATGTGGGGAATCAAACTCGGGTCTTTGGCTACTAGGCTACCACCGCTCCACAGATCTAGAGACAACAATGAGGGAGAGATACTACTCTGTGTACATGTATTAAGATGTGGGAGGGAAGACTTAAGCTACCAACCATTCCGCGTTGTATTTGATACAGGGTGCAGAGAGTCAAGTATTGGGGATATCACTTCTAGTTTCAACCAAAAGAACCACACTCCAGATAAGGCTCTGCTAGCAAACAGGTCCAGGGTATGTATTATATTAAATCGGAGTCCCTACACTGGAAAACCAAGGAGGGTTTGATCAAGTCATTCAAACACTATTCAGTCTGCTATGGATGTGTATCAATTGATATACAACTGAAGTCAACAAACATAATATCATTATCACACATGGTAATAATCACAATGTCTCGAGAAGGCAGGCCTTGGAAAATAGACAATAGACATGCTGTTAACAGTCATGTTCATGTCAAACAGGATTTCATTTTCACAGACCAGGAGTAAACCTGAAGCATCATCATGCTATAATGATGTGTCAGAAGCGTCAAATCCAGACTTGCATCAGATCTTTACTGAGGACTCTCTGGAGTTTCCGGAGACATTACATTGATCAACATTATCAGGTGCTGGGCAAGTTGAAAAGTAATAAGTCATTATAACCAGGTACATAGGCCTACAACAAGACATTGTGAGACTGTCTCGACATCAGAGGCAGGCATGTTTGGATTGGGGTGAACATCACATCAATTGGCCAGACCAGGACCCTACTCCAGTACTATTGACTGATGAATCCAGATGCTGTCTTGACCTCACAGATTGTCGTCCCAGAGTTTGGCAACATTTCAAGATCCCAACGTAGCCAAACAAGAACACTATGGAGGGGGTTCAACTATGATTTGGGGTGGGATCAGTAGAGCTAGAAGAACTGATCTCCTTGTCCTATAGCATGGCTCGATGACAGGCTTGTGCTACAGGGATGACATACTGTGGATCACAATCTCACTACTGAAAGTTGGTGTTTTTGGACAATGAATTTGTTTTTGCCTGTCCATCAGATGGCTATGTATACCAGTTTCATAAATTGGCCCATTCTTATTTCTTCATACTGTGCAACTAAATTGAATAAGATTCAGCTTGAGTTGATTGTCTTTCCAACAGTATCTAATTTAACAAATCAAAAAGGGATATGTACTGTTTAGCCAAAGGAGAAAGTGATGCTAATCTAAGCTTGCTACTTTTCTACATTACCCATAATATGAAAACACTTGAATGTCATTGTAAAGAGCATATACTAATGATGTCAAAGTAGAGGCTACATTCAATAGGATTTGTCTGTAAGTTTAATTCCATTTGTTGCTTGTTTATAAAAACCAAAGTAGCAAAATAATAAGGTGCAATTTTCGCTACCAAATAGTAGCTGTAGTTTCAAAGTGGGCAAGGGTCTGTTCTCACCAATTGGTGCTGTTTATAAGCTATGAATCCCAGTTATGACGCATCGCCAACAGTTGAGCATCAAAGGGTAGTGTCAAGGGGTTATAGCGAAAACGGCACCTCAGCAAAACGTCACCGGGCGAAAACGGCACCGATTGGCGAAAACGGCACCTCGACTCAAGCGAAAACGGCACCTCGACTCGAGCGAAAACGGCACCTTATTTTTTTTTTACCTTGGTCAAATGAATGATATTAAACTTACATTGTAACTTGCAAAGGCCAATAATTGTGAGATGTTACAACAAGTTTACATTAGAAATTAGCTTCTGCTCCAACTATAATCCAACTTAGCTTATACGCAACTCAACTTATGGTGAAAACATAACATGCTTTGACGAAAGATAATAGAAAATAAACTCACATCGTCTCTTACAAACACAAATAATTGTGAAATAAAACAAATAAGAAATTAGCCCCCTACTCCAATTTACTCACTTTATTTCTTCACTATACGCTTTGAAGTTTTAAGTACCTTTACTCAATGTAAGCTGAAACTGTATTTAAGAGGCCTAACATGGTGCTGTCAGATCACAATTATTCACAATGGCCTTTCGATGTGTTGCATGCGAGAAGAATGACAGAAAAAAAATCAACATGCTGTATCATGTGATAACTGTGACCGGAGAACCGGACTTTCTATGGCCCGTTATGGAGAAATTTGCCGTACTGACTTCCCTTTCCGCTGTGTGAAATGCGTAGCTCCCGTCATTGAAGAGGTGATCGGTAACTTTCATGTCAGTTTCCAGTCAGAAGATGCTGAAGAAATGAGAGTACCAAACCTATCGGAATTTCACATTACGGCTTCAGATGTACTCAATACATCAAATACCATGTAAATAAACCCTATATATTACTACAAAAATCGTTGTTATCGTTATTAAACATAGAGGTGCCGTTTTCGCACGACACATAGTAGCCGTTTTCGCCAAATGCGGTGCCGTTTTCGCCAGAGAAATCGGTGACGTTTTGCTGAGGTGCCGTTTTAGCCTGCACCCGTGTCAAGTCATAGGGGGTAGAAACCACAGACTAGTGTACCATAATCTATTGATGTATAAACTACAATGTCATGGATAGATAGTATCCTGTTGGACTTCACAACGACCCCGAAAACATAGTCCAAATGACAATGCTACATCTTCCTGAGAAACAAAATTGCTTCCATAATAAATCATGAAGATGGGATTTCCGGATGTGTCTATTTCAACATTGAGTATCCGTTTTCATTTTGGAACAATTATCACCTAGGAGACAGAGGCCCATTTGGGAACAAGATCGAGTTATTTTTGGCTCTAATCAAAATTGTGCCCATTTTGTAGTCACTTGTTTTCCCTAGTAACATAACTGTAAGGTATCAGATATTTAAAACAAAAGAGGAACATAGGTAACAGAGCTTGCGATAGTACCTGAAGACTTCGGAGCTGTATCAACAACAAGTAAAGGAAAGTCAACTTGAATGTATCGGCATATCTAGTTATTCATCAGTCATGAACGGCGTCCACAGCAGCGGGTAAACAAAAATCTACAGGAAGTCACACTAAAGCTCACGGTGATGTGCGAGATGCATGAGAATACTATTTTCCGAACAGCAATTTATTTATATTGCATACAATGCCATCGTAAAATGCGGACACAGGCCAATATTGAGGTATGACTTCGGTAACCATTTATCATTACTGTTTCTTCTAAAGCAATCGTATATGTAGGCAAAGCAATAAGTAATTACATTTCTTGAAATTAGCCATTGAGGGATCTTTGACTGGGCATTGTAGTATGTGTCCCTGCTAAGTTAATTCATTTTAAACTCCAATTTTGTATGCCGATGACTAATAATGAATAAAATTTCTAAACTTATGTTTACACCGGGCTACTAGTTCTTTAACGCCAAAGCTGCATTACTTTACCCGAAGAGTTATGATACTGAATAAAATAATAAACAGTTGTTGCGATATCATTCTGGAACATGCAGATTTGTCTCCCTTTATGAAAAGCACGCCATATTGGATCGAATATAGAACGAAGTAAGAAAATACACACTTTCTCCATACAGAGAGATAAAAAACAACAACATGCCAACAGCCGAGGTTCAGAGGCCTCCTGTTGAAGATGGAGAAACCCAAGGCCAACAGCAGACTGTCAGTAAACCTGTCATTGGCATTATTTACCCCCCTCCAGAAGTGAGAAGTATCCTTGCAAGTTAATGAAACCGAAAGAACCGCAAAACAGAACGAGGATTACCACAAATAGTGTCGTGTCAGTATCGAAGTATAATACCACAAACAACATCTCTGTGATACGTGTATGGTGTCTTGAAAATTATTAGAGACTAACCCATTTACGATCATCAAGGTTAGGTGTGAATTAACGTGATGGTTACACATTTTTCAAATTTTCATCGTTTTGATTTTATGAACATGTGCATCAAGTTGACAACGTGAAAATGTTGTCCATGAACGACAGGGTAAAAGGACAATGAAACGAGTTTTAATGCACTAATTGCAGTACACTCATTTGGGTACAAGATGTAATCAGATTAATTTATGTAGAGGCTTATTACATTGAATGGGCAATTATTCCAAATCTGAAACATAGACTGCAACCTCGGGGTATCGCAGTACTTGTCATGTACGCTAAACGAAACAAAAGGCACTCACTAACCTTTATGATTATTCATGTTCTCTATATCAGATGTCATTTATTTCATCTAACAATGCATATTTTACTGATCAAAGATGATTTTTTACATTAGTAGCTCCGAGTAAAAGCCAGGCCTCCCGCTCAGTTTGACAAGGGAGAGAACTCCATTGTATCGCGGTACAGAGAAAATTCATGTATGGAGGAGGTCCTAATTGGACAAAAAGAGGACAATTCTACCAACCACTTTGTATGATCATGTCAGACATCAGTGATTTGTCCAGACAAGTGCATAGACAGCACAAGTAAAATTCTAAATGTGTTATCAGTAATAGGTATTCAATGCATATTTACCAAAAAGTAACAGAAAAATATTTTTAAAATCAACAACAAAATATCAGAAATGTTATTCTAAGATAGTTTTAAAAATTTGCATGACAATAATTTGTCAAAAAATGTTAAAAGTCAACAATAAATATATCAAAAGCACTCCTGGTATGCCCAAAGTTTGTATTTATCGTTTGGCTTCTAGTAAAGAACGTGTTTCTAAGTTTGACATTATGGCCCTTATGATCTCCCAATAGATTCTGGGCACGGAGCGGGAAAAAATGTGCTGGCTACGTAACTTACGTTACGATGAATATGCAGATGATCTAGTTCAGGGCGATAGAGAAACTTTACTTGGGGAACTGTGGGTTATATTGTTGGCCATTGATAGATGGGGGTAAGGCAATATTAAAAAAAGATTCCAGAAGTAATTATCAATGCATTAATAACTCCTTACTTACAGCAGACGGAACATTCCGAGGAAATTGAAATTGTTTACGAAGTGAGCACTTCCTGGTTACTGATTTGCATTAATGGACAGCCGCTTAGAGGCGTGTCCCGCATGAACTACGGAAAATCACAAATGCCGCGATACCATAAATGCTGCGGTACCACGGGGTCCGAGTATATATGGTGTACTTTTCATTCTTTTCATTTCAGAGATATAACATGTATAACCGTTCAGGATAACCATGCTTCATAGTCATTATTTCTACATGTCAATTCCTAATCCTGCATTGACATACCTGTTGTAACAAATTGAGTTATGTATTTGTCTTCCAGATTGATGTGTTGTTTCTTAAACTAGAATTCCAGACATTGTTGACAAGACTGCCAGTTTTGTTGCGAGAAATGGACCTGAGTTTGAGAACAGGATTCGTCAGAATGAAGTTAACAACCCTAAGTTCAACTTCCTCAACCCCAATGATGCATATCATGCATACTACCAGTATAAGGTGAAGGAGTTCAAAGAGGGCAAAGGTAAGTATTGCTGCTCCCACTCTTCCACTTGTATCCATTTTGTTGGAAGTTAGTTCTGCAACATGGGATATACTATATTTCCGTGGGATGACATGGAAGGCTGTAGTACTGTAGACATTGTGGAGGAGATGTCCATAGTTCAATTATGTGTCTTAAACTCAAAGTATATCACTTACAAATATGAATAAATTGGTTTCTGCAGGAAAGTATTTATTATGTGATTTCGTTATCAGTCATTTAGCATGTTTAGGCAGACAGCAAATGTACAATGAACAACTTCTGAAAATAGTGTACAACAAAATTGCCATTTTTACATTTGACCAATTCCCCATTTTCAGTGTAATATTGAGAGTTCATTAAAAAAAGTGACCCAATTCAGTGTCCATTCAGAAAATCTACTACCGTTGAATATTATTTCATATGTTTAGATATATATTTAACACTGGATAATTTGCTGTTTGTTTGAGCATTGTTTATGTATGAAACGTACAACCACTTTGATCATGTTGATCATGTTGATCCAGTTGTGTAACCTATTTCCTTCCTAAAAAGTGCAAAATGTGCATATTCCCTTTGGAGAATTGTCTTGCAATTTCATACACAGGAAATAGATTCACATTGATGTCTAAGGATGCATTCGATGGACACAACAAGTTGTGCAAATTCTACCAAGTTGTATAACTGTAGAAACTAGTTGAAACATGTGAATACCCTTTATGACTCCTAAGAGAGAGAACTAATCACAATAATTATATTGTTTCTGTTTTCAGGACAAGAACCTGTGGCACCAAAGGTATGTGGTTACATTTTCATTGAAAACATGTACTTTTGGTTGTTGACTTGGATCAATGAAATGGTATTTGTTCACGTGAACTTATTTGATATTACTGATTCCATGTAATAAGCGCCCATGGCGATATTTGCTTCCTTCCGATTGATAAGTGTACACAAAACTTATTTATTCGAGGATAATACATACTTGTGTGTTATGCGCACCCTTAGGTTGGGGAATTAAATTCTGGAAAAATATATCTCTCGTGTAAAATACGCACAGACATTTTCTTTAGAATCATTTCAGGCGGTCATATATATGACTGTCATGATCCGTCATTGGAAATAGAATATCAACAAATCCGCATTGAATTACGCAAGTTAACCCTTTTCTCACACTGTTTGGGTGTTCATTGTATATCTGGACTTCTGTTTGTAATCTATTTTATTAATTTTATTCAAAATTTCATTCAAAAATGTTTTACTTTTAAAATTTCGGTGAAATCGTGTCCCTACGTTACTTACAACTTCTGTTCACCCCTTTCCATGGAACCTGCTTTACCACATACTGCGACAGCGCCAATTGATATTTCTCAATGCAGCAATGATCTTATATTCTTCTGTTTCATTTTTTACGAGTCTATACATCACGATAAACATTTGTTATGATTAACTTTCTGTGAGAAACTATCTCAAAACTTGAAAGACTATTTCCATTTGCGTAGTTTTCCGTTGTTCACATCACACGCTGTCATCAAAGCCATACGGAGAGGTAGCGGTACGGTCACTTTGATGTATTAATATATATTGTCAGGCACCTCACGGTAGAAAATAATTATTCAAAACAATATGTAAAGCATCAATCTGATTGCAGTATTTGTTTAAAAAGGAGAGAAAAGACTGGTCACATGATATGCAAATTAGTTTGTGGCAGTGTTATGTTACTTCTATGTAACGATGATTAATTAAAAACGAGATATAATTTTTAGGATGTTTGTAATTATAAATTAATCTCGGGTAGGTGGTTGTAGTATTTTCATTCACAAGCTGTAGATATCGATTGTTAAACTGGTGACATGTCATGACCCGCACCATAGCCGACACAATAACAACAAACACGTTTCCTCAGAAAAAATATTCAAGTTAATTTTACCAAAAAGTAGCTGAAGCAAAGAACTGGTAATGAACATTAAATACATCATCATTATCACCAAAAAATAAGGTAAGTAATATTAGGTAATATTTGAGAATCACAAACACAAAGCAGATGGTTATATTTTATTTTTCAACTTTACCTGCTGATTACCGGTACTTCCTGTATGAACAATGGATGTCGATGATCATTTTTACTAAAAGTTAATGTGGAGTTGTGTTATCACAAATACATAGATATGTAAGTTAGTACCTGAAAACAGTTCAGGGAATTTGATTCTTTTAACCAATAATAACAATAAAATTGACATATATGACATTGTACATCTTTGCAACCCAACAGTTGAACCTGTCCAGTGCATTGAAGCCCCCTCTGGAGCACACAAAGATAGCTGAAGTGTTTGTGCCCAAAGATCCACCGCCTGAGTTTGAGTTTGTAGCAGACCCTCCTTCCATCTCAGCCTATGATCTGTGAGTGACAATGTTGTCTAGCTTTCACCATGTTCACTGTTTCATGATTTTGTCCTCAGTGTTAATAGTGACCATGTTCAGTGATACTGGATTGTTTAAAAAGAAGTGAAATGGAAGATGACTAAATTAGCCATTTCTTTGGTGTTTAATGGATCAACTAACTGAGATACAGGGGTGTTTGTTTGTTTTATCCTTCACCCAGCTCCCTTCAAATGCTTCAGTGTTATGTCATCTTCTGTCCGCATGGTAGACACAATTTTTTATGGATAACAACTTCTTTAATACTGAAAAAAGCGACGTTTCGGTATAGATCCTTATACCGTTGTCAAGCAAGACTGTTTTTTACAGTATTAAAGGAGTTGTTATCCATAAAATTGTGTCTACCTTGTCATCCGTCAACTTCTAAGGATGTTCTGAGGGTTTATGAGGCATGCTAGCTACAAGATTGTTTGCTGAAACCTAGTGACCCAGGTAACTCAGGTGCTCGGGTCGGGTGGGTACTGAGTAGGACCCAGGTAACTCAAGTGCACGGGTCGGGTGGGGACCCAGGTAACTCAGGTGCACGGGTCGGGTGGGTACTGAGTAGGACCCAGGTAACTCAGGTGCACGGGTCGGGTGGGTACTGAGTAGGACCCAGGTAACTCAGGTGCTCGGGTCGGGTGGGTACTGAGTAGGACCCGGGTAACTCAGGTGCTCGGGTCGGGTGGGTACTGAGTAGGACCCAGGTAACTCAGGTGCACGGGTCGGGTGGGTACTGAGTAGGACCCAGGTAACTCAGGTGCTCGGGTCGGGTGGGCACTGAGTAGGACCCAGGTAACTCAGGTGCACGGGTCGGGTGGGTACTGAGTAGGACCCAGGTAACTCAGGTGCTCGGGTCGGGTGGGTACTGAGTAGGACCCAGGTAACTCAGGTGCTCGGGTAGGGTGGGTACTGAGTAGGACCCAGGTAACTCAGGTGCTCGGGTCGGGTGGGTACTGAGTAGGACCCAGGTAACAACAGGATTACTCAGACCCATGGTTAGTCATGTGATATATTGTTAAATGACAAAAATTACCAAAAACGCTATGGTTACACTACAAATCACTAATGTTCGCTTTTCTTTCTGACCATGCACCCATTCCTTCTGACTTTTAAATGAGGATAAAACTTCAGTCAACTTCAGTGAATACATGGCCAGATTGTTTTTCACGTTTATTTGAATACATTTTGCCAGGGCTACAGTCAATCTTTCCCCAATCGGACAGTTCGTACCTATGTCTTGAGACCTACAGCAGGTACCTGGGTAGGATCTGGTTATAGGGGGCTGGGTACCTGGGTAGTAAATTTGAACTCATCCCAGCCCTAGAGGTCAACCTGGTTCTTTAGATACAAATCACATTGGGATTACGTTCACAACATTTGGGCTTCACACAATTTACGCAATGGAACGCAGGCTTCAGCGTGACGAGCAGTTCATCAACCACTTGGCCACCCCACCGCCCCACACTTACTAGAGATAGTGCTATTTGTCCCTATTTCATGTTTGTTCACTGTTTGTGTTCCAGAGATGTCGTGAAGCTGACAGCCCAGTTTGTGGCCCGGAATGGTCGCCAGTTCCTCACTACAGTGATGCAGAGAGAGCAGCGCAACTACCTGTTTGACTTCCTGCGTCCCCAGCACAGCCTCTTTAACTACTTTACCAAGCTTGTGGAGCAGTACACTAAGGTTGTGAAGAGTGTCTTTATGGATGGAACTTTGCTTGAGAAATTCAAACGTTTACTTCTAGGTCTTGTCATAATTGTAAGGGATTACTGGTCAGTTTTACATGTTATGAAAACACTGGGTCAGTGGTAGAATTTTGTGCCATTTAGTGTCTGCAGGAAGAATTAACCTTAGGCTTGGAATTGTTGCTGGTCTGTCAACTTAATCAAGGGAGTCAATAACAGGCATCTAACTAACATACAACACTTACATTATAAGATTAGGGAGGTTTCTGAATACATGTCTTTTTGGAGACATCAGATATGAAATGCAAAGCTTCAAGTTGAAAAGTGACCCCTTTCTTATGAAACTGTTGGGCCGGTTTGAAAAAATATATGACAGGGGATCCATTTTGTTCATGAATAGTAACAGTCAATGTAATCTATGTAACAGTACATAGAAAGCTGCATAGTTTGAGTTACATGTGGTTAAAATAATGCAGTTTTTCAAAATTAATCATGGTTATGTCCGAGGATAGTCTTGTTGGCAGTGTGTGTAAGTGTGGTGATTTTTGCAGATCCTAATCCCGCCCAAAAACCTGAAGGAAAAGCTTGCTAAGGAGTCTGAGAGCTACAAGGAGGTAGGTCTGTCATTTATATAGAGTTATAATGCGAGTGTTTGGGTATGGTAAATATCCTGCATTAGGAATAAACATTGTGTTTAGCGAGCCTTGGCGAGCTAAATACATAGTGTTTATTCCTAATACAGGATATTTACCATCCCCAAACACACAAGCGTGATAACCTCTTTATCATATAATGTCATTCTTTAATTCTGTGCTTTAAAATCGCTTTCCCTCTCTCACAAACATTACCGAAACATTGCGAGTTTTCCTGGAATGCGCACATTAATATTTATTACATCACAGGGTAAGTAATGTGTCAGTCGGACAGTGACAGTAGCCAATATAGTTCCAACTGAAATCTGTTTCTTATACAGTGGCGAAGCAACATATACGCAAAACAACAGTTGTTTTTAATTGCCTTTCACTGCAATCCATCGGTCTGTCCGCTAGAGTAACTGCCCTTTGTCAAAGGGAAGCTACTCTAACCCCAGTCTATGAGACGTCATGGCCACGGTCAAACGTTGTTGACAGTCGGTCTGTCCTGTCATAACATTCAGAAGTGTAGTCAGATGTACACACAGCGACAAAACGAAACAAGGTAACAATTCAAACATATTTAGGCCAAATCCAACTATTTTAATTTGTGGAGAAGGTTTCAAGCTGCACAGGTCTACAAACACAGATATGCTACTGATCCCGCTTGGCTAGGCCTCGTGCCCTAGTTTGTTTCGAAATTTATATCTCCAAAGGTGCCCAAACTTATAAAATGCCTTAGCTACGCCACAGTTAGACACTGATTTTCAGTATATTAGACTGTTCTTTTGATAATGATAGCAATTATCCCTGTAGTTGATCCAGATTCACGGTGGTTCTGACTCGATCGCCGAATGACGAGGGCAACGCCATGTTTGTTTATAAACAGTGAAAGTAGCCCGACTTGACCTTTGATATTTGCATCTCTATCTGCATATGACCCCAACAGATATCGTTTTTATCCGTCGGCTTTATCCTGCCGAGAAACCTACCCATTATTTGATAAACCCATATACTAGCACACACACATAGTCTAATAGCTACAAGGAGATAGGGCTATGTCAGCTATACTCATATACTAGCACACACACAGTCTGATAGCTACAAGGAGATAGGGCTATGTCACCTATGCTCATATACTAGCACACACACATAGTCTGATAGCTACAAGGAGGTAGGGCTGTCACCTGTACTCATATACTAGCACACACTAAATCTGAGAGTTACAAGGAGATAGGGCTATGTCACCTATGCTCATATACTAGCACACAAATAGTCCTATAGCTACAAGGAGATAGGGCTATGTCACCTATGCTCATATACTAGCACACAAATAGTCTGATAGCTACAAGGAGGTAGGGCTATGTCACCTATGCTCATATACTAGCACACAAATAGTCCGATAGCTACAAGGAGATAGGGCTATGTCACCTATACTTGTATACTAGCACACAAATAGTCCGATAGCTACAAGGAGATAGGGCTATGTCACCTATACTTGTATACTAGCACACAAATAGTCCGATAGGTACAAGGAGGTAGGGCTATGTCACCTATACTTGTATACTAGCACACAAATAGTCCGATAGCTACAAGGAGGTAGGGCTATGTCATCTATACTTGTATACTAGCACACAAATAGTCCGATAGCTACAAGGAGGTAGGGCTATGTCACCTATACTTGTATACTAGCACACAAATAGTCTGATAGCTACAAGGAGGTAGGGCTATGTCACCTATGCTCATATACTAGCACACAAATAGTCCGATAGCTACAAGGAGATAGGGCTATGTCACCTATACTTGTATACTAGCACACAAATAGTCCGATAGCTACAAGGAGGTAGCGCTATGTCACCTATACTTGTATACTAGCACACAAATAGTCCGATAGCTACAAGGAGGTAGGGCTATGTCACCTATACTTGTATACTAGCACACAAATAGTCCGATAGCTACAAGGAGGTAGGGCTATGTCACCTATGCTCATATACTAGCACACAAATAGTCCGATAGCTACAAGGAGGTAGGGCTATGTCACCTATGCTCATATACTAGCACACAAATAGTCCGATAGCTACAAGGAGATAGGGCTATGTCACCTATGCTCATATACTAGCACACAAATAGTCCGATAGCTACAAGGAGGTAGGGCTATGTCACCTATACTTGTATACTAGCACACAAATAGTCCGATAGCTACAAGGAGGTAGGGCTATGTCACCTATACTTGTATACTAGCACACAAATAGTCCGATAGCTACAAGGAGGTAGCGCTATGTCACCTATGCTCATATACTAGCACACAAATAGTCCGATAGCTACAAGGAGATAGGGCTATGTCACCTATACTTGTATACTAGCACACAAATAGTCCGATAGCTACAAGGAGGTAGGGCTATGTCACCTATACTTGTATACTAGCACACAAATAGTCTGATAGCTACAAGGAGGTAGGGCTATGTCACCTATGCTCATATACTAGCACACAAATAGTCCGATAGCTACAAGGAGATAGGGCTATGTCACCTATACTTGTATACTAGCACACAAATAGTCCGATAGCTACAAGGAGGTAGGGCTATGTCACCTATACTTGTATACTAGCACACAAATAGTCCGATAGCTACAAGGAGGTAGGGCTATGTCACCTATGCTCATATACTAGCACACAAATAGTCCGATAGCTACAAGGAGGTAGGGCTATGTCACCTATGCTCATATACTAGCACACAAATAGTCCGATAGCTACAAGGAGATAGGGCTATGTCACCTATGCTCATATACTAGCACACAAATAGTCCGATAGGTACAAGGAGGTAGGGCTATGTCACCTATACTTGTATACTAGCACACAAATAGTCCGATAGCTACAAGGAGGTAGGGCTATGTCACCTATACTTGTATACTAGCACACAAATAGTCCGATAGCTACAAGGAGGTAGCGCTATGTCACCTATGCTCATATACTAGCACACAAATAGTCCGATAGCTACAAGGAGATAGGGCTATGTCACCTTTACTTGTATACTAGCACACAAATAGTCCGATAGCTACAAGGAGGTAGGGCTATGTCACCTATGCTCATATACTAGCACACAAATAGTCCGATAGCTACATGGAGGTAGGGCTATGTCACCTATACTTGTATACTAGCACACAAATAGTCCGATAGCTACAAGGAGGTAGGGCTATGTCACCTATACTTGTATACTAGCACACAAATAGTCCGATAGCTACAAGGAGGTAGGGCTATGTCACCTATGCTCATATACTAGCACACAAATAGTCTGATAGCTACAAGGAGGTAGGGCTATGTCACCTATACTTGTATACTAGCACACAAATAGTCGGATAGCTACAAGGAGGTAGGGCTATGTCACCTATACTTGTATACTAGCACACAAATAGTCCGATAGCTACAAGGAGGTAGGGCTATGTCACCTATGCTCATATACTAGCACACAAATAGTCCGATAGCTACAAGGAGGTAGGGCTATGTCACCTATGCTCATATACTAGCACACAAATAGTCCGATAGCTACAAGGAGATAGGGCTATGTCACCTATGCTCATATACTAGCACACAAATAGTCCGATAGCTACAAGGAGGTAGGGCTATGTCACCTATACTTGTATACTAGCACACAAATAGTCCGATAGCTACAAGGAGGTAGGGCTATGTCACCTATACTTGTATACTAGCACACAAATAGTCCGATAGGTACAAGGAGGTAGGGCTATGTCACCTATACTTGTATACTAGCACACAAATAGTCCGATAGCTACAAGGAGGTAGGGCTATGTCACCTATACTTGTATACTAGCACACAAATAGTCCGATAGCTACAAGGAGGTAGGGCTATGTCACCTATGCTCATATACTAGCACACAAATAGTCCGATAGCTACAAGGAGGTAGGGCTATGTCACCTATGCTCATATACTAGCACACAAATAGTCCTATAGCTACAAGGAGATAGGGCTATGTCACCTATGCTCATATACTAGCACACAAATAGTCCGATAGCTACAAGGAGGTAGGGCTATGTCACCTATACTTGTATACTAGCACACAAATAGTCCGATAGCTACAAGGAGGTAGGGCTATGTCACCTATACTTGTATACTAGCACACAAATAGTCCGATAGCTACAAGGAGGTAGGGCTATGTCACCTATACTTGTATACTAGCACACAAATAGTCCGATAGCTACAAGGAGGTAGGGCTATTTCACCTATACTTGTATACTAGCACACAAATAGTCCGATAGCTACAAGGAGGTAGGGCTATGTCACCTATACTTGTATACTAGCACACAGACATAGTCTGATAGCTACAAGGAGGTAGCGCTATGTCACCTATACTTGTATACTAGCACACAGACTTAGTCTGATAGCTACATGGAGGTAGCGCTATGTCACCTATACTTGTATACTAGCACGTGCAGCCTCCATGATCTAGTAGATAGAGCATCTGCACAAGGGGCGGAAGGTTAGTGTTCGATCCCTGTTCGCGTCATACCAAAAACTGTTGAAAGGTGGTCATGTTGTTATCCTACCTGACACTCGGCATTAAAGGGCTAAAACAAGGACTGGTCAGCTCGGAGTCAGTAAACTGCGTCTGAGTGGGGTATTTGTGTTAAAACTTGGAGCATGGTATCTCAGTGGGCTAGCACTATGAACTCGCAATTAGTCCAGACGAGCACAAGCAGCGGGCACGCACACAAGGCTATATCAGTGCCATAACCTTGAATGTGACGTGAAACACCATTTGGACTCACCTCACTTCACCTCACTTGGAGAGTGAGGCAGGTGATTCCATGAGAGTGATCAGGGAGTGGGTGTCCTGTGTGTTGGCAGGTGCTGGAGGCTGTCAAGTACCGAGTGGAGTGGGCCAAGTACCAGGCCAGGGAGAAGAAGAAGGAGGAGGAGAAAGTGGAGAGAGAGCGAGGTCAGTATTCAATGGTGATATGGGCAGCTCCCCGTCAGGAGGGCTTCGTATCAGGAGGGCTTTTCTGAGGAAACTCACTCTTGTCCCCATTTTACCACGTTTACATCATGGGTGATAATGTACAGTAACAGAATAAGTGATTACGAATGCATATCTCTCTGTTACCAAGATTATAAATGGAAGCCAGAAGTGAAAGATTACAATGGCATTGATGGCAAAAGGGAGATAACTCCAGTAGACCGCAACAGTGCAATGGTGGGGCTATGACATAGATTGTCAAAGGGAGATAACTCGGGTAAACTGCAACAGTGCATTGATGGGCTGTGGTAGATGGGTGACATAGGTCGTTATCGTGGACTGTCACTCTCTCCAGCATCCACTAGTTATCCTCATCAAACCATATCCTCATCAAACCATAACTATGCAGCGACCCGTGAAGATCCGGGGTAGAAAAGGGCTTCAGCAACCCATGCATGCCGTAAAAGGCGACTATGCTTGTCTTCAAAAGGCGACTAACTGGATCGGGTGTTCAGGCTCGCTGACTTGGTTGATGCATGTCATCGATCCCAATTGCATGGATCGATGCTCATGATATCAATCACTGAATTGTCTGGCCCAGACTCAATAATTTACAGACCGCCATCATATAGCTGGAATATTGCTGAGTGCGGCATTAAACAACAAACCAACCAACAACCAACCATAACTATGCAGCAGTCATATAATCACTATGTTTTGTGTTTCAGTTTCCTATGCCCAGATCGACTGGCATGACTTCGTTGTTGTGGAGACAGTGGACTTCCAGCCACACGAGGGAGGTGAGTACACACATGCAGGGCCATGCCCATAGCCCGGCAGTGCGGGCGTCTTCACCATGAAACTGGTAGCAGTGGGAAAGAAGGGAGAGAATGTTAATTGTCAGAATTCTGATAAACATACTTCCATGATGATGATCGTGTCCATGCTTTGCCCTGACACCTAGAACCCTTATCAATGTGCTCCCTGTGAGCTGGGTGATGTCATGTCCGTGCTTTGCCCTGACACCTAGAACCCTTATCAATGTGCTCCCTGTGAGCTGGGTGATGTCATGTCCGTGCTTTGCCCTGACACCTAGAACCCTTATCAATGTGCTCCCTGTGAGCTGGGTGATGTCATGTCCATGCTTTGCCCTGACACCTAGAACCCTTATCAATGTGCTCCCTGTGAGCTGGGTGATGTCATGTCCATGCTTTGCCCTGACACCTAGAACCCTTATCAATGTGCTCCCTGTGAGCTGGGTGATGTCATGTCCATGCTTTGCCCTGACACCTAGAACCTATATCAATGTGCTCAGTGTGCTTATCATGTCCAAGTGACTTTGACTGTGTTTCAGGTAACCTGCCCCCACCCACCAACCCCAGTGAAGTGGGTGCCCGTGCACTGCAGCAAGAGAGATTTGAAAAGGGCGAGGTAGGTGCATGAATATGGCGCTACTGCGTGAGCAAGGGTTGATTGTGTGTCAGGTAACAACCAGCATACAAGAATAATTCAACATATGATTCTACCAATCTAAGCTGTACTCCATGTAAGTGTTGGTGATGTGAAGGAAGATCTCATGTGCTATGATCTAATATAGGTCATATGAAGATCTAATGTAGGTAGTATGAAGTCTAATGTAGGTGGTATGAAGATCTAATGTAGGGGACATGATCTTTTGTAGTGAAATAATCTTACACTGTAGGTGATATGATGATCTAATGTAGGTGATATGATGATCTAATGTAGGTGATATCATGATCTAATGTAGGGGACATGATGATGTAATGTAGGTGATATGATGATCTAATGTAGGGGACATGATTATCTAATGTAGGTGATATGATTATCTAATGTAGGGGACATGATGATGTAATGTAGGTGATATGATGATCTAATGTAGGGGACATGATTATCTAATGTAGGTGATATGATTATCTAATGTAGGGGACATGATGATGTAATGTAGGGGACATGATGATGTAATGTAGGGGACATGATGATCTAATGTAGGGGACATGATGATGTAATGTAGGGGACATGATGATCTAATGTAGGGGACATGATGATGTAATGTAGGGGACATGATGATCTAATGTAGGGGACATGATGATGTAATGTAGGTGATATGATGATCTAATGTAGGGGACATGATTATCTAATGTAGGTGATATGATTATCTAATGTAGGGGACATGATGATGTAATGTAGGGGACATGATGATCTAATGTAGGGGACATGATGATCTAATGTAGGGGACATGATGATGTAATGTAGGGGACATGATGATCTAATGTAGGGGACATGATGATGTAATGTAGGGGACATGATGATCTAATGTAGGGGACATGATGATCTAATGTAGGGGACATGATGATGTAATGTAGGTGATATGATTATCTAATGTAGGGGACATGATGATGTAATGTAGGGGACATGATGATGTAATGTAGGGGACATGATGATCTAATGTAGGGGACATGATTATCTAATGTAGGGGACATGATGATCTAATGTAGGTGATATGATGATCTAATGTAGGGGACATGATGATCTAATGTAGGGGACATGATGATGTAATGTAGGTGATATGATGATCTAATGTAGGGGACATGATGATGTAATGTAGGTGATATGATGATCTAATGTAGGGGACATGATGATGTAATGTAGGTGATATGATGATCTAATGTAGGTGATATGATGATCTAATGTAGGGGACATGATGATCTAATGTAGGGGACATGATGATGTAATGTAGGGGACATGATGATCTAATGTAGGGGACATGATTATCTAATGTAGGGGACATGATGATGTAATGTAGGGGACATGATGATGTAATGTAGGTGATATGATGATCTAATGTAGGGGACATGATGATGTAATGTAGGTGATATGATGATCTAATGTAGGGGACATGATGATGTAATGTAGGGGACATGATGATCTAATGTAGGGGACATGATGATGTAATGTAGGGGACATGATGATGTAATGTAGGGGACATGATGATGTAATGTATGGGACATGATGATCTAATGTAGGGGACATGATGATCTAATGTAGGGGACATGATGATGTAATGTAGGGGACATGATGATCTAATGTAGGGGACATGATGATCTAATGTAGGGGACATGATGATGTAATGTAGGTGATATGATTATCTAATGCAGGGGACATGATGATCTAATGTAGGGGACATGATGATCTAATGTAGGTGATATGATCATCTAATGTAGGTGATATGAAGACCTAATGCAGGTGGTATGAAGATCTAATGTGATGAAATGATCTTACACTCTAGTGATATGATCCACTGTAGTGATATGATCCACTGTGACAACAAGATCATGTGGGAGTGGCATGTGGCACGTGCAGTGCTGTGTATGGGTTGTAACGAAATGTGTGTGCTGCAGATTGACAATGACATGGAGATGGAGTCTGATGAGGAGGGAGATGATGATGATCAGGCTCCGGGGAAGAACGGCCCAGGGGGGCAGACAAATGACGACATTCAGGTGCAGGTAAGTCACACTGTAAGGTGAAGAGAAGGCATTTTATGTGAAACCACTGTATATTTTCTTATTTTCAGACAAGTTAGAGATACAGCAAATGTCCTATTAAAGCTTCAAAATTTCAGGGTTAAAAAAGTGGTCAACCCCATTTAATTAAGTTGGAACTGTTTCTCAAATATAGCCAGCCAACTATTAATAACTACAGCAGTGGATATGTTTTGATAGCTCAATAACTACTCTTGTATACAGACAGACAGATTAGATAGGAATGCTCTCATCAAGTTTGACAGCTCACTCTTGTAGGACTTGCTGTAACAATCAGAGGATTTGATCTTTCGAATTTGTGAGGGCCGGGGGAATGTCTTATTTCCTGATGACTCATGTATTACAATGGCTCAGGAATTTCTTCATGTCCTCTGGTTTCCAGGACATGGAGGAAGATTCAGACGAGGAAGTGATGGATAGACCACCGAAGTCCAAAGCTGCTGCACCACCCCCACCTCCCCCGCCCCCGCCATCAGAGGCTCCCCCACTGCCCCCCACACCGGACCAGGTGATCATCAGGAAGGACTACAACCCCAAGGGTAGGTTCCCAGCGTGCTCCTCAATCATGTTGTAAACACTCCTCAATCATAGTAGTAAACACTCCTCAATCATAGTAGTAAACACTCCCCAATCATGCTGTCAATGCTCCTCAATCATGCTGTCAACGCTCCTCAATCATGTTGTAAACACCCTCAATCATGCTGTCAATGCTCCTCAATCATGTTGTAAACACCCCTCAATCATGTTGTCAATACTTCTCAATCATGTTATGAACACTCCTCAATCATGTTGTAAACACTCCTCAATCATGTTGTCAACACTCCTCAATCATGTTATAAACTCTCCTCAATCATGTTGTAAACAGTCCTTAATCATGTTGTCAACACTCCTCAACCATGTAATAAACACTCTTCAATCATGTTGTCAACACTCCTCAATCATGTTATAAACTCTCCTCAATCATGTTGTAAACAGTCCTTAATCATGTTGTCAACACTCCTCAACCATGTTTTAAGAACTCCTAAATCATGTTGTAAACACCCTCAATCATGTTGTAAACACCCCTCAATCATGTTGTCAATACTCCTCAATCATGTTATGAACACTCCTCAATCATGTTGTAAACACTCCTCAATCATGTTGTGAACAGTCCTCAATCATGTTATAAACACTCTTCAATCATCTTGTAAACACTCCTCAATGATCATGTAATAAACACTCTTCAATCATGTTGTCAACACTCCTCAATCATGTTATAAACTCTCCTCAATCATGTTGTAAACAGTCCTTAATCATGTAGTAGACACTCCTCAATCATGTTGTCATTTCTATTTACTTGTGTATACTTGTGTTTACTATAGTGAAACAATTGTGATTTACGTGTACTTAATTCTACTTGTGATGACAATGAATGTTTGCAGCCCGACCTGTGACGGCCGAGGGAGGGCCTGACCAGTACATGGTGTCGCCCATCACTGGGGAGAAGATCCCTGCCCACAAGGTGCCTGAGCACATGAGGATCGGTCTGCTCAACCCCAAGTGGATGGAGGCGAAACAGAGGCAGATGGAGGAGATGAAGGAACAAGAGGAGGTGTACGCTGCTGGCTCCGCCATCGACACCAACCTCAAGCAGCTCGCGGAGAGGCGTACCGACATCTTTGGTGTCGGCACAGAGGAAACACAGATTGGTAAAAAGGTAACATTTACATAGTATTACTGATGTCGCAGCATTGGTTGCCTCTCAAAGCCAGAATTGAATCCCAACTGTTAACATTAGTCTACAAATGCTTCAGTGAATCAGCCCCACTGTATCTGATGGAACTTTTGCCTAAATGTAAGCCATCACCCTATTCTGAAAGTGAACGCCTGATGCAAGTTCCAGAAATCTGCTTGAAGACTTACGCCATTGATGTTTCCAATACTGTGCTTCCACACATTGGAACAATCTACCAACAGAACTTAAGCTCACGCCATCACTCCTATCATTCGAGACACATTAAACACCTACCTTTTCAAACAGTACTTTCCAGAATAGATACAACAGATAATGCTAGAAAGGAGGCAGTAACAATTATACGTGTTGTTCACCACACCACCAGTCTGTGACTAACCACTGGTCCTGAGTCTTGTAAAATTTCTTTCAGTCTAGTAAGCTTCGTTAATCATGCTAATTAAAGTCCAAACATGAACACTAAGGTGGACATGATGTCAAGTGTCTGGTTGGGGCTACTGGACTCAAGATTGTTTGCACAGACTGCTCTACATGGTCATAGTTACATGGGCTCATCATTATCATGATAGCATGTGAGTTATCATTTGGAGATTCGATATTGCGAGATGTACATCATGTGTATCCTACTCCATTGATATGCCTACCAGGGTACTGGTAAAAGAAGGGTTGGTTAAGCTCCTGCGTATAGCACTGTGACAACAACTATGTGTTTTCCACGCAGATTGGAGAGGAAGACAAGAAGGAGCGTTCCAAGATCGTGTGGGATGGGCACACGGCTTCCATGGAGAAAGTGTCACAGAGGGCCAGGGAGAACATCTCCATTGAAGAACAGATTGCCACCATACACAAAGTCAAGGGACTGCTGTAAGTCCCATATTTTACTTACAATTGTTTTGATGTTGGCTGTAATCATGGCTACTGGTGCACATGCATGTATCAATTAATATCACCTTGAGAGGAATGTGTTGACTGGTTGAAATGCTTACAAGAAAGATATTTGTTTATTCTTTTTTTTTCATTAAGCATGTTAAGTCTGTATCTAATCTGTAATTGATAAAAGAAAAGTAACATTACAAAACAAGCCTGTAACACAACATCTTGGTGCATATTCAACTTGATTTCACCATAGCCATCACGTGCCCTGCTGGAATATTGCTATAAGCGGCGCAATACCATTCTCACTCAGCAAAGCATACCTCAGTCACTCACCATAGCCATGATGTATGCTGCTGTGATATTGCAGAAATATTGCTACCTCAGTCACTCACCAGAGCCATGATGTACACCGCTGTGATATTGCAGAAATATTGCTACCTCACTTGCTCACCATAGCCATGATGTACACCGCTGTGATATTGCTGAAATATTGCTACCTCACTTGCTCACCATAGCCATGATGTACGCCGCTGTGATATTGCTGAAATATTGCTACCTCACTTGCTCACCAGAGCCATGATGTACGCCGCTGTGATATTGCTGAAATATTGCTACCTCACTTGCTCACCATAGCCATGATGTACGCCGCTGTGATATTGCTGAAATATTGCTACCTCACTTGCTCACCATAGCCATGCTGTACGTCGCTGTGATATTGCTGAAATATTGCTACCTCGCTTGCTCATCAGAGCCATGATGTACGCCGCTGTGATATTGCTGAAATATTGCTACCTCACTTGCTCACCAGAGCCATGATGTACGCTGCTGTGATATTGCTGAAATATTGCTACCTCAGTCACTCACCATAGCCATGCTGTACGCCGCTGTGATATTGCTGAAATATTGCTACCTCAGTCACTCACCAGAGCCATGATGTACGCTGCTGTGATATTGCTGAAATATTGCTACCTCAGTCACTCACCAGAGCCATGATGTACGCCGCTGTGATATTGCTGAAATATTGCTACCTCAGTCACTCACCAGAGCCATGAAGTACGTCGCTGTGATATTGCTGAAATATTGCTACCTCAGTCACTCACCAGAGCCATGATGTACACCGCTGTGATATTGCTGAAATATTGCTACCTCACTTGCTCACCAGAGCCATGATGCACGCCGCTGTGATATTGCTGAAATATTGCTACCTCAGTCATTCACCAGCCTTTTTCCAATATGACTCTTCACAGACCCGATGAGGAGAAAGAGAAGATTGGACCTGCCATGCCTAAAGGGGGTGCCCCACCACCACCCCCTCCTCCAAAGTCCGCCCCACCTCCCCCAGGTTCACAGCAAGGACCCCCGCAGCCTCCTGGCAGGCCTCCACCCCAACAGATGCGTGTGTCCCACCAAGTGCCCATGCATCCCCCAGGAGGAGTGATGGTCCTGCCTCCCAGGCCCCCAATGATGATGGGTGAGTTGATGCACCTCCTGCTGTAGCACACGTAACTACTGTCTCCAGAACACTGTTAAACAGGTTGGATGCAGTCATCTTCTGATTAGGAGCCAACTGGATGTCTGTTATGGCTTGACATCTGTCTTGTAACTTGCTGATGACAGAATTTGTCGAAATTACTTTGATAACAGCCCCCAACTTCTGAGACACTATGTTACATAACCCGACTGAGAAAGGTCATGTGACCATGCCAGGACCAGTGTGAGGCTGACTGGTGGACAGGTCAAGTAGGTGAAAGGTCATGTGACCATGCCAGGACCAGTGTGAGGCTGACTGGTGGACAGGTCAAGTAGGTGAAAGGTCATGTGACCATGCCAGGACCAGTGTGAGGCTGACTGGTGGACAGGTCAAGTAGGTGAAAGGTCATGTGACCATGCCAGGACCAGTGTGAGGCTGACTGGTGGACAGGTCAAGTAGGTGAAAGGTCATGTGACCATGCCAGGACCAGTGTGAGGCTGACTGGTGGACAGGTCAAGTAGGTGAAAGGTCATGTGACCATGCCAGGACCAGTGTGAGGCTGACTGGTGGACAGGTCAATTAGGTGAAAGGTCATGTGACCATGCTAGGACCAGTGTGAGGCTGACTGGTGGATAAGTTCCAGTGGATAAGAGAATGATTTCAGCACATTATAATTAATATGAAGAGTTCACACAGTATACTGGTCATGCATAGATACAGGTCATGTTCCTCAACAAGACAAATCGCCCAATATGACAAGATCGCAGACTGATGGCCACAAGTCCAAAAGTGTATGTGCAGGGATGTGAAATCTGCGAGGAAACGCGGAAAATTGCGTTTTTTAAAACAGTAGTCCTCGGGGGAAAAAACATATTCCTCGGAAAATATAATCAAATATTAAACCCCCCCCCCCCCGAAAAATATGATCGAAAGCTGGACAACCGTCGTGGATTGTCCTGTTTTCGATCAGAGCTTTCAGCAGCATAGGTTTTCGGACATCATACATTTTCTATCACGAATACTTGCACTATAACGTGGGGTGTGGCGTCACACAGAAATTGTAAATACTCAGAGTCAGATGATGGCTTGTTTTTAAGGTAAAGTTGTCTTATAGCCCTGTAAGTGAATGAGATGTTTTACAGTTGTTCATGTGATTAGCAAGAAAACCATGAATGTTTCTTCAGCGTCCAAAAACCCATAACATGGGGATATATGTTGTATTAATGTCTTATGTTTGCAATGGAGTTTTGTATTTTTCAACAAAAGGTAAGTAAGTACAGGGTAAGTTTTTTTCAATATGCTTCAACATGGGGAAAGGGTCAGACATTGCACGCTTGTGACAGTTGTCCATGTGTCTGGGGGATGGGGGTTGAAGTTTATGGCAGTATTGCTCCCAGACCTGGCGGGTAGCCAGGTGTGCGGTAGCTATGCCAGATTTTTTAAAAGTACTGATTTAACTTCGAAATTTTACTGCATCTGCCATCTTGTTTATTTGACTTATTGACTTTTGCCATTGACTTATTACATTTCTTGTTGTGAATGTTGTCCAAACTGCTCGAAATTGCTTAAAATGCAATCAAATGTTTAAAAAATTTCTGGGGGGCATGCCCCAAGACCCCCCCTAGACTTTTCCTCTTTTTTCGGGAAAACCTGCTCACATCCCTGGTATGTGGTAAGTTTCAACTCCATGTCAAAGGGATGTTGAGCTGCCAGCTCTCAGCACGTGTGTGTGATGAAAGGTTGTGTTACTGTGTTGTAGGTATGAGGGGACCCCACATGCGGCCACCAATGGGCATGCATCCAGGTCCCCCGCAAGGGTACCCAGGTCCCCCTGGCCCCCCAGGCCCCCCTCACCGCCCTGGGCCACCGCCTCCCCCTTCTGGTCCCATGGATGATGAACCCCCTAGCAAGAAGCAGAAGACTGAAGACAACCTCATGCCCGAGGAGGAGTTCCTCAAGAAAAACAAGGTATGCTTCTTAGTTCTACAGAGAAGACAAAAAACATCAGATGCAGCTTTGATTATACAGTGGGTAACATCTCCATTCTGTTAGGATAATTACCCTTGAACAGTTTGTTACCATAGCCATTTTTAAGCCCAACATAATTTCCCTTGTGTTATGAAATTGCATGTTAGAGGAACGCTGTGACAGGTAATACGAGATTAGTGATCCGATGCTGGCTACAAACAGCCCAAGCTGCAGACCCTGCCTCCAACTGTGGGTAAAATGTTGCAGTGTGTTGTCAGAATGGGATATAATTTACATGAATTTGGATGTTCATGATATCTGGATACCGATACTTACCCTAGCACAACAAGTCTCAGGCCCGATCCCTGTCTGGATATTAAAATACTAGGGTGAAATGATACAGCAAGGTCATGATATGATATGTATCATGACACATAGGTCATGATATGATACGTATCGCAATACTCATATTTCCATCAAATTGCATGGAAACATCTTGACAATAAATATTTCAGAGCAGGTTCAAAAGGAAAAGCTAGGTTTTATACACATGTTCGTAGTGGTTATTTTTAGTAGTCCTCGAAACGCTAATTCCAACATAATTTTTTTATATCTGACTGACAAAATTGCTGGGGAATACCAGGATCATGAAACGAATAGCGAGTAATAAATTTCTGCATGTGTATCATCTTGTATCGATACAGAAATGGAAGTATGGTGCAGCTTTTCGTCACATGAATACTTACGATGCACCAGTGCAATATTTCACCCCTACAAAATATGTGCTAATGAGAAGGCAGTGAAGGATCAAGGACAGATAACTCTGATGGGTAACCAAGGGCAATAGGTGCCCCCGATGTAGAAGACACGCATTTGGGGTTATGTGTTATGAGATAGGAAGTGAAGAAGAAAATTGCATTATCTGTTAGGATAAGTATACCAGTGTATACTAATATTATGAATATCCAAAAAATAAATTGCTGTCAATTTGTAAACTGAATGTATTACATGAATTGTTTTTTGCAGGGCCCCGTGACTATCAAGGTGGCTGTGCCCAATGTGCCCGACAAGCCTGAATGGAAACTGAAGGGACAGAAGCTGGATTTCACATTACCACTCACAGATTCTGTAAGTTACAATAAGTTACTTGACTTCACTGCTCACAGATTCTGTAAGTTACAATAAGTTTCTCGACTTCACCACCTACAGATTCTGTAAGTTACAATAAGTTACTTGACTTCACCACTTACAGATTCTGTAAGTTACAATAAATTACTTGACTTCACTGCTCACAGATTCTGTAAGTTACAATAAGTTACTTGACTTCACTGCTAACAGATTCTGTAAGTTACAATAAGTTACTTGACTTCACCACTTACAGATTCTGTAAGTTACAATAAATTACTTGACTTCACCGCTCACAGATTCTGTAAGTTACAATACCGTATATCGCTGTGTATAAGGCGACCCCACGTATAAGACGACCCCCCTGTACACGCCTTAAAAATCAACCCAAAATCCTATACTCCGTGTATAAGGCGACCTGGAATGAAACACATCACAAGTCTGACTGATATACCGGTAGAAGATTTAACATGCTCTTGCCGACTGTAGCGTATTTCGCACACGGACATCACAAATTAGTTAGTTAGTTACTTTGGAGATTTAATGTGCGCTTTCCGACTGATGCGTATTTCGCACACATCACAAGTGCGCACACAAACCTTATATATGCAATAAAAATATGTTTATCTTGCGTTGTTTTTTTCCTACAATGATAGCTCGCGTGTGTAACTCCGGCACACGTCGCCATTTTGTGTTTACACGGTATGACACCAAATTGGTGCCCGTAAAATAAAATTCATTTATGAAGTAATAACATATAAGAGACAATGGTGAGTAATTTAATCGCCAATTAACTATGTTGTAACTAACTAGGCTTATGTTTGCTTCACATTCCGGGTGTTTATTCCACAATCACTTGTACACACTGTCTCCAACACTTGTTAATACAACTGTAAAAACAGCGGGAATTGATTTCAGCTTCACCGGTTATCACATGTTAGGTCACATGTGCAATATGCAAATGATTACCGGTACTTCCGGCTCTCTACTCACGGATGTTGATTGTTTTACCGTGTCAGCTGGTTTGACAATCTGCATCGAGGAGAGGGTCATTTCAACTTTATTTGCAGAAATTATTAAACTTTATTCAAGGAAAAGAGATACAAATCATGTTTATGTATGGAAATAGTTATTGGAACAGTTATTTAGGACGAAATGCGAAGTTTTATTGTCAAATGCTGGGCTGGCTATCGGACGCCGGTTGACATCGCCAGTGGAAAAAAATGTGAGATCTTCGACTCCGTGTATAAGACGACCCCCCTTCTTAGCCCCCTCATTTTAGGTACGAAAAACTCGCCTTATACACAGCGATATACGGTAAGTTACTTGACTTCACCACTTACAGATTCTGTAAGTTACAATAAGTTACTTGACTTCACCACTTACAGATTCTGTAAGTTACAATAAATTACTTGACTTCACTGCTCACAGATTCTGTAAGTTACAATAAGTTACTTGACTTCACCACCTACAGATTCTGTAAGTTACAATAACATACTTGACTTCACCACTTACAGATTCTGTAAGTTACAATAAATTACTTGACTTCACTGCTCACAGATTCTGTAAGTTACAATAAGTTACTTGACTTCACTGCTCACAGATTCTGTAAGTTACAATAAATTACTTGACTTCACCATCTACAGATTCTGTAAGTTACAATAAGTTACTTGACTTCACCGCTCACAGATTCTGTAAGTTACAATAAGTTACTTGACTTCACCAGTCACAGATTCTGTAAGTTACAATAAGTTACTTGACTTCACCGCTCACAGATTCTGTAAGTTACAATAAGTTACTTGACTTCACCGCTTACAGATTCTGTAAGTTACAATAACTTACTTGACTTCACCACTTACAGATTCTGTAAGTTACAATAAATTACTTGACTTCACTGCGCACAGATTCTGTAAGTTACAATTAGTTACATGACGTCACCACTCAGAGTTCGTTAAGTTGTGTTAGATTAAGATACTTCAAATTAGTACAGACAGGACAATTGCGTCTCCTACATTGACTCCACTATGACCTTCTCTTATTGAACTGTGCTATTCCCAGAATGTGTGGAAAAGTATTGACATTTGTAATGTGACCATCTGTAATGTTGGCAGCTGTGACCATGTGTGTTTCCTGTGCAGGTGTCCGTGATCAAGGCCAAGCTGCATGAGTCACTGGGTATGCCAGCTGGCAAACAGAAGCTACAGTACGAGGTGAGTGTGACCTGCAGGGTAGGAAACTTCACCTGCACCACTAAATACATAGAGGTAACCCTTGGGTACATTGTCCTGCACCACTAAATACATAGAGGTAACTCTTGGGTACTTTGTCCTGCACCACTAAATACATAGAGGTAACTCTTGGGTACTTTGTCCTGCACCACTAAATACATAGAGGTAACCCTTGGGTACATTGTCCTGCACCACTAAATACATAGAGGTAACCCTTGGGTACATTGTCCTGCACCACTAAATACATAGAGGTAACTCTTGGGTACTTTGTCCTGCACCACTAAATACATAGAGGTAACTCTTGGGTACTTTGTCCTGCACCACTAAATACATAGAGGTAACCCTTGGGTACATTGTCCTGCACCACTAAATACATAGAGGTAACTCTTGGGTACTTTGTCCTGCACTACATACAACATAGGGGTAACCCTTGGGTACTTCTTCCTAGACTACATATAACATAGAGGGAACTCTTGGGTACTTTGTCCTACACTACATATAACATAGAGGTAACCCTTGGGTACTTTGTCCTACACTACATACAACATAGAGGTAACCCTTGGGTACTTCGTCCTACACTACATACAACATAGAGGTAACCCTTGGGTACTTCGTCCTACACTACATACAACATAGAGGGAACTCTTGGGTACTTTGTCCTACACTACATATAACATAGAGGTAACCCTTGGGTACTTTGTCCTACACTACATACAACATAGAGGTAACCCTTGGGTACTTTGTCCTACACTACATACAACATAGAGGTACTTTGTCCTACACTACATATAACATAGAGGTAACCCTTGGGTACTTTGTCCTACACTACATACAACATAGAGGTAACCCTTGGGTACTTTGTCCTACACTACATACAACATAGAGGTAACCCTTGGGTACTTCGTCCTACACTACATACAACATAGAGGTAACTCTTGGTTACTTTGTCCTACACTACATACAACATAGAGGTAACCCTTGGGTACTTTGTCCTGCACCACTAAATACATAGAGGTAACTCTTGGGTACATTGTCCTACACTACATACAGCATAGAGGTAACCCTTGGGTACTTCGTCCTACACTACATACAACATAGAGGTAACCCTTGGGTACTTCTTCCTACACTACATATAACATAGAGGGAACTCTTGGGTACTTTGTCCTACACTACATATAACATAGAGGTAACCCTTGGGTACTTTGTCCTACACTACATACAACATAGAGGTAACCCTTGGGTACTTCGTCCTACACTACATACAACATAGAGGTAACCCTTGGGTACTTTGTCCTACACTACATACAACATAGAGGTAACTCTTGGGTACATTGTCCTACACCACATACAACATAGAGGTAACTCTTGGGTACTTCATCCTACACTACATACAACACAGAGGTAACCCTTGGGTACTTTGTCCTGCACCACATACAACACAGAGGTAACTCTTGGGTACTTCATCCTACACTACATACAACATAGAGGTAACTCTTGGGTACTTTGTCCTACACTACATATAACATAGAGGTAACCCTTGGGTACTTTGTCCTGCACCACATACAACATAGAGGTAACTCTTGGTTACTTCATCCTACACTACATACAACACAGAGGTAACCCTTGGGTACTTTGTCCTTCACTACATACAACATAGAGGTAACTCTTGGGTACTTTGTCCTACACTACATACAACATAGAGGTAAGCCTGGGGTACTTTGTCCTACACTACATATAACATAGAGGTAACCCTTGGGTACTTCATCCTACACTACATACAACATAGAGGTAACCCTTGGGTACTTCATCCTACACTACATACAACATAGAGGTAACCCTTGGGTACATTGTCCTACACTACATACAACATAGAGGTAACTCTTGGGTACTTCATCCTACACTACATACAACATAGAGGTAACCCTTGGGTACTTCGTCCTACACTACATACAACATAGAGGTAACCCTTGGGTACTTCATCCTACACTACATACAACATAGAGGTAACCCTTGGGTACATTGTCCTACACTACATACAACATAGAGGTAACTCTTGGGTACTTCATCCTACACTACATACAACATAGAGGTAACCCTTGGGTACTTCGTCCTACACTACATACAACATAGAGGTAGCCCTTGGGTACATTGTCCTACACCACATACAACATAGAGGTAACTCTTGGGTACTTCATCCTACACTACATACAACATAGAGGGAACCCTTGGGTACTTCGTCCTACACTACATACAAAATAGAGGTAACTCTTGGGTACTTCATCCTACACTACATACAACATAGAGGGAACTCTTGGGTACTTTGTCCTACACTACATATAACATAGAGGTAACCCTTGGGTACTTTGTCCTACACTACATACAACATAGAGGTAACTCTTGGGTACATTGTCTTACACCACATACAACATAGAGGTAACTCTTGGGTACATTGTCCTACACCACATACAACATAGAGGTAACTCTTGGGTACTTCATCCTACACTACATACAACATAGAGGTAACCCTTGGGTACTTTGTCCTACACTACATACAACACAGAGGTAACCCTTGGGTACTTCATCCTACACTACATACAACATAGAGGTAACCCTTGGGTACTTCATCCTACACTACATACAACATAGAGGTAACCCTTGGGTACTTTGTCCTACACTACATACAACACAGAGGTAACCCTTGGGTACTTCATCCTACACTACATACAACACAGAGGTAACTCTTGGGTACTTTGTCCTACACTACATACAACACAGAGGTAACCCTTGGGTACTTTGTCCTACACTACATACAACATAGAGGTAACTCTTGGGTACTTTGTCCTACACTACATACAACATAGAGGTAACCCTTGGGTACTTTGTCCTACACTACATACAACATAGAGGTAACCCTTGGGTACTTTGTCCTACACCACATACAACATAGAGGTAACCCTTGGGTACTTTGTCCTACACTACATACAACACAGAGGTAACCCTTGGGTACTTCATCCTACACTACATACAACATAGAGGTAACCCTTGGGTACTTCATCCTACACTACATACAACATAGAGGTAACTCTTGGGTACTTTGTCCTACACTACATACAACATAGAGGTAACTCTTGGGTACTTTGTCCTACACTACATACAACATAGAGGTAACTCTTGGGTACTTCGTCCTACACTACATACAACATAGAGGTAATTTTGGGTACTTCGTCCTACACTACATACAACATAGAGGTAGAACATTGGTACCTTGTCCTACACCACAATCTATTGCTGCTGAGCTGTGCAAAGTTGAGAAGAACATGTTATTTGTCAAGAAAATACTTACCTCTATATATGCTATGAAAAAATAATATTCTGTTCAGAGAAGCTCATAACAACATAAATTGATAAATGGGCAATTTATGGCAATTATTGGCTATTACAACAACTTGAAACATTATTTGACTTATTTCATGTCATCCATTTGTTCTGCAGGGAATTTTCATCAAGGATTCCAATACACTGGCATTCTACAACTTTTTGAATGGTGCTACAGTTTCACTGGCTCTGAAAGAAAGAGGAGGGAGGAAGAAGTAACTCATGTGCCCCTTGTGTGTCACTGCTTCACCGCTGTGGTGATGCCCTGTTACAACTGGTCCCCAGCAACATCTGCTGATCGTAGGAGGTGACTTAGTGGAACCGATGGTCAGGCTTGGTGCCTTGGTTGATTGTGTGTCATCGTACCCCGATGGTGTGGATCGCTGCTCACAACATCAATCATTGGATTATCTGGTCAAGACTTGATTATATACAGGTCGCCGTCATATACCGGTAGCTGGAATATTGCTGAATGCGGCGTTAAACAACAAACAAATATCATTGCTTCAACCATATGTCATGTTGTAGAAGGCCTTTTCATCATAAAAGTGTATGTATAAAAGCTTTCATCATGGAAATGTTTACATGCTTGCAATCAGTGTTATCAGAATGAGTACTGGATCACAAAGCACTAATGTCTTGTATAAATTTGGCTGGTGAGAATAAAATGTACAGATGTTTTTAGTATTTCTTCTTGAACTTGTTGGAGGGAATGAAATTACAAGAAAAGTAGAAATAGTGTATCGTCATACCCCAACCATGTCCTGGTGTAGCAGACGGTCACCGTGGTCCAGTGGATAGTGCGCCTGCCTGGAGAGCGGAAGGTTCAGGGTTTGATCCTTGGCCGCGTCAAACCAAAAGATGTTAAAAGATGGTATTTTTTGTTACTCCGCCTGACGCTTGGCATTAAGGGGATAAAACTGGTCGGCTCGGGAGTCAGTATACTGTGTCTGAGTGGGGTTTTAATGTTTAACTGCAGCACAGTATCTCGCCGGACGGCCTAGTACAAGCAGCCACACAACACATGCATGCATATTGCTTAATGTTGCAACGTATAATGTCACACCTGGATCATGAACTGGCTGCCCTGGCATAATGTCACACCTTGACTATGAACTGGTGTAATGTCACACCTGGATCATGAACTGGCCGCCCTGGTGTAATGTCATACCTGGACCATGAACTGGGTGCCCTGGTGTAATGTAACACCTGGACCATGACCTGGCTGCCCTGGTGTAATGTCACACCTGGACCATGACCTGGTGTAATGTCACACCTGGACCATGAACTGGCCGCCCTGGTGTAATGTCATACCTGGACTATGAACTGGTGTAATGTCACACCTGGATCATGAACTGGCCGCCCTGGTGTAATGTCACACCTGGACTATGAACTGGTGTAATGTCACACCTGGACTATGAACTGGTGTAATGTCACACCTGGATCATGAACTGGCCACCCTGGTGTAATGTCACACCTGGACTATGAACTGGTGTAATGTCACACCTGGATCATGAACTGGCCGCCCTGGTGTAATGTCACACCTGGACTATGAACTGGTGTAATGTCACACCTGGATCATGAACTGGCCGCCCTGGTGTAATGTCATACCTGGACCATGAACTGGGTGCCCTGGTGTAATGTAACACCTGGACCATGACCTGGCTGCCCTGGTGTAATGTCACACCTGGACCATGACCTGGTGTAATGTCACACCTGGACCATGAACTGGGTGCCCTGGTGTAATGTAATACCTGGACCATGACCTGGCTGTCCGGGTGTAATGTCATACCTGGACCATGAACTGGCCGCCCTGGTGTAATGTCACACCTGGACCATGAACTGGGTGCCCTGGTGTAACGTCACACCTGGACCATGACCTGGCTGTCCTGGTGTAATGTCATACCTGGACCGTGAGCTGGCTGTCCTGGTGTAATGTCATACCTGGACCGTGAGCTGGCTGTCCTGGTGTAATGTCATACCTGGACCATGACCTAGTGTAATGTCACACCTGGACCATGACCTGGCTGTCCTGGTGTAATGTCATACCTGGACCGTGACCTGGCTTTCCTGGTGTAATGTCATACCTGGACCATGACCTGGCTGTCCTGGTGTAATGTCATACCTGGACCATGACCTGGCTGTCCTGGTGTAATGTCATACCTGGACCGTGACCTGGCTTTCCTGGTGTAATGTCATACCTGGACCATGACCTGGGTGCCCTGGTGTAATGTAACACCGGGACCATGACCTGGCTGTCCGGGTTTAACATCATACCTGGACCATGACCTGGGTCTCCTCATGAACCATCATGCCCCAGGCTGGCTGTCCGTCTTGATGTATGGCAACGTTTTCTCAGAAAGTTGGCTTATCTGAGAGATTCTTATCAAGACCACTTATTTTCCCCAGAGGAAGGGCCTTTTGTATGTATTTATTTCACATTACTTCATATTACATGACGTAAACGGCCCATGTGTCTATCTCTTCTTAAGGCTTTATAGGACTCTTTTTAAAGTGCCACATGGCAGGGGATAGTGACATTGCTGATTTCTTGTTTAAACGTTGCTGTAAGTCTCCATTACTGAAAGCCTGGATAATATGCTAATCTAGGCTTACAAACCCTCTCCACAAATGTGAAACAAGACCTCCCTTAACCACAATAATTTTGTACATAAGAGGATTCAGTTCATTGTTTCAAGTCTGTCCTATCATCAATCCAAGCAAGTAAAAAGACAACACAGAAGTGAATGTGAGTCCAAGTTTTATTACCTTTGTAATTCTCCCACATATAAAAAGTTGTCCACACCAGAGATTTGATGTAACATGTGCATATATTTACATATCAGTCAAATCACAGTATTTTATTTGTAGAACAGTCTCCTTCACTCACTGCAATATCTACAAGAAAAATATATCCCCATAATGTATCCATGTAATAAGTTCCCCCAAAGCATTACATTTACAATGTTATCAAGCCACATGTGTACAGTGATTGTGAGGAACGACTCGTACACAGATACATACAGATCAAGGTAGCAATGGGCAATGCTATTCTGATGCACACTGATATCATTCAACAATATCAAAAATGCAATTTATGTTCACAAACAACTAAATCAAAACCAAAATTACCTCAATGAAAATACTTAACAGATAACCAACATGAAATTATTCATAAAATTTTGGGCATGTTATGTATTAAATTAATTTTGTATTACAGCATGTGGGTAGTGCAACTGTAAATTCATGGCTTGCACTGTAGTAATGGACTTCAATAAAACACTTACTCTAACAATAGGTGTCCTGGATGGTATACTTTGTACACATGAATAGATTTATTCAATAACAAAATAACACAAACAAAATTTACAAACAACTCTCAGTAGATTTACACCTCTAATGAATATGTACAGTTTTATATCACATGAATAATACAGTACATTAACCAACAGATGTGCAGACAAGATTTGGTCACAAACAACAGTTAAGACACTTCAACTTCTTTGATAGGCATTTAGAAGTTGGAGCACTAAGTAAGGATAAGATTTATGGATGAACAACTTCTTAAATACAATTATGAGTGACGTTACGGTTTAGGTATTAACAGTGATAACGGTGTTAAGACCTTCATCGAAACGTTGCTCTTAATTAAGACACTTCAAGCTCTGGTTCACATTATCAGAAGGACCTTCTACTTGGCTTGAAAAGTAAGGAGATGTTATTCTTGCCATGAAGGAATGGTGACTGGCTTTCCACAATCTGGTAACTACAGCATGGCCAGGCAAGAATAAACCTCCTGTTAATGGAAAACTTATCTGGCCGAACACGTGATATTGGCCGTCAGCATTTGTCAGGCCATGGTTTGTCCTATACCATAAATAGAAACATTCCAATTCGGGGGTTATCACATTTCAGCACATGCAACTTGAGTTGTTTTCTTGACACATTAAAAACAGTTGGTTTACAAAAACTGGCGCAAATATTGTTTGGACTGACATACTGTTTCCACATAATAGTGCACACACTCAGACTATCAGTAGTGGACTGAGCTACACACAAATCACTTTCTGTTTACCCTTATTTTTGACGACTGATTCCCTTGATAATATCCATGCAACAGTGCAAACATTCTGGCTAGTTTTGCCTACATAAAAGCCTTCCTGTCAGTATCATGCTGAAAACATGGAAGTAACCTATTCTATGCAGCCTTCATGCCTTCTTTCATCAGATCCTTCTCAGAAAGAAAATTTGTTTACAGAACAATTACGTTTGTAAATCTTACATTTTGGCCCCATAATTCTATTTGGATATTTGGATATTTGAAATCTTCAACAAAAGCACACAGATTTAATGGACCTCCTCTCATTTGAACATATCAACTAAACTGAGTGCTCTCTACCAAATGGGATAGTCTCTACACTGAAGAAGCCACAAAATGTTGATAATAACGCAAAAACCTGCTACTTGTTCATCCACTCAATACAAACAGTCTCCATATGAAACTGGCAATCACAATGGGACTGTATGCTTTCAGAAGTGATCTGTCATTGTCGACAATAAGCATTATACTCATTACTTTGTAAAGCAATTAAGGGTGAAAACTGAGAATAAAGCCTAGAGTAATGTCTACTCGAGTTGCAACATATAGTATGTACACATGATGGCAAAGTAAAATATGGTGAATATAAATTATGCATACATGAACCACACTTGTCACTTGTCCCACAGATGCACTAAGCCTCAACACTGCCAGATATGCATGGTCCTCTCAGACTGGTAGACTCAAGGTTCATCTTCATTTACACATCTAGGTCCCACATTGTGTTCTAAATCACATACAGTCTCACGTCGTTCTTTCCCTGCGCAACATTGTTCATCACATCGGCCCTTCCATTGTTGTTTATGTGCACAATGGTTGTACTGGTTGCGTGTTGTGTGTTGCACCTGTGACAGGCATCAAGTAATGTAATCCCGATGGTAGTCCCTCTGATCAGGTTCCCTTCCCACGTGAACCGCTAAGGCTTAATCTACCTTTACCACACTGTAGATCTTTGTCACGAACCAGAAACATGAGAAGAACCCAATGGAGCCTGAAACACATTAGCAAATCATGTATCTAGTAGCCACTGCAATACAAGGCACACTATTCAATTAGCGAATGCAACATGTACAAAAAAGAAAAGCACCAGGCATATCTTTGTTGATTCAACTCAAAGTGAATGGGGTTTAGCGTCGCGTCCAAGATTATTGCTCTTATCCGACCAGTCCTTGTACTAGCCCCTTAATGCAGAGCGCCAGACAGGGTAACAAGTACCACATTTTAACGTCTTTTGGTATGACGCGGTCGGGGATCGAACCCCGGACCTTCCGCTCTCCGGACTGACGCTCTACCACTAGACCAGAGAGGAATTCAACTCAAAGTGAAACAAGCATAAGTCGGAAATAAATAAATAGAATGAAGTAAAACATATTTCACCTTCTGACAATGATTAACAGCTTAATCTATTTTGGACTGAAAAAACCTTAGTCTCAAAGTTGACATCTTTACGGACAACCAATAGTAAATTTGATAAATGAACAACCAGAAACACACTAACTTTTCATATTAGGTATTTAGATTTTCATAAATTTTCATTTTCTTATAGTTTCATACAAAAGTAAATTCTTACGAAGAGAACATTTTTAACTTTTTATATTTGTAATCCATGAACAAATTATACCCTCCCTAGACAGGATTAGAGTCTCTCTCAGTGAAAATTTCCTAATTATACAAACAGGTACATAGATAACCACATTACTTGATCAGGCATTCCATTCATCACAACATGTCAATCATCTGAAAAGGGTATTTAAAAGCAGTGCTTAGCAGGTCAATATCACCTACCTGTGAGCAAGAAGAAGCAAAATACGATGATGATGGTGTATCCAAAGTAGAGGATCATACTGGCTGCTCCCACCATCTCTAGCTTGGACACATAGTAGTGGATGCAGTAGATGAAGAAATACACTGCTGTGAAGCCACTTGTCAGGAACGACCGCCACCACCAGTGGTAGTCCTGGAATTATAAGACCTCAAAAATGACTTCTCGAAAGGTTTACCGAGATTTTTTCAAAAACAAGTTTCCAAAACAAAATCAATTCTAAATTGATTTAAAAAGCTACTTGGTTCTATGGAGAAATGGCTACATTTGCTGAAGGCATCACTTTATAACTTGGACAGTAAAAGATGCTGTTCAACATTGTATGCTACATTTCATCATGTCATTTTGAGAGGATGCAGAAACAAACCTAATATACAGTTGATTTCCTGGAGTCAAAATGAATTAAATCACAAAGTATTTCTCAGTGGGTTACATTTAGCCAACAGCATAACAATTGAAACAATGAGCCACTTGATGTAGTAACAGTAGATGCTGTTTGTGAAAGTAGATTGTTATAGCTACCTCCGCACAAAGATGGAAATAACACAGCAGGACTGTGGCTTCAGAACAGGTGACGATGAGGATGATGAACACCAGGCAGAGGAAACCAAACATGTAGTAGGTCTGGTGGGACCTGTGACAGACACAACACAACAATCAGATGTCATCTACATAAAATATAACACAAAAAACATATAATGGAAGCATAGTCAAAATGTATTCCACTATCCATCATCTGCACTTCTACCCAGGATCAGTGAAGATCCGGGTTAGAATAGATTTTCAGCAACCCATGCTTGTCGTAAGAGACAAGTAACGACTTCAGGTGGTTATGCTTGGTGACTTGGTTGATGCTTGCATCGTATGCATCATTGCAATTGTGTGGTTCTATGCTCATGATACCAATAACTGGATCTCCTGGTCCAGACTTGATTATTTACAGACCGCCGTCATATAGCTGGAACACTGCTAAGTGCGCTGTTAAACAACAAACTTCTACCCACCCCAGCTACAGATTTCGTACACAACATGTGCAAGTCCGAGTACACTGAGTCATGCAAGCCATACTTTTGCCTTATGTTGTTAATACAATTTCACTGATCACAGATGATCAAGTATACAGCCATAACAGAAACAAGAAAGCAGTATTATCTCTATCCCCCGCCTGGGGGCACATTAGAATTTTGTTTGTTCATAAAGTAGTGAACATTAACTATGAAAAAAAGAGTACAATAAAGCCTAAAGAAGAGAGAGGCACTTAGGCTGCTTAATGTCATCAGAAAAAATTATTAAATGTGAAATTGATACACAAAAGGCCCCTTCTCTGGAAAAAAATAACTGTCTTGATAAGTATCTCTCAGATAAACCAACTTCAGTAGTTTCTGAGAAAAGTTGTCCCTATTGCACTATGCACCAAGTAAAATAACATGGATCAAGGGCCATAGCAGGGGACCAATTTTCGAACTGTCTGGACAAGTATCTCTTAGATAAGCATGCAAACTTTCATTCTGTAACTTCTGTAGTTTCTGAGAAAACTCATCCCCATTTTATGCAGTATACACTAAGTTGAAAAGCACGGAGCAAGGACCATAACTTGGTAAGAAACCGAATTTACAACAGCAAGTTTTGAACTCATTTAACATCAGGACCAGGAACATCAGTGACAAGAGGGTTGCAGCATGACTTACCAGATACTGTTGAGGATAAAGAAGAGCTGGATGAAGATACAGCCGAAAGGCAGGATCCCACCCATAAGGATACCAGGCAGGGCTTTCGTGTAGCAGGTCTGGTCTGGGATCTGACGGGGGATTTGATTGGTACGAACTGGATGCTCAATGGGCTGCAACACCAACAAACAAAAGTATGAAATGGTCTTCATAGAAATACTGCAGATGAAGAGCAAATGAAAGATCTTCCCAAACGGGTCTTTCATTGTTTTACTCTCGGTTGTCCTGTGCATGCAACACTACAGATCTTGAACAAAGTACTAATAGTAAACTACTGTTCACAATACATACCCTCTTCTTGAAGCCGAAGTATGCTCCGACAAAGGTAAGTGGCACAGAGATACCAAACCAGAGAGCAAGTAGTGCGAGGAGGGTGGTGAAGGGAATGGCAGCACTGCTACCCTTGATCCACAGAATCAGGTTCAGTATGAAGAAGATACTGAATATCACACTGTAAAGACACAACATGTATTCATTCACATTCATGGTTCATATTTGTCATAGTTAAGTGGGTGGGGCATGGTGACATATCACATCACCTACCCGGGGACATAGCTAAGTGGGTGGGGCATGGTGAGATATCACATCACTTACCCTGGGACATAGTTAAGTGGGTGGGGCATGGTGACATATCACATCACTTACCCGGGTATGTAGTTAAGTTGGTGGGGCATGGTGACATATCACATTACTTACTCGGGGACATAGTTAAGTGGGTGGGGCATGGTGACATATCACATCACTTATCCGGGGACATAGTTAAGTGGGTGGGGCATGGTGACATATCACATCACTTACCCGGGTATGTAGTTAAGTTGGTGGGGCATGGTAACATATCACATTACTTACTCGGGGACATAGTTAAGTGGGTGGGGCATGGTGACATATCACATCACTTACCCAGGAACATAGTTAAGTGGGTGGGGCATGGTGACAAATCACATCACTTACCCGGGTATGTAGTTAAGTTGGTGGGGCATGGTGACAAATCACATCACTTACCCGGGTATGTAGTTAAGTTGGTGGGGCATGGTGACAAATCATATCACTTACCCGGGTATGTAGTTAAGTTGGTGGGGCATGGTGACATATCACATTACTTACCCAGGGACATAGCTAAGTGAGTGGGGCATGGTGACATATCACATCACTTACCCAGGGACATACCTAAGTGAGTGGGGCATGGTGACATATCACATCACTTACCCAGGGACATACCTAAGTGAGTGGGGCATGGTGACATATCACATCACTTACCCAGGGACATACCTAAGTGAGTGGGGCATGGTGACATATCACATCACTTACCCAGGGACATAGCTAAGTGGGTGGGTCATGGTGACAAATCACATCACTTACCCTGGGACATAGTTAGTTTGGCAAGGCATGGTGACAAATCATATCACTTACCCTGGGACATAGTTAGTTTGGCAAGGCATGGTGACAAATCACATCACTTACCGAGGGACATAGTTAAGTGGGTGGGGCATGGTGACAAATCACATCACTTACCCAGGGACATAGCTAAGTGGGTGGGGCATGGTGACATATCACATCACTTACCCAGGGACAAAAAATGATGTGAGCAACACATTGGACTTCCACTTCTCTCCTCCGAACACTGAAGCAGCAAGAAATAGATTCACATTTACACCAGAAATCATGCTTAAGACAGATGCTCCTTCATCAGTACAAATACTCAACAGAGCGATGTCACATAAGAATTTCAAGTGAGTGAATATTGGTCACATCAGCAATAATAAATATCTCCTGAACTTGAATCAGTCTAGATATTATAACACACTTAGATGTAAGTCTAGTGAAGACTCAAAGACAGAAGTTTATCTTCACCCTGTTGACATACAGAATCTTGTAAAACAGATTGTATCTTCAAATGCAGTCAACTTACTTTTGTAGACCCTGGCAGAGATGTAGCCAGCTGGAGTCCCCAGGCAGACATACAACACCTGCAACAGACATGGTTACCTTGTATAGCACACAGAATCTTTACAATACAGGATCAATGTTACAGATACGGAACAGTAAAATTCAAGGATTTCAAATGTCACTTTCAAGGCGTTTTAGCTGGGTTATTATATAAGCCTTAGTCTGTCAATCAGTGTTTAATCCAGCATATAATATATCAGTTGTAGGACCTAAACAGCAGTATAAACATCACAAATTGTTCACAAAGATTTATTTTCAGAACCAACAAATAAGATAAATTAAGTCTGTCAAGCTAGTTTGGTGCTTTTCAAGGCTTTCCAAGCTAGTTTGGTGCTTTTCAAGGATTACACTAAAATCCAAGGCCTTTTCAAGCCTGTATGAACCTTGAGGACATAACAATGTTTCAGAGCTTCTGCAAGTAAGTGTGAACATTCATTAGCCAGGACAAAATAGCTGCATATTTTGGGACACAATCACAAGCTTTCTACTCACCATAGCACATGTCATGAGAGCACCTCTGTTGGCAGGTGACAGGAAACCAAGGCAGGCAAATACTGCAAGAAAAACAGGAATATAATAGTCACAATTGCACAATCCGCAGCTCGAGACATTATAGATCACAGGTGTTGTGACGCCAGCTTACCCAGTGTGATGAACATCATCTAACAACAGTACTAGACATTATAGATCACAGGTGTTGTGACGCCAGCTTACCCAGTGTGATGAACATCTAACAACAGTACTAGACATTATAGATCACAGCTGTTGTGACGCCAACTTACCCAGTGTGATGAACATCTAACAACAGTACTAGACATTATAGATCACAGCTGTTGTGACGCCAACTTACCCAGTGTGATGAACATCTAACAACAGTACTAGACATTATAGATCACAGCTGTTGGGACGCCAACTTACCCAGTGTGATGAACATCTAACAACAGTACTAGACATTATAGATCACAGCTGTTGTGACGCCAACTTACCCAGTGTGATGAAGATCTAACAACAGTACTAGACATTATAGATCACAGCTGTTGTGACACCAACTTACCCAGTGTGATGAACATCTAACAACAGTACTAGACATTATAGATCACAGCTGTTGTGACGCCAACTTACCCAGTGTGATGAATGTCATACAGAAGAGTTGAGCTCCATTGCCAGTGAAGACAGCAAGAAGCATTCCCTGACGTGGGGGACGGAAAACATCTCCATGAACAAGCTTCCATCCGAATTCTTCCTGAGCATCTTCCTGTAACAGTCATCATTAAACCTCATCAACAACATGGCTGGAAGATAGTCATGTTTGTTTATTTGTTGTTTAACACCGCACTCAGCAATACTTCAGCTATATGACGGTGGTCTGTAAATAATTGAGTCTGGACCAGACAATCCAGTGATTGACATCATGAGTATCAATCCATCCAATTCGGATACAATGACATGATAATGATTGCAACCAAGTCATCAATCACCACCCGATCCTGTTAGTCGCCACTTACGACAAGCATAGTCGTTTTTTACGGCAAGCATGGCAAGATTCGGATCTTCATGAGTCGGAAGATAGCAATGGGATGATTAGTGAGGACTCTCTGACCTATTTATCTCACTGTGAAAATGGAAAACACGTACTGAACTGTCCATCTGGTTGTATCTTGCGATGTCCTTGTGGAGAGTTCTCAGCATGATCATGGCCACCATACCAGACAGGAACAGTACAATCACCAAGGAGTTCATGATACTACAATCAGAAACATCCACATCATTCATACGGAGTAGCTCCTGTTATCAACTACTGTATACAGTGGTCCCTTGTTACTGCGCTCTTCGATGTAGCAATAACTCGGTTATAGTGCGCAGTAAAGCATGTTGGTCATCTACCACCTACGACTCGACCTTCGTTAAACTGCTGATCATCTATAACGCTCATCAATTATTTGGACCCTGAAGGTAGGGTTGTAGCGAGGGATCACTGCATACACAAGTGAGTGATAAATGGGGATTTTCTCCTATAGTATTTGAATCTAGGGACCCCTTAAATCCTTAACTTTTAGCCAAGGACAATGACAAGGACTCATTGACTCCCTATATAAGCTCACTTAACGTTCAGTTAGGTGAGCTAAATATACAACTTCAGTCATGTATGGCATGCATATTCAATTATAGATTGCTAGATAAGTATCTCCTACAGCATATACAGATTTCTTGTCAATAGTAAGCAATCAAACAGAATTATTGACTAAATGTCAAATTACCACAGATTCAATGTTCCCGTTCATGTCATAAAACATTTTCCAAATGAAACTCTTACAAAGTTTTTATTGCCTAACATTTATCAAAAAGCACCAAATACAAGTATCAGTGTTTGTCTTGGCTGCAACATCAACAACAACAGGTACCTGAACCACTGGATGTTTGTGTGGGGAATTGACTCCAGAATGTAGTCCCATCTGGATGACCATTTGATCTGCTTGTTTTCCTGGCAAACAAAGAATATATCTATCATCAGCAACAGATTGCTTCACTTATGACTTCTAACGTTCCATAGATCCATAACTATCTTCATTGCAAAATTAAAGATGCATTCAAATTAAAGTTGTTGGGTCACTGACAGATCTGAAGGAACAATCCCATGGGCATTTGCCAGCGAACAGTCATTTCATCATAGCTTTAATTTCCAAATTATTCAGGAGGTAACCGTAAATTAGCCTTACCACCCAGTAAACAGAGTAGGTGTAGTCAATTTTGACAGCGTCCGTCATGTCGCCTCCCTTGATGCCCTTCACAGGAGCATTCCCAGCACAGCCTTCTGGGCCCGGCTTGTTGTGCAAGATACTGAAAGTGTCAAGCATCATTCATGTAGTGGGCACACTATACAAATCATTACAAGAATTCCTACTGCTATCAAAACAACACTTTGGCAAAACCAATCAGTTACACAGGTGTCTGTAGGAGACATTTATAGTCATATTCTGTGGACAATTATTAGCTGAGCCTGCAAGACCCGGCTTTCTGACTCAGTTGCCCAGCTTTCTGAAGCAGTATGTACCTTCTGGGTTCCAGCTTGGCCCTGACAATGCGCCCACCCTTGTCAGCCAGATCAACACCCCATTCTTCATTAGTGCCAGAATGGTATTCAATGGTGATATCAACATGGTTGAAAACATAGTAAGTGTTAGCATCCTTGAATTCAGCCTGGAAGTAAAATTAAACTTTTCGATAAGGACATTTGCAATACTTAACATACAACTCACACAACATATGTAATGTAATGTAATTTGCTGAACACTCAAACAGACTATTAGAATCATGAAGTGATGTACAATAAAGATCAATACAACTGTAAATGTCAGCACAATTTATCACAGTAAGCACACTATCATCATAACAAAGTTCTAGGCATTCTATGTTGAATGTTCATGTCAGAATCTTTCCGAGGCAAGGGAGTTAACTGAGTATAAAAGTCAAGTTTTCACCCTTGCCGAATGAACTAGGCTGGAATTATATTTTGCTACCAGGACCAGACCAGGACATAATGGATGAAAATTGAAATTAAAAGTTAGGAAACCAAACAACATCATTTCAATTTGAATTTTTCAACAAATACACATTAAGAGTCTTCATTAAAACAATGTCAGAAAAGACAATTAAAAAAAGCAGCGATGCATCAAATACCTTCATGACACAGGCATCCTTCTGTCGTCCCTGGGAAGTGACAAAGCATCCAATTGGGAATCCGGTTGAACAGTAGCGCTTGTTGTTCTCCACGATGTAGCACCAGGTGATGGGCATGTTGTCCACAATCCAGTGATGCATGTAGTTGAGGGCGATACCACGACGCAGGAAGTTGAGCTTCTTCACTGACGTCTGGTCACCCTTCTTGTACTCCTTGTTACATACAGGCTGACATGTCACATTCTTCTTGAATGTAAACTGAAACACGAACATCCAATTGATGGTTGAATTGATACAGGCACTATAAGCAAAACTGTGAAAAGTCTGCATACAGTATCTCACAACCGTGTGATATTGATAAATAGATTAAACATTTGAATGTTACTGAACATGGCTCCAGTGTCCAACCCAGAATTGAAAATCAAGGGGGGACTCATCATGTAGAAAATAGGAGGGATTTTGAAAAAGTAGGGGGGATAATTGCTTTCTTCAAAAATGTCTTATTTTGTATTATGTACTGGAACATCATCATATAAAAGTGTAACAGATCAGAATAAAGAACTGAAATGAATAACAATGCTTTGTGCTTTTTTCTATTTTGATTAAAAAAGTCTGTAATTCTTTTGTTTTTGCGCGACATGGTCATTCACTATTCAAAAGATCGTCTTCTATGACAGTCGGCGATTCATAGTGTGATTTCAGAAACAAAACTAAAACGAACTAAAATGCTCAAAAATATTTTCAGAACTATTCAAGATAGAATATTTATTGTCTTTTAACATCTTGTCAAAGGTTTTCGATTACTAAACAACAAAATACGACATAATTTTGATCAAAGTTTTGATACGTTTTCTACTTTAGTAAATCAAATTTTGTTTCCTATGCCAATCCTATCGATAATTTATTCAGCAACCCAAGGGACGTCACTCGTGTTCGAACTTCCGGTTGTTATTGATCGGTCTTCGACAGTTGTTTACAATGTTTGCTGTGAACTGTCTTTCTTCGTTAATTGATTAAAGATTTAGTGAGTATTGAATCTAAAGGTAGTGATAAACAGCTGATAAAGTGAGTGACTGTACAAGAAATTACTGTGCGCGACAGATCGCGCTTTGATTTTTTTAAGAGGGGCGATTTGATTTTTTTAGAGCGAATTGCGCAATGGCGCGGCCTGGGTTGGACACTGTGCTCAAATAACATTAAATCCCAGGGAGGTCTGGATATGAACAGGATCGCCCCATGGATTCTCTAGCCATTGAAAGTTCAACAAACTACATGAGCATTATGCCACCCAAATGGACAGACACTGCATTATAACAAGGCACATTATCAAAGGGTACTACTTTTGACAAGGCAGTGCACATTATCAAAGAGTACTTCTTTTGACTAGGCAGTGTACATTATCAATGGGTACCTCTTTTGACAAGGCACTTAACATTATCAAAGGGTCCTACTCTTCACAAGGCACTGCACATTATCAATTGGCTGCTACTGACTAATTAAGAAATGTCAACTCACTGTGTAAGGAGATGAGCTTATCCTCTCTCCAAAGACCACCTGACCCAAGTTCTCCACTGGTGATGAAGGCTTGTCATCAACACAGAAGTCAAAACTGAAACAAGATACATTCCAAATATTTTGTTGTAAAAACAATGTTCCCGCTAGCACAGATATATGCAAGATCATTAACTAGACAACATAACATGGCTTTTCAGATTTTCATGGAAATAACTCAAAATATTGTCCCAATTAACATGTTGACAATTAAAGATATGGCTTACAGACTTAGTAAATGCATGTTAAAGTATCCCATAAGATCAATGTTTGTGGTTTTTTCAACATCATGCAGCACTTATGGACTTCATGTTCACAAAGTGAAATGTTACCATGGTTACTGGTAATGTGACGATAAAAGCAAAATGTTTACACCTCTACATTAGGGACACCATACAAAGCCACAACCATAACACAAGAAGCCTTCTTCCAAATATTGAAACACAATGTCAGACATACTAGGTGAAAAATGACTGTGACACTGTTAAACAGAAACCACCACTTACCTCTGGTACTCATAAGGCACAACCGTTTCCAAGGAATTAAGGCGGTTCACAAAGACTGGGACCTTGGTCTGAAAGAGAAAGTGGATTATGATAGTGTAATCATTGAAAACTTGTGCAGTTGTATGTGATGGTCAGGTCCAAAAATATCTTTCAACGCCTCTCCAACCTAGTGTAGGGTATTCATGGCTGTGTTGTATCGCAACTTGCATCCTGCAACATAACAGCTGTATCCAAGTTTAATGCATGCTGGCTGACTAAAGAGTACCACTTTCCAAGCTGAATCAGGGATCTTAACGTGTGGTTGTTTTACCTGTGGTGAGTAGAAACAGAAGGGGGCCTGACAACGTATTTTTTAGACACAGACACAAGAATGTACATTTGACCCAATCGTGTTTACAGTGCATTTCAACTGAAATATTATATGGACATGAAGATAGATTTTGAACCAAGAACATGTCCATGGTATTTGTAACATGCATTTCAACGGAGCTTGTGAAGGCCGATGCAAAATATACATCAGACTCTATAGGGTTATGTAAATGGGTAGATACCGCCAACTCGAAGACACAATTTCAGTGACTTTTTAGAAAAACTGGGAGTGAATTCGTAGACACATTTTCTGATAGGAGATAAGAGTTTCTGTATCAATCTCTATAAAAGATCACTGTCAGAACAGTTTCGAAATGGCCAACTGTTTCACTTTCGTTGTTGATGTAACTTTGTTACAATTTGACGGGAATACTAAAAAGGCAGTTTAAAAGATTTAGCTTAATTCCCTATTAATGAAATTTAGTTTGCAGATCTGCAGACCAAGTAAAGATGTCCTCACTTAACATATTGCAAGGATAGAAATTGGATACTACTTCGTCCATGTAGTCAAATTCCTTAGTCAAATTCTTCATGTAATTATCACGATTAAGATTGAAGATGTGGTCTTTGTTTCGAGGATTTATATCTCAGTGGTGCGTTTTGACTGGCATCCATAATGTAACCCTACTTGTTACTCCCATAGCTACTGGGCCAGTGAGTTACTCGCCAGGTGCAAAGACTGGAACCACTACACGCAATTTAACAACAAATCCGAAGAGTGACAACAAGAAAACTTGTTTGTAATTAAGCACCCAAACACAATTTCTATTTGTACAAAACCAAAATATTTAAGCTGTTCACAGATCGCTTGCTCATTTGAGTGATCAGACACGTCACATTCTCACAATTCTGTCAACAAACACTCCACTGGTAGCCAACTTCCAACAAGCTATGCACAGCTTTGGAAAACGGCAAATGCAGAAATTATAAATTGGTATGTCAATCTTATTAGCCATTTTGTGACTGCTAAGGGATCCTGTACAACTTACCTTACAAGTTGCTTTGGGTTGGTCAGATTCTTCACAGTACGTGACAGGGGCAAGACCCGGCAAATAAAACGCCTCGCTTACTAAAAACAAACTAGCGACAATGCAATACATATATGTGCCTTTCATGGTGTAATATGCTGATAATCACACTCTTTGAAATGGGAAAGGACCTTTCCCTGTTGGTGATAATTTCGTCTGACTGTGCCCCGTGTCAACAGCAGTATTCCAATATGGCTGCTACACGTCACCAAGGCTGCGTTTATGCGGTATGTTTCAGGGGTTATAGCTGAAACGGCACCTCAGCAAAACGCCACTGGGCGAAAACGGCCTTTCGATGGCTGCAGGCGAGAAGAATGTAATAAAAAATTAACATGCTGTATCACGTGACAACTGTGACCAGTGGACCCATCGTGTATGTGGTACCGGACTTTCTGTGGCCCGTTATCGATCAATTAGCCGGACAGGAAAACAGGAAATGACAATGTAAATACATCAAATAACAAGTAAATAAATCATATATACACTACTACATAAATCGTTGTTATCGTTAGTTAAAACAGAGGTGCCGTTTTCTCCCGACAGGCAGTAGCCGTTTTCGCCAAAGGCGGTGCCGTTTTCGCCCAAGAAATCGGTGACGTTTTGCTGAGGTGCCGTTTTAGCCTGCACCAATGTTTCAGACTACTATTAGGAACATCGATGCCGTTTTCGCCTGCGGAAAACGGTGACGTTGAGCTGGGGCCCCTTTTTAGCCTGTACCCGAAATATCTTTTTGAATGCACGAAAAACACGAACTTGATTGATAATCATACGATTCATCAATTCTAATACTATGTAAATATTTATGTATATCTAATGATACATTTCCTGATGTAAATTACTGATACATCCAAATCAAACGATGACAAATACATTTTACAAACGAACTTCAAGAGAGTTTGTATAGGCTCTAAGTATGAGTAAGTATATAAGTTTATGGCACAATGTGCAACAACTGGAGCATGTAAATAATAATAATAATAATAATAATAATAATAATAATAATAATAATAATAATAATAAATAAATGAAAAAACAATCTCGCAAAAAAACTCGTAAACGAGGCCGAACCATACGATTTTTTGCGAGTTTATTTTTTTATTAGTTACATGGCCCGGTTTGCGAGTTTGTTTGTTATTATTATTAGTAACATGGTCCTGTGCGTGAAGCTACGCTTTTACTACAAGAGAGCATAAATGTTTCCTCGATTTACCTTAGTTTGGACTCTGACGGAGATTGTGAAGGGCGGTGCAAAACCAACAGTGGGCTTTTACGAGAACGTTTATGAAGGAGTGAATGTTCGCTTTGTATTCGCGACCAGTGGATGTCGGATACAGTAAAGCGGGGTAGTACACATGCAGTTAGGGTAAATTCAGAATTTCTCAGATACGTTCAGCATTTCACAGCTAGTGTAAGTTCAGCATTTCACAGATAGAATATGGTCAGCATTTCACAGCTAGAATAAGTTAAGCATTTTACAGCTAGGACAAATTCAGCATTTCACAGCTAGGATAACTTCAGCATTTCAAAGCTAATGAAAGTTCAGCATTTCACAGATAGTGTAAGTTCAGCATTTCACAGATAGTAGAAATTCCACATTTCACAGATAGTAGAAGTTCACATGTATCGTGTATTTGCCTTTTTGAGAAGTAGAAATGAAAACAATGTTAATGTTTTCTGCTATTTTCTTGCTGGAACTATAGAAACACTTGTGTTATTCTGAGTTAGCTATACAACTTTTAGTAGTAGTAGTAGTAGTCGTAGTATTAGTAATAGTTAATAGTAATAGTCGTAGTAGTAGAAGTAGTAGTAGTAGTAATAGTTAGTAGTAGTAGCAGTAGTAGTAGTAGTAGCAACAGGAGTAGTAGTTGTAGTAGTAGTAGTAGTAGTAGTCGTAGTAGTAGTAGTAGTAGTAGTAATAGTTAATAGTAATAGTTAATAGTAATAGTCGTAGTAGTAGAAGTAGTAGTAGTAATAGTTAGTAGTAGTAGTAGTAGTAGTAGTAGTAGTAGTAGTAGTAGTAGTAGTAGTTAAACTGTGTCAAGTGCATCGAAATACCCTAAAGCTGTTTTGAGTCACTTGAGGGTTACATTGAACGCAACTATAGTGTAGCGCCAAAACGCGTCAAACGTTGTCGGCAGTTCCCGGAAATTTTCTCCACGGATATCAACGAAAGCCACCTTGAGGCTTCATGAATGGACTTGCCGATGCGAGCAGGTCATAAAGGTATAAACCTCGTACTTTGTCACGTTACGAGTCTCGGCCTTATTGTTACTCCCGTCTAACATTTACAATCAATAAAGATATAATCTCTAGCCTCTAGCTATTTGTGAGGCTTATCGACGTTTGAGTTACATAACGGATTTGACAGTCTTCACATGCAGCACGGTGTATACGCTGCAAGGCAGTGCACGTTTAAGAAACAGGTAGATACCTGTACGCTGATAATTCTATATGGTGAAGATAGGCTCATGTGCAAGATGAAGATAGGCCTATGTGCAAGATGAAGATAAGGCCAATGTGTTAATTCGCCAAAATACATCACCGGGGTGGGGAAATGACACAATGCAGTTCTTTTTTTATTTAATATATTTTATTAATATTAGTATATTTAATACATGATTAATACATTATTTAGGTACTGACCATTTATTATAGGGAGGGGGAGGTGGGGGTGGAATCTCCCTACCCCCAGTTTATGTAACATTTCTTCATGAGCACCCCACCCCTATAATAAATGACCAGCCCCAAAGTGAAATATCTGACGATGACGGTCTCATAAAATATAAGTTCCTATCGCCCGTGTGCATGTAATTAGCAGGGTCCTTTTTTTTAACAAATCATTATGTAGGACACACACACGTAGACTATAAACTTCATCTTCCACATGGCACGTATAGTTTGGAATTTTCTATCTGTTAAACATAATCCTAACCATGGTATTTCTCAGTTTTTAACCATTCACATTCGATACATGTTCTTCTGGTTGTAACTGGCCTTTAAATGACCTGTAGGTGTCATATCTAGAACTATCGAATAGTATAGATGTTCAATTTTGGAAAAGCCAATTATTTGCTCTTTTTCGAAATTCTTTTTAAACAATCGTGACTCAAACGTCATGCATACCCATGTATACCATGCATACCCAAAGACGTCTGATTTGTTAATTACTGACAGACAAGCAGCGGCATCACGCTGTAATGGTACATGCTTTAGAGGATGCAGAGGCGGACCCAGGATGGTGAACAGAAACACATGGAACAGACTGGCACGTGCAAAAGGAAGTCCTCCATAGATTTGTACTGAATGTTTGCGAAGACAGGAATCTTATGGTGGTCTTGGTAGAATATATTAAGGGCAACTTGGGCCAGAAAGGAAGGTCTATTTGAGCCCCAAACACATCAAGTAATGTTTAAAGATCACACGCGTAATGTGTACGATTTCAATACACACTGACCAAGTAGACATCTCTTAAGGTGTACAGATGTCCAGAGGAACCAACATCCCAAAGATGCCCTAAGATTATGGAGACCGTTTACGGAGATCGAATTCCTTTTACTAGAGACCATATACCGACCGACGTCGGTATAAGGTCTCTGCTTTTACCAATGCTTGACTATTTACCTCACCATTGTGCAATGCTGACCTATAGCTAGCAAGGTCCAATGTTGACCTGTAGCTAGCAAGGTCCAATGTTGACCTGTAGCTAGCAAGGTCCAATGTTGACCTGTAGCTAGCAAGGTCCAATGTTGACCTGTAGCTAGCAAGGTCCAATGTTAACCTGTAGCTAGCAAGGTCCAATGTTGACCTGTAGCTAGCAAGGTCCAATGTTGACCTGTAGCTAGCAAGGTCCAATGTTAACCTGTAGCTAGCAAGGTCCAATGTTGACCTGTAGCTAGCAAGGTCCAATGTTGACCTGTAGCTAGCAAGGTCCAATGTTGACCTGTAGCTAGCAAGGTCCAATGTTGACCTGTAGCTAGCAAGGTCCAATGTTGACCTGTAGCTAGCAAGGTCCAATGTTGACCTGTAGCTAGCAAGGTCCAATGTTGACCTGTAGCTAGCAAGGTCCAATGTTGACCTGTAGCTAGCAAGGTCCAATGTTGACCTGTAGCTAGCAAGGTCCAATGTTAACCTGTAGCTAGCAAGGTCCAATGTTGACCTGTAGCTAGCAAGGTCCAATGCTGACCTGTAGCTAGCAAGATCCTCCGATACCCATGACCCTGCAACCCCACACGAGGTGACACGGACACAGTATCACGTGAGATATGCTCCGTGTTCAGAAAACTGTCCAGTTTCAATATTTCAAATGTGTACTATGTCATTCATACCATGCAGTCTTTATGACCTTGATTGCACTAGGGAATCAGAACAAGCTGATGCTTTGAGGATATATTTACCCCGCGCGCTCCCCCCCCCCCAAAAAAAAACACACACACACACCCTACCCCACGCAAAGCTTGTAGAATGACTGAATTCAGCTGCAAATAGATATATTGAAACATTATATCACGTTGATTATTTCCCTTGAATTATTGTCGTGACTACATATATGCCAACCGCTGACCATTTCATACGCTAACATCAGCACACATAGCGAGTTTAGAGTAATTCCATGGTATTTGAATCATTCAGCTCTTAATATACCCACATGGCACAGTGAAATAGTGTGAAATATTTCTATCTTTCTATATTCATCAACAGTTTGTGTCGGATGTATTGGACATCTGTTGTTAGGATCGATGACAACATCGCTCACTCAACGTGGTGTACTTGTGACAGCAGTAGAGATACTCACGCTGCTGACTGCAGTACAGTCCAGTTCTAACTTACTAAGGACAATTCGCATTCTCTGCTATCACATGTATAAACTCCACAGTCACAGATGGATGGTAGGTAATGTGTGTGCCGTGTGGAAGTATGTATGCATGTGTGTGTGTGTATTTATGTGTATGTATGTGTACGTATTTGTGTGTGAGCACTTGTGTGTGTATGTATGTGTATGTATGTATTTGTGTGCATGTGTGTGTATTTATGTGTATGTATTTGTGTGTATTTATGTGTATGTATTTGTGTGCATGTGTGTATTTATGTGTATGTATTTGTGTGTATTTATGTGTATGTATTTGTGTGTATTTATGTGTATGTATTTGTGTGTGTGTGTGTATGTATGTGTGTGTGTGTATGTGTGTGTGTGTATGTATGTATGTATGTATGTATGTATGTATGTATGTATGTATGTATGTATGTATGTATGTATGTATGTATTTGTGTGTGTGTATGCATGTATGTATGTATGTATGTATGTATGTATGTATGTATGTATGTATGTATGTATGTATGTATGTATGTATGTATGTGTGATCGAGAAAGAGAGAGACATCGAGAGAGAGAGAGACATCGAGAGAGAGAGAGACATCGAGAGAGAGAGACATCGAGAGAGAGAGAGACATCGAGAGAGAGAGACATCGAGAGAGAGAGAGAGAGAGAGAGAGAGAGAGAGAGTGAGAGAGACGCCGCCGTGGGGAACGTTATTCGGATGCTTGTGTTGTTGAAAGAGACTAGTGGGTGGTCCGAGCATCATGGTGTTGGGTGGAATTGGTCTTGCACAGAGGGTCGGCCCTGTGGTCTTCCAGAAAATCGGTCCAGGGAGAACCATTGGTGTCACAGCAGCTTAGTACATTGATCAAGTCTTGAGACCACACGCCATACCTCATTCGGCACGTCGCCGCAACCACGAGTTTCATCAGCATGAAAACGCCCGTGCCCACACTGCGAGAGCAACAAGAGACTTCCTCCAGCAGAATGGCATCAGAACCATGCAGTCGCCTGCCCTCAGTCCCGATTAAAATCCCATTGAGCACCTGTGGGACCAGATTCAAAGACGGCTGAATGACGTCCGACTAAGGCCGACAACTGCAGCTGAACTGCGTCAGGCGTTCCTCAGAATGTGGGCTCAAGTGCCTATGGCCTTCATCCAACCGCCTTATCCGTTCCATGTATCGGCGTTGCACCGCAGTCATCAATGCACATGGCGGACACACGAGATACTGACTTGAGATGCCATTTTCTCAGAGACTAGTGTTGTGTTTCACTTTAAGAACATTTAAGAACATTTGACATTCAACCTGCCTCAAAGTATGTTTGCAGTGTTTGGACAAGTGAGGTTTCCCATGTATCTATCCATGGTGACGTTTCTTTTGCGGTTCAGTATATTTACAGCTTATAAAACCCCAACATACATTATCACATTTGTGATAACGGTTGTCTTTGCTATGAAAACCCCAATACTACCAGTAATTAGTATATGTTGTAGAATGACATACACATGACCAGTGGTGTGCACTTTCCGTGTTGGATATATTGTTTACAAGAGTGCCAGTGTCTCCAATAGTCGACTTCAGGACAGCAGCGTACAGCTACACAGCGACGTAGGAAAACAATTACAGGTGATTACAGGTGATTACAACTGCAGGTGATTACAGGTGATGTCCACGTTCCCATGACAACACCACGTCGAAGTTACAGCGACGCTTCTTTGATCGACATGCGCAATCCTTTCAATACGATGACGTGATATTCATCATTCATAGCTGTTCCCCGAGGGAAATAATCGATATTTTTGTTGTCCCCAAAGTAGGTGGACACAGCTTTCTTGGTGGATCTGGTTGCTTTAAACTTCTTGGTGTTGGTAGACCCGAAGTGTTTCCAGTCCCTGGATTCGTGTTTGTTCCCGGGACCCAATGCTGGATCCAGGTCTCATCACGTGGCAACAGCCTGATACGAAAGTCTCGTGATCCGATTGCATTCTAGGAACCAGTCCACAAACCATGAAGAATAGTTTCCATTGACTCATACGAAAAGCCTGCACTGAAAGAAAATGGTAGTCAAATTGATTGTCTAGAAAATGACGACTCTGAAAGTCAATTTGACTCGGCAGTTAGTAAAAACGATTAGCCCCTAATGATTCAAACTGACAACATGTGGTCGCATTGGTTAATTTGACTAGCCATATGAATCAAATTAAGTAAAACAATTGTCATTATGGCTGGAGCCAGAAGTCAAATTGACATGTCACATTAGTCAAATTGACTAGTCTCTTCAGTCAAACTGGGGGCGGTGGGGTAGCCTAGTGGTTAAAGCGTTCGCTCGTCACGCAGAAGACCCGGGTTCCATTCCGTGATATTGCTGGAATATTGCTAAAAGCGGCGTCAAACCATACTCACTCACTCAGTCAAACTGACAACTCCGGAGGTATAAAAGCAAAAGTGTCTGTCGTAGTAATCAGATACACCCTCATTGTCAGCTTCCTGTATAAGAGAAATACAGCAACAACACATTTATGAACACAAAGATTCACGGGATGAACACGGGATACGAACCTGCAACCTCTTGATGTGCAGTCCTTCACGCTCTCACCTGTGCTACGGAGATTGTTTATGACAATTGTGTTTAGACCCTAAACGTATTTAGATAGAACACACCAAATGTGTATTCCGTTCAGGACTGAAACACATTCCTAAACATGTCTTGTATGTGTTTACATTCAAAACACATTTTTACATCGTACATGAGTCAAATTCACAAACCCACTCGTCAAATTGACTTGTCCTTTCACGATTTGTCTGTGGGATCGACATCGTCATAAAGTATAACGCATCACTTCACCTTGGACAGGCTGCTGAAGTTCCATGAGGGTCGCCCATTCACATCTCAGTTAGGATGACTGCTGTTGAACTTATCTAGTCAGTACTCTTTTACGTGTGTCTCTCTGTATCCTGTTACCAGGTATGGGGTTTGTCAGTCAAATGACCAAATCAAGTGGGTTTTTTTCAATAACAATACTTACACCATTTTATATGAAGTACAGCTACTTTTCCTCGTCAAAGTCGATCCCATCTTTCAATTCGATTAAGTCCAAATACTTGCTGAAAGGGAGAAAACCCTGTACAGAGCAATGGGATGCCGTCACAGGAGATGTATAATTCGTGTTTCCAAGCATCACGAGCTTCCCTTTTCCCGTCAAATTGCGTTACTTTGACATATGCTATTTTTATAGCCCTCTGACTCGCATTTATCAAATGAAGCCGGTAAAACATTCTTTTGTGATGCTGGTGGTTGATCGACAAGAGCGGGGGTCATATTAACTACATTATGGTATTTTTATGGTTTTGGTTTCATAAACTACATATGCTACCATGGTGAAGGGCTACCTATAGGGTAACACAAATGAAGGCTGACTCTTTACAGATTTATCCATTTCAATGCAATGGTGTAGGGTACCTCAGAGTCACTGTATCAGAAAGTCACCGGCCAAATTGTGAAATATGACTCAACAAACACAAGTCAATACTAATATATTTCACAAAAAATAACAACCACCTAGATATGCCAGCTTCAAAACCTTCTAATATGCCCTCATACAAAAACAGAGTCTGGATGAGACTTCGTCATTGAGCAACAACCACGCAATCAATGAAGTCACAGAACAGACCAGCAGACCCACTTTAATCACGTCTTTTAATCCGGTTGCCTGGATCTGACGTTTGTATGTATATAGATACGACCCCTCCTCGATGACACCGGGACACCCAATCATCTTTTATCCAGTCATCATCTCATCACCACAATCATCAAACGAAGCAACAGCAGCACAAACTATGGAAGCAATACCAAGTGTCGGATTCCAAGTACCGGTTTGAAACGAAGCATGGCAAACCAGTTGTGATAGTACCCTATTTGGATGGAGAATCGGTTATGAGTTGAGATAGCGCAGTGCCAATGGAACCGAGAAAGGAATATTTCGTTATGTTGGCGTTTGTACAAAGAGTTTAAGATCACTCATGTTTTAATGATGTTCAAAGAAATTTCTGTCAACATGAAATATTATACAAGAATCGGTGACTAAAGCGTTACATCGAAGTTTGCCAGTTACGGAAAAGGACGAATGATAACGAAATGTCTCATTTTCAAGTATGGCCGAGTTTATAGTTAGGGATGCTCGCGTCGATGATTGCGATGAAATACTGCGACTTATTAAGGTGAGAGAGTTGTAGGTGATAGATGAAGACATTTTGCGACTTAATAAGGGGCAAGAGTTGAAGGTGGTATAAGACATACATATTATGGCGGGAGATCAAGTTGTAGGCGATGGACGATGACATACTGTGATTTATAAGATGAGGGAGTTGTTATGTGGTAGGCGATTTCATACTGCGACTTTAAGACCGTAAAGGTGGACATGGTCAGACTGGGCTGTAGAAGGTGGTCATGATCGGATGGGATTGTAGAAGGTGGACATGATCAGATGGGATTGTAGAAGGTCGACATGCTAAGATGGGATTGAAGAAGGTGGACATGATCAGATGGGACTGGAGAAGGTGGACATGATCAGATGGGACTGAAGAAGGTGGACATGATCAGATGGGACTGAAGAAGGTGGACATGATCAGATGGGATTGTAGAAGGTGGACATGATCAGATGGGACTGGAGAAGGTGGACATGATCAGATGGGACTGGAGAAGGTGGACAAGGAGAAGTTGGGACTGGAGAAGGTGGACATGATGAGATGGGACTGGAGAAGGTGGACAAGGAGAAGTTGGGACTGGAGAAGGTGGACATGATCAGATGGGACTGGAGAAGGTGGACATGATCAGATGGGACTGAAGAAGGTGGACATGATCAGATGGGACTGAAGAAGGTGGACATGATCAGATGGGATTGTAGAAGGTGGACATGATCAGATGGGACTGGAAAAGGTGGACATGATCAGATGGGACTGGAGAAGGTGGACAAGGAGAAGTTGGGACTGGAGAAGGTGGACATGATGAGATGGGACTGGAGAAGGTGGACAAGGAGAAGTTGGGACTGGAGAAGGTGGACATGATCAGATGGGACTGGAGAAGGTGGACATTATCAGATGGGATTGTAGAAGGTGGACATGATCAGATGGGACTGGAGAAGGTGGACATGATCAGATGGGACTGGACGAGGTGGACATGGTCAGATGAGATTGTAGAAGGTGGACATGATCAGATTGGACTGGAGAAGGTGGACATGGTCAGATGGGACTGGAGAAGGTGGACATGATCAGATGGGACTGTAGAAGTTGGACATGATCAGATGGGACTGAAGAAGGTGGACATGGTCATATGGGACTGGAGAAGGTGGACATGATCATATGGGAGTGAAGAAGGTTGATATGATCAGATGGGACGCGAGAAGGTGGACATGATCAGATGGGACTGAAGAAGGTGGACATTATCAGATTGGACTGTAGAAGGTGGACATGATCAGATGGGACTGAAGAAGGTGGACATTATCAGATTGGACTTGAGAGGGAGGACATGATCAGATGGGACTGGAGAAGGTGGACATGATCAGATGGGACTGGAGAAGGTGGACATTTTCAGATGGGACTGAAGAAGGTGGACATGATCAGATGGGACTGGAGAAGATGGACATGCTCAGATGGGACTGGAGAAGGTGGACATGGTCAGAGGGGACTGGATAAGGTGGACATGATCGGATGGGATTGGAGAAGGTTGACATGTTTAGATGGGACTGGAGAAGGTGGACATGATCAGATGGGACTGGAGAAGGTCGACATGATGAGATGGGACTGGAGAAGGTGGACATGATCAGATGGGAGTGAAGAAGGTTGATATTATCAGATGGGACGCGAGAAGGTGGACATGATCAGATGGGACTGAAGAAGGTGGACATTATCAGATTGGACTGGAGAAGGTGGACATGATCAGATGGGACTGGAGAAGGTGGACATTATCAGATTGGACTTGAGAAGGAGGACATAATCAGATGGGACTGGAGAAGGTGGACATGATCAGATGGGACTGGAGAAGGTGGACATTATCAGATGGGACTGGAGAAGGTGGACATTATCAGATGGGACTGAAGAAGGTTGACATGATCAGATGGGACGCGAGAAGGTGGACATGATCAGATGGGACTGGAGAGGGTGTGTATAAGTATAAATTAGACAAATATTGATATTGGGACACAAACTATATGGAATGGAACTTCTGTATTGCTTATCGAGGGGTTGCTGAAAGGTTCTGAGCCTGACTGGGAATGATGTACAGTCCGCCATTAACAGCATGTATTACGTACAACAGTTTCCATGCTTACAGGCAGCACATTTCTGCAGGCATCAATAGTAGGTATTCTCTGTTGCTGAACATAATTTGCTACAACACTGTCATCAAGTATCTTAAACTGAAAGGGTCATACAAAACACAGCTGCACGTATTGTTACGAGAAATTCAAAATGGACTCCTGCTACTTCTTCTCTGATGCCGCTACTTTGGTTACCCCTCAAAGTGAGAATAGATTTTAAACTACTGACATAAGCCTACAAATGCTTTAATGAATCAGCCCCATGGTATATGATGGAACTTTTGCCAAAATACTAGCCATCCAGGTCTCTCCGTTCTGAAAGTGAACACTTGCTGCAAGTGACAGAAACCCGCTTGAAGACTTTTGGTCACAGGTCTTTCCAATAGTATGATTAGAACAGTCTACCAACAGAACTTAAACTCTCACCACCATTCAAGGCTCATCTAAAGAACTACCTTTTCAACCAGTACTATTCAACCTGAAATCAACACCCTCGCCTTGACTTTTCCTTGCTGTAGCACAACTTGCTTCAACATATAAAGCCACGAGCATGATTTCAGTGAATGGAATCTGGCGCATTATAAATGAACCAGGCTTGTCAAACATAACGGCAGTTTTCCCGAGGCAAGGGAGTCCAGTTTCCACCCTTGCCGAACGTGGCTGAAATTAGCTATTAGCTATAACCAGTAGCTATTACAAGTCATGTCCCTTCTATGTCCCTCCTAATGACCAATCATATTCCATAACTCATATTGTGGTGCCCAGTCAAGACCATCTGATCGCTGATCAAGATCTAATTTGTAATAAAAAGTGTCTTACCTTGCAAAGTGCATCAGATCAGGTGTGCACCTTCATTAATGACATGAAAAGATATGGTAAATATCTGTCGACGCCTAGTTGACGGTACACATCTTTTGCAAATCCTTCAGTCGACAGAAATCTGCACGTTAAAATCCATGTTGCTTACAAACCGGATGTCGATTTCGTTACGCGATTTTGATTGGACTATGCATAGACTCGTTAGTCCAGCCAAAATGTAACCCAAAAATTCCGGCCTAATTCGGCAAGGGTGGAAACTGGACGTTTATAGTCGGTTAACTTCCTTGCCTCGGGAAGATGCATAACGGCACGTTGGGTTCCAAGGCTTCTGATTCCTGATCAGAAACACTCCAGGTTCATCACTCTTGTGAGGTTTTACATAGTTTCCAAGAACTCCCAGCTGATTTTGTAGAGGGATTTGTAACCTTACCTGGATGAGTCTTGGGTACACCACTGTCAACAAGTGACAGTCAACGCAGTTGAAACATTTAGCGTATCCTCCTCCGGGGAAGGCAAAGTCTGTTCCAACAACCGGCAAGGCGATGTCTTCTGGGATTCCAAAGGAATGCAACTGGTGGAATACCTCCTAAGTGGTCAGACCATAAATGGCCAATATTATGCTCCTCTGGCTAAACGTCTTGGAAAACTCACTAAAGATGTGGTGTTGCCCCAAGACATGCAGTGCATCTGTGCTCAAGTCTGTTGTCTCCATTCCTGCAGGGCATGACTGTTGCTTTGAACTCATTGACCATATGTGGCACCGTCAGTTTTCCACCACTTCCCACACTCGAAGAATTAATTGCCTGGTAAGTATTATGCAAATTTTATGATGATGACGTCATATCTGCTGTGGTGTAAGTGTTACACCACCAGGAGGTATCCCACAACAGTGAGAACCAGGTACTCCAGTATCGTTGGCAGAAGTGGGTGGACCTCGAGAGGGGATTATGTTGAAAAATAATTAGCAACTAAGTACATCCATTGTTCGGCCCAGAACGTTTTAGTCACCGCTCGTAGCATTGCCCCACATGTGACTCAAAGACATCTTAAACTGATTGGCCCTGAAGGGGTGGTATATTTGCCCTTGTCTTGGTTTGTGTAATTGTCCCCCAAGTGATCCATAGCTACATTCAATTTCAGAGTAATGTATACATCTGATGTATTAGCCCCCAATATATGAGTATGGAAGTCAATATCGTGTATGAAGCTCACTGAAGTATCGTTGTGTTACGTTACAGGGCTTGGCGGAGTTTGAGAAGAAGCTGCACCTTTTGCGGACTGATACAGAGAGTAAGTTGACATCTAGATTAACTGCGTCATATAAAGAAAATATTACATAAGAAACACTGAAGACAATATTGTCAAAAGTGGAATCCTTTTTGGTCTTTACCAGTACCTGGGCTGTTGATGTTCACACTAAACTAATGTCATCAAAACTGTTACCACAAGATATAATGGTTGATAAGCACAAATAAGACATGACTTTAACGCTGAGAAAGTATTGCAAGTATATATGCACATACACTGTAACTTGGGACATAGCAGAAGTAGGGGATATCGAAAATCATATCTGACTTCTGTCAGAAACAACATGCATATGTGGCCTATTTTGTGTTGCTACTTGGTGATAACGGAAAGCTCCTATACGCACCTTTCACTGCGCGTGCATCTTGTGACGGTCCTTTGCACGTGTAAAATATGCATTTAGGGATTTTGCTCTTGTATTGGAAGCTTAATTAAGGCAGTGTGAATCCAGCTGGCCGAAGAGGCTTGATGACAGCACGGTTACAGCACGCACCTGATCATCGTTTGGTGTCCAATGTCTAATGCTAGGCATGCTTCAGATTGGTAGAAGTCAGCATATTGTACACTTAATGTGTTCTCAGTCTGTGATTAGCAGACACATTTATACGTTGAACCAGTACTGTAGAGCTACAGCAGTCATCCAGGGTCGTTTCATCAGGATCCGTCTCGCCAACAGCATCTCATTTCATCTGAATCTATGTTGGATCTGTGTTGGAACTGGATCTCGATGACCACGTGTAACCCCACTTTGACCGATCACCTCAATGCGGCTGATGTAGGGGGAATAGCCGATGGTCATGTGACCTCTGTCGAATCCAGATTGAGTCTTGACCTCCTTGAACGGCGTACTCGTGTTTGGAAATGTGCCATAGAACGTTAGCGGACGTCACTGTCTGTCCATCAGTATTGCGTTGATGATATTGCCTTGGTATCAGAATGATGGACAGAACGCCATTACACAGCGGCCAGGGGAGCGTCACAGGACAGTATTACCGTGACAACACAGCTCTGCCTATCGGACTAACATCTGGTGTTGACATGTTGTCTTTCATGATGACAATGGACGTGTCCATCATGGTCGGACTGTCACTGCATAATCGAAACAGCAACACCACCACATAACACAAATCGCAATTTCCTCCACCGACCGCGTATGGAACACCATCGGAACACCTCAACATCGCCTCCGCCGTTTTCACTTTCAGAAGAGTTGGACAAGACATCCCAAAAGACCAGAGGCCAGTTTACCAGAAACATGCCACGTCGCATCAACAACTGCTTGTTGTATTCCTGATTGGCACTCATGTAAAATGCGTGTTTTAGAATGCATCATTTGCATCTCGTTTGATGAACCGTTTTCCACTCAATTTCCCTCTTGAATACTTGATTCCTTGGAGAGGCATTAAGAAGTTGGATTAGTTACTTGATAACGGTGTTAGAACCTCCACCGAAATGTCTCTCCCACTTGTAAAAATGAAATTGTTCATTCATACATGTATATCATAATCTTACCTTAATGTTAACAGCCACTCATAAACAGCATGGGACACCTCTACATATTGGATATGCTCTACTTTCTTAATAGTATATGAAGTATATGTGTTAGAGAAAGTGTAGCATAAAGTGTATAAACTACACAGTACAGACATACGACAGCACTGTTATGTGGCTACATGTTATGCGTCTACATGTTATGCGTCTACATGCTATGTGGCTACATGTTATGCGTCTACATGTTATGCGTGTACATGTTATGCGTCTACATGTTATGCGTCTACATGTTATGTGGCTACATGTTATGCGTCTACATGTTATGCGTCTACATGTTATGTAGCTACATGTTATGCGTCTACATGTTATGCGTGTACATGTTATCTGTCTACATGTTATGTGGCTACATGTTATGCGTCTGCATGTTATGTGGCTACATGTTATGTGTCTACATGTTATGTGGCTACATGTTATGCGTCTACATGTTATGCGTCTACATGTTATGCGTGTACATGGTATGCGTCTACATGTTATGCGTCTACATGTTATGCGTGTACATGGTATGCGACTACATGTTATGTGTCTACATGTTATGTGTCTACATGTTATGTGTCTACATGTTATGTGTCTACATATTATGTGTCTGCATGTTATGTGTCTGCATGTTATGTGGCTACATGTTATGTGTCTACATGTTATGTGTCTACATATTATGTGTCTGCATGTTATGTGTCTACATGTTATGCGGCTACATGTTATGTGTCTACATGTTACGCGTCTACATGTTATGTGTCTACATGTTATGTGTCTACATGTTATGCATCTACATGTTATGTGGCTACATGTTATGTGTCTACATGTTATGTGTCTACATGTTATGTGTCTGCATGTTATGTGTCTACATGTTATGTGTGTACATGTTATGCATCTACATTTTATGTGGCTACATGTTATGTGTCTACATGTTATGCGTCCACATGTTATGTGTCTACATGTTATGCGTCTACATGTTATGCGTCTACATGTTATGTGTCTACATGTTATGTGGCTACATGTTATGTGTCTGCATGTTATGTGTCTGCATGTTATGCATCTACATGTTATGTGGCTACATGTTATGCGTCCACATGTTATATGTCTACATGTTATGCGTCTACATGTTATGCGTCTACATGTTATGTGTCTACATGTTATGTGGCTACATGTTATGTGTCTGCATGTTATGTGTCTGCATGTTATGTGTCTACATGTTATGTGTCTACATGTTATGTGTCTGGATGTTATGTGTCTACATGTTATGTGTCTACATGTTATGTGTCTACATGTTATGTGTCTGGATGTTATGTGTCTACATGTTATGCGTCTGCATGTTATGTGTCTGCATGTTATGCGTCTACATGTTATGTGTCTACATGTTATGTGTCTACATGTTATGTGTCGACATGTTATGTGTCTGCATGTTATGTGTCTACATGTTATGTGTCTGCATGTTATGTGTCTGCATGTTATGTGTCTGCATGTTATGTGTCTGCATGTTATGTGTCTGCATGTTATGTGTCTGCATGTTATGTGTCTACATGTTATGCGTCTACATGTTATGTGTCTGCATGTTATGTGTCTGCATGTTATGTGTCTGCATGTTATGTGTCTACATGTTATGCGTCTACATGTTATGTGTCTGCATGTTATGTGTCTACATGTTATGTGTCTGCATGTTATGCGTCTACATGTTATGCGTCTGCATGTTATGTGTCTACATGTTATGTGTCTACATGTTATGTGTCTACATGTTATGTGTCTGCATGTTATGTGTCTGCATGTTATGTGTCTACATGTTATGCGTCTGCATGTTATGTGTCTACATGTTATGTGTCTGCATGTTATATGTCCACATGTTATGTGTCTGCATGTTATGTGTCTGCATGTTATGTGTCTACATGTTATGTGTCTGCATGTTATGTGTCTACATGTTATGTGTCTGCATGTTATATGTCTACATGTTATGTGTCTGGATGTTATGTGTCGACATGTTATGTGTCTGCATGTTATGTGTCTACATGTTATATGTCTACATGTTATGTGTCTACATGTTATGTGTCTACATGTTATGTGTCTACATGTTATGCGTCTGCATGTTATGTGTCTACATGTTATGCGTCTACATGTTATGTGTCTGCATGTTATGTGTCTACATGTTATGTGTCTGGATGTTATGTGTCGACATGTTATGTGTCTGGATGTTATGCGTCTGCATGTTATGTGTCTGCATGTTATGTGTCTACATGTTATGTGACTACATGTTATGTGTCTACATGTTATGGGTCTATATGTTATGTGTCTACATGTTATGTGTCTACATGTTATGTGGCTACATGTTATTGGCTACATGTTATGCGTCTACATGTTATGTGGCTACATGTTATGTGGCTACATGTTATGTGTCTACATGTTATGTGTCTACATGTTATGTGGCTACATGTTATTGGCTACATGTTATGCGTCTACATGTTATGCGCCTACATGTTATGCGTGTACATGTTATGCGTCTACATGTTATGTGGCTACATGTTATGCGTGTACATGTTATGTGTCTACATGTTATGTGGCTACATGTTATGTGGCTACATGTTATGCGTGTACATGTTATGTGTCTACATGTTATGTGTCTACATTTTATGCGTCTACATGTTATGCGTGTACATGTTATGTGTGTACATGTTATGTGCTACATGTTATGCGTCTACATGTTATGCGTATCCATGTTATGCATATACATGTTATGTGGCTACATGTTATGCGTGTACATGTTATGTGTCTACATGTTATGCGTGTCCATGTTATGCGTGTACATGTTATGTGGCTACATGTTATGCGTGTACATGTTATGTGCTACATGTTATGCGTCTACATGTTATGCGTGTCCATGTTATGTGTCTACATGTTATGTGTCTACATGTTATGTGTCTACATGTTATGTGTCTACATGTTATGTGTCTACATGTTGTATGTCTACATGTTATGTGTCTACATGTTATGTGTCTACATGTTATGCGTCTACATGTTATGTGTCTACATGTTATGCGTCTACATGTTATGTGGCTACATGTTATGCGTCTACATGTTATGTGTCTGCATGTTATGTGTCTACATGTTATGTGTCTACATGTTATGCGTCTACATGTTATGTGGCCACATGTTATGCGTGTACATGTTATGCGTGTACATGTTATGTGTCTGCATGTTACATGTCTACATGTTATGTGTGTACATGTTATGCGTGTACATGTTATGCGTGTACATGTTATGCGTCTATATGTTATGTGGCTAAATGTTATGCGTGTACATGTTATGTGGCTACATGTTATGTCTGTACATGTTATGTGGCTACATGTTATGCGTGTACATGTTATGCGTGTAGTCCTGGTATGAGATATACTGTCTATAGATAGAGCATTGATCGCAGGTTCCAGGAGCGTATGTCTCGTGATACAGAAGATATGAATTCAGCCCATCTGCCAAGGCTCATATCCTCTACAATAGGGGTTATAAGTTTGACTTCGTCATCTGCACAGTCCTCAATACGCATGTATTGTTCGAGGTTTAAAGAGTCAAATAGATGTTCATAGAGGGTGTTCCTTGCATCATGTGTACAACATCGCACTCCTCATCACACATTAAACACTGTCCAGGTGTTATTGGTAGTGTTCCTAGTTTCACAAGTGCATACATTGGTCTAGTTGGTATATTGTACAGAATACACATATTCCACAGTCTATGAGGTACAAGCTTACTGTGAATTTTAATAAATCTGTTTAATTCAGGGTGATCTCGCAGACTCGTGTGCCAATGAGCAGTTTCATGTTCTGTTATTTTAGTCTGTACGGTTTTGTTCCACACATCCTTGGATGGAAACTGGTTAGTTTTCATAAAGTGAACTATTATGGACCATAATTCATATTTCTTTGCCACATTGAGTAGATCATGTGTTACAGACTTTCTTTTGTCACTGCCTCTTATATATTGAGCACACTTGAAATAGAACACCTTTTTCGGGGCATATCTGTAGCTGCTTCTACACATCCTCTCAAGGAACATCAGCTACATTTTGTCAATCACAGATGTCATTGTCCACAATCCCAGCGTCTGAATAGTTGCAACGGTCGAAGATCTTACATGAAAATTTTGTACATTACGTGCAAAGTAGCGCTGGAGTTTTTCAATTTCATTGTGTTCTGTCTTGGACATATTTGACCACAGTTCACACGCGTAGAAGGCACCTGGAATTATTACTCTACGCCATATGTTCATACAGCAGACTGGGTTCAGACCACCTGCTCTTAGTCCAATATCTCTCAGGGAATTCAAATGCTTCCTCGCCTTGGCGCAAGCTCTCCTGGTCCTTTCGGATTCTAAATGAGTACTGATAATAGAACCTGCATATATTGTGTTCGATTTCATTTCCAGTATATGGTTACCTAGTCTAAAAGAACATGGTTGGTTGATTTTGTTTCCACCTTTAAACACCAGAACACAGCTTTTGCTTGCATTATATGTCAATCTCCATTGGCAAGCATATTGATGTACAGTCTGTAAGGACATGCATATGCCACTACTTGTTGAGCTTATGAGAGTTGTGTCATCCGCGAGTAGGACAACTGGGAAGTGATCACGTCCAAGCATAACACCTTGTTTCAAATGGTCAAGGCGGATTATAAACTCGTTAATATACACAAGGAACACCCAGGCTGATAAGACACGTCCTTGTCCTACACCTTGTCCGATTGGGAACGTTCGACTTGTCTCACCGGCATATTTGACACATGCAGTAGATTCGTGATACGACTGCCGTATGATAGGCCAGGCTTTCCCTTGCACACCAAGGATGAATAATTTTAGGAGCAGTCCATTGTGCCAAATGCGATCAAACGCTTTCTCATTATCAAGAAACACAGTGTATACATTGGAAGACCTTTCCGTGTAGAAATATATGACTTCTTTGAGTATGTAGGTAGCTATGTGTGCACCGTGTTCTTGCCTGAAGCCACATTGTAATCTATGTGGGAAGTCGGGCTCCATATATTTGATATGTCTCTCAATTCTCTCTAATAGGATCTTTTCGAACAGTTTTCCCACCACGGACGTCAGAGTGATACCTCTGTAATTTGCAGGATCCGATCTGTCCTTATTGTTTCCTTTATATATTGGAATAATTGTTCCAGATCTCAACAGTGCAGGGCTGTAGCATGTTCGTATCATCATGTTAAACAGTTGGGTTAAGTGTTTTAGAAGCATATCTCCAGCGAAATAGATATGTTCATTTGTTATTTGGTCCGGTCCTGGTGATTTTCTCATTTTTAAGCTTTGTTTCAGTCGTTTTAGTTCGTGTATTTCTATGTCTCTCTTCAGTATAGGATCATCGTCCAGAAGTGGTATCTTTGAGATGTTGTTTATTCTAGAGTCCGTCTCAACACGAAAGTCGTTGTGAAACTCCGGACGGTCAAGAGGTGAAAATAAATCTGCAGCGTTCTTTGTACTTGAGGTGTGTATTTACAGTCTTAGATTGTCTTTGTTTCTTTACAGTCCTGTAGAATTCTGCAATATCTACTTCACATGCTGAGTTTATTTCAATATATTTTTCTTTATTCCATTGTCTTTTGCAACGTCGGAAGTCACATTTAGCCTGTTTGTATAGGGTATACGAGTCGTTACCGGCACCCCGAGGCCTGTCTTCTGCTGACCACAATCTTTTCGCCTGGCGCATCTTGTAATGATAGAGGTCAAGATTTGAACTCTTCCAGTAAGGTTTCAGATGAGCTCTATAGTGTCCACGTGGTATGAACTTAGCAGCAGTCGTGTTTAGTGCGCTGACAATCGAGTCAAAATAACTCTCTATTACATCAGCTCCTATATTCCCATTGTCAAGCATTACATCACCAAGCAATCTGTGAACCTCGGCTTCATACATACTTAGTTCAAAGTGACTAGCTTTTGTCCATTTGTGTGGAGTCGACGGCATGTCCGCTTTACATGAAGTGCTGTTTAGCTTGTCATCATGTATGGACACTATAACAGGGAAGTGATCAGACACATCGAAAGGAGTTGAATCATATATGCGTGTCTTGTTGACAGATAGTTGTAGATGTTGAGGTACAAATACATAGTCAATTATGGACGATTGTGTGAAGTTCTTGTTCCTCCATGTCATTAGTTGTCCTACTACTTTACCGCTGTCATAGGAAGATACCATATTCCGCACAGACAGATAATCTATGAGTAGGCGTGATCGATGCGAGTTTTGATTATTGGTTATGTCTGTGTTGAAGTCGCCGCACAGGATAGTATGACTGGTTTGTGAGAGTTCATCAACAATGTCGAATGTTTCCTACATGTTATGTGGCTACATGTCATGTGGCAACATGTTATGCGTCTACATGTTATGCGTCTACATGTCATTCGTCTACATGTTATGTAGCTACATGTTATGTGGCTACATGTTATGTGGCTACATGTCATGCGTCTACATGTCATGCGTCTACATGTTATGTGGCTACATGTTATGAGGCTACATGTTATGCGTCTACATGTTATGTGGCTACATGTTTTGTGGCTACATGTTATGCGTGTACATGTTATGCGTCTACATGTTATGTGGCTACATGTTATGCGTCTACATGTTATGTGGGTACATGTTATGTGGCTACATGTTATGCGTCTACATGTCATTCGTCTACATTTTATGTAGCTACATGTTATGTGGCTACATGTTATGTGGCTACATGTTATGTGGCTACATGTCATGCGTCTACATGTCATGCGTCTACATGTTATGTGGCTACATGTTATGTGGCTACATGTTATGCGTCTACATGTTATGTGGCTACATGTTTTGTGGCTACATGTTATGCGTGTACATGTTATGCGTCTACATGTTATGTGGCTACATGTTATGCGTCTACATGTTATGTGGGTACATGTTATGTGGCTACATGTTATGTGGCTACATGTTATGCGTGTACATGTTATGCGTCTACATGTTATGTGTCTACATGTTATGTGGCTACATGTTATGTGCTACATGTTATGCGTGTACATGTTATGCGTCTACATGTTATGTGGCTACATGTTATGCGTCTACATGTTATGCGCGTACATGTTATGCATGTACATGTTATGTGGCTACATGTTTTGCGTGTACATGTTATGTGGCTACATGTTATGCGTCTACATGTTATGCGTGTACATGTTATGCGTGTTTATGTTTTGTGGCTACATGTTATGTGGCTACATGTTACTTGTCTACATGTTATGTGGCTACATGTTATGCGTCTACATGTGCGTCTACAGTGTCAAGTAAAACACAGCTGGACCACAGTGTTTAGTATGACACAGCTGGACCACAGTGTTTAGTAAGACACAGCTGGACCACAGTGTTTAGTAAGACACAGCTGGACCACAGTGTTTAGTAAGACACAGCTTGACCACAGTGTTTAGTAAGACACAGCTGGACCACAGTGTTTAGTAAGACACAACTGGACCACAGTGTTTAGTAAGACACAGCTGGACCACAGTGTTTAGTAAGACAAAGCTGGACCACAGTGTTTACTAAGACACAACTGGACCACAGTGTTTGGTAAGACACAGCTGGACCACAGTGTTTAGTAAGCCTCAGCTGGACCACAGTGTTTAGTAAGACAAAGCAGGACCACAGTGTTTACTAAGACACCACTGGACCACAGTGTTTAGTAAGACACAACTGGACCACAGTGTTTAGTAAGACACAACTGGACCACAGTGTTTAGTAAGACAAAGCTGGACCTCAGTGTTTAGTAAGACAAAGCTGGACCACAGTGTTTAGTAAGACACAGCTGGACCACAGTGTTTAGTAAGACACAACTGGACCACAGTGTTTAGTAAGACACAACTGGACCACAGTGTTTAGTAAGACACAGCTGGACCACAGTGTGTAGTAAGACACAGCTGGACCACAGTGTTTAGTAAAACACAGCTGGACCACAGTGTTTAGTAAGACACAACTGGACCACATTGTTTAGTAAGACACAGCTGGACCTCAGTGTTTAGTAAGACACAGCTGGACCACAGTGTTTAGTAAGGCACAGCTGGACCACAGTGTTTAGTAAGACACAACTGGACCACAGTGTTTAGTAAGACACAATTTGACCACAGTGTTTAGTAAGACACAGCTGGACCACAGTGTTTAGTAAGACACAACTGGACCACAGTGTTTAGTAAGACACAACTGGACCACAGTGTTTAGTAAGACACAGCTGGACCACAGTGTTTAGTAAGACACAACTGGGCCACAGTGTTTAGTAAGACACAACTGGACCACAGTGTTTAGTAAGACAAAGCTGGACTACAGTGTTTAGTAAGACACAGCTGGACCACAGTGTTTAGTAAGACACAACTGGACCACAGTGTTTAGTAAGACAAAGCTGGACCACAGTGTTTAGTAAGACACAACTGGACCACAGTGTTTACTAAGACACAACTGGACCACAGTGTTTAGTAAGACACAGCTGGACCACAGTGTTTAGTAAGACACAGCTGGACCACAGTGTTTAGTAAGACACAACTGGACCACAGTGTTTAGTAAGACACAATTTGACCACAGTGTTTAGTAAGACACAGCTGGACCACAGTGTTTAGTAAGACACAACTGGACCACAGTGTTTAGTAAGACACAGCTGGACCACAGTGTTTCGTAAGACACAACTGGGCCACAGTGTTTAGTAAGACACAACTGGACCACAGTGTTTAGTAAGACAAAGCTGGACTACAGTGTTTAGTAAGACACAGCTGGACCACAGTGTTTAGTAAGACACAACTGGGCCACAGTGTTTAGTAAGACAAAGCTGGACCACAGTGTTTACTAAGACACAACTGGACCACAGTGTTTACTAAGACACAACTGGACCACAGTGTTTAGTAAGACACAGCTGGACCACAGTGTTTAGTAAGACACAGCTGGACCACAGTGTTTAGTAAGACACAACTGGACCACAGTGTTTAGTAAGACACAGCTGGACCACAGTGTTTAGTAAGACACAACTGGACCACATTGTTTAGTAAGCCTCAGCTGGACCACAGTGTTTAGTAAGACACAGCTGGACCACAGTGTTTAGTAAGACACAGCTGGACCACAGTGTTAAGTAAGACACAACTGGACCACAGTGTTTAGTAAGACACAACTGGACCACAGTGTTTAGTAAGACACAACTGGGCCACAGTGTTTAGTAAGACACAACTTGACCACAGTGTTTAGTAAGACACAGCTGGACCACAGTTTTTAGTAAGACACAACTGGACCACAGTGTTTAGTAAGACACAGCTGGACCACAGTGTTTAGTAAGACACAACTGGACCACAGTGTTTAGTAAGCCTCAGCTGGACCACAGTGTTTAGTAAGACACAACTGGACCACAGTGTTTAGTAAGACACAGCTGGACCACAGTCTTTAGTAAGACACAACTGGACCACAGTGTTTAGTAAGACACAACTGGACCACAGTGTTTAGTAAGACACAGCTGGACCACAGTGTTTAGTAAGACACAACTGGGCCACAGTGTTTAGTAAGACACAACTGGACCACAGTGTTTAGTAAGACACAGCTGGACCACAGTGTTTAGTAAGACACAACTGGACCACAGTGTGTAGTAAGACACAGGTGGACCACAGTGTTTAGTAAAACACGGCTGGAAGAGTGTGTAAACTGCTGTCATTGACCTATAATGGAAAGAGAAGCTTCATGTACTATTTCTTAATACAAATTACTGAATGTCTCTGTTTACAAGACCACTGCACGAGATTTAATAAACACTGCAACGTACCTGAGTATTTATACAAAGCAAACAAGCTAAATGGCCCAATGATTTTGATATGTGTCCCATCTTAAGACCCTCACAGTTACACCCAGGTGTTTTCGAAACCTTATATCAACGCCTTTAGGTCAGCATCTTCGGGGAACTTAATGTGAGGGGGACCCATTTCATCCGCAAGTGCAGTACACACATTTCTCGTACACATTTCCCCACCGTTGACTTCCCTACTCCAAATAGGTTCCCCACAGTTGGGCACTCATCTTACGATGCCAGCCAATATATTGCTATGGCAACCTGTTGTCCAGCGCAAGTGTTTTTCTGATGACAGTTGACTATGCTGGTAGAGCCGTAGTGAGTTATTGACACATGAATTAAATGTTTCCCTTGTCATTCTAATATTCATCACACTGACTATCGGTGAAAGTTTCTTTCACAATTTCATTCCCCCTCTGTCGTGATCTAGGCCTTGTTCAAACGCTCCGTTCCTGTGTTAGTCCTGACGTTAAACCAGCACATAGGAAATAGGAGAAACGTCTTCTGAGCCTTGATACTGCCAGTCGTGCCATTACGACAGACCAAGAAGAAATCGTCGATTCTCTTGTTTTAAGGGGAGCAAAACGTGGAGTTGCACACGACACTAATAAAACATGTGAACGCAAAATATCTATACTTTTACATACATAAATAGATTGACTCCACAATTACATATACCCCTGTGTATGTCTGTCCATGTGAACAGGGTATGGGATATGTATAAACGGGTACTAATACATCATATCTGTAGTTATTCTACCTATCATTCAGACACTTAAATGTGTGGACAAAACGTTGCAACAAAATCACCTTGTTATTCAGACGAATCCTTGTCCAGCAGAACTGCATGTACTTCATCTGTATGTACTCGATACCACAGCGTGGTTTATCCAGGACAACAGTAACTGTTAACTACTTTGTGCCGATATCTCCATTTTTCACATGTTGATGGTACGATTAATTAAATGCATATGGTTTACATATACCTATATCTGAGAATGGAGAATGGATACATATACATGTATATTGTTTGAATATTTAGTGTGTTTTCAAGTCTTGGTTATTTCCTACAGCTTTTATTAGACTCACTGAACCTGCATGCAAATGGACTTTGAACATCCTGTCTAGCATCCAGATAGTGTCTATCAATGATCATATCTCTGCTTTTGTGGTGATCAAGTGTGCGAAAAGATGAACCTTTCTATAACAGCTTTGAAAAGGAACGGCTTTGGTGAGGATAAAGTGTTCCACTGTTTTGTTGCTGAAGCGAGGGACAACAAAGGAACAGGTCAGTGATTACAAGACATGACCTGATGTGGTATCTCCAGTTGGTGTGGTGTGCACAATATCAGATAGCAGATTGTTCAGAACGCTGTCGGATCCACAATATAGAAACTCAGCTAATGATCTCTGTCAGACTGCATCACACACTCCCATCAGTTTTACAACGTCCTTTATTTGCGTTTTACAATTTCACCACCTTGACTAAAATTAACTCAATTTGCTCATATATTAATTATTATTTGGAATTATGTTGCATGTTGAAACATGTTTCCTTTATTTGCGTATTTTGATATTTGACCCTGCTGTTTCAGACAGACCCCTGCTTGTAGGCTACCTGTTGTATGTGTGGTGTTTCTTCTCACTGTCTGGGCGTGTTTTGTACGTGGAGGATCTCTATGTTGATGAAGACTACAGGAGGAAGGGCGTTGGGTCAGCACTGTGGGCCTGTGCAATGAAGGTGCGGACACAACCTCATTCCTCACCCGTTTGCTTTCCTTCTCCAGTAGAATACGTCCCCATCAGCCAGGCTTGTCTTATGAGGTGACGGAATAGATCCGTTGGTCAGGCTCGATACCTGGTTTATTTCTTGGCATCGTATCTGACTACGTGGGACTTTGCTCATAATACCAATCATTGGTTTATCTGGTCCAGTCCCCGGAATATTTACAAGCGACCACCACATTGCTTAACTATTGCTGGGTGTCACTGGCGTTAAACAACAAATAGACAAAGTTACTTGCTCTCAAATAATTGTTTGTCCAAGACATTTGTAGTAATACGATTTTATAGTTCCTATTGGTTGTTGTTAAAGTGTTAATTTTGAAGGAACGCATAACGATCTTTCAGGAGTATAATTGCAGTAGTGCACAATATAACGTCATATACAGCATGTTCAGTGAGTTAAGCGAACCTGTAGTCTACTGTCTACTGTCTACTCTACATGGACGTGTAACGTTCCTGATTCTTTGTAAAAATATGTAACACTCGAACGGGTCACAGCGCTTGTCATGTTTCCCTATACCGTGTGCACCTTGCAGGTCGCCTTGGACAAGCGCAGTGCACAGATGCAGTGGTGTGTGACCGGCTGGAATACATCCGCCATTAACTTCTACAAAACGTTAGGATCAGAGAATCTGGGGAAGAACGAGGAATATATCTCATTTATGCTGAACAAAGACTCTATGAAATCTGCATATTCCAGGATATCACGCGACTGACCTCGTCAGTGTTGGAGGTATACTTGCGAGGCCCTGTGTCCCAGGGGCCACTGGTCGTCATTTGTGTCTTGATTATCATATTTGGTTTTGTCAAGCAATCAGGTCAAGCAATCGCTCATCACACAGAAAGCCCGGGTTCGATTCCCAACATGGGTACAATGTCTGACACAAGCAGGTGAATCAGGACTACAGTACACCGACACAATCAGGTGACCCAGGGCCACATTACAATGAGACAATCAGGTCAATCAGGGCCACAGTGCACTGACACAATAAGGTGAATCAGGGCTAGAGTACACTGGCACAATCAGGTGAATCAGGATCACATTACACTGGCACAATCAGGTGACCCAGGGTAACAGTTCACTGACACAAACAGGTGAATCAGGGTCACAGTACACTGGCACAATCAGGTGAATCATGGCTACATTACACTGACACATTCAGGTGACTCGGGGCCACACTACACTGACACAATCGGGTGAACCAGGGTCAAACTACACTGACACAATCAGGTGACTCGGGGACACAGTACGCCGACACAATCAGGTGAATCAGGGCCATGGTACACTGACACAATCGGGTGAATCAGAGCCACTGTACACTGACACAATCAGGTGAATCAGAGCCACTGTACACTGACACAATCAGGCGACTTAAGGCCACGGTACGCTGACACAATCAGTTGAATCAGGACGACGGTACACTGACACAATCAGGTGAATTAGAGCCTAAGTACACTGACACAATCAGGTGAATCAGAGCCACAGTACACTGACACAATCAGGTGAATCAGGGCCACGGTACACTGACACAATCGGGTGAATCAGAGCCACAGTACACTGACACAATCAGGTGAATCAGAGCCAGAGTACACTGACACAATCAGGTGAATCAGAGCCACTATACACTGACACAATCAGGTGACTCGGGGCCACAGAACACTGACACAATCAGGTGACCCAGGGCCACAGTACACTGAAACAATCAGGTGACTTGGTGCCACAGTACACTGACACAATCGGGTGAATCAGAGCCACTGTACACTGACACAATCAGGTGAATCAGAGCCACTGTACACTGACACAATCAGGCGACTCAGGGTCGCACTACAATGACACAATCAGGTGACTCGGGGACACAGTACGCTGACACAATCAGTTGAATCAGGACGACGGTACACTGACACAATGAGGTGAATCAGAGCCACAGTACACTGACACAATCAGGTGACGCAGGGCCACGGTACGCTGACACAATCAGGTGAATCAGGGCCACAGTACACTCACATAATCAGGTGACTCGGGGCCACAGTCCGTGACATAATCAGGTGACTCGGGGCCACAGTACACTGACACAATCAGGTGACTCAGGGTGATAGTACACTGACACAATCAGGTGACGCAGGGCCACGGTACGCTGACACAATCAGGTGAATCAGGGCCACAGTACACTGACACAATCAGGTGACTCGGTGCCACACTACACTGACACAATCGGGTGAATGAGGGCCACAGTACACTGACACAATCGGGTGACGCAGGGCCACGGTACGCTGACACAATCAGGTGAATCAGGGTCACAATACACTGACACAATCGGGTGAATCAGAGCCACACTACACTGACACAATTGGGTGACTCGGGCCACAGTACACTGACACAATCAGGTGAATCAGAGCCACAGTACACTGACACAATCAGGTGAATCAGGGTCACAGTACACTGACACAATCGGGTGAATCAGAGCCACAGTACACTGACACAATCGGGTGAATCAGAGCCACAGTACACTGACACAATCAGGTTAATCAGGGCCACAGTAAACTGACACAATCAGGTGACGGAGGGCCACAGTACACTGACACAATCAGGGGACACAGTACACTGACACAATCAGGTGAATCAGGGCCACAGTACACTGACACAATCAGGTGACTCGGGGCCACAGTTCACTGACACAATCAGGTGACTCGGAGCCACAGTACGCTGACACAATCAGGTGAATCAGGGCCACAGTACGCTGACATAATCGGGTGAATCAGAGCCACAGTACACTGACACAATCGGGTGAATCAGAGCCACAGTACACTGACACAATCAGGTGAATCAGGGCCACAGTACACTGATACAATCAGGTCACTCGGGGCCACAGTACACTGACACAATCAGGTGAAACAGGGCCACAGTACACTGACACAATCAGGTGAATCAGAGCCACAGTGCACTGACACAATCGGTTGAATCAGAGCCACAGTACACTGACACAATCAGGTGAATCAGGGCCACAGTACACTGACACAATCAGGTGAATCAGAGCCACTCTACACTGCCACAACCAGGTGAATCAAAGCCATGGAACACTGACACAATCAGGTGACTTAGGGTCAAAGTACACTGACACAATCAGGTGAATCAGGGTCACAGTACACTGACACAATCAGGTGACTCAGTGTCACGTTACACAGACACAATCAGGCGACTCAGTGCCACGTTACACAGACAGAATCAGGTGAATCAGGGCCACAGTACACTGACACAATCAGGTGAATCAGAGCCACAGTACACTGACAGAATCGGTTGAATCAGAGCCACAGTACACTGACACAATCAGGTGAATCAGAGCCACTATACACTGACACAATCAGGTGACTCCGGGCCACATAACACTGACACAATCAGGTGACCCAGGGCCACAGTACACTGAAACAATCAGGTGACTTGGTGCCACAGTACACTGACACAATCAGGTGAATCAGAGCCACACTGACACAATCGGGTGAATCAGAGCCACTGTACACTGACACAATCGGGTGAATCAGAGCCACAGTACACTGACACAATCAGGTTAATCAGGGCCACAGTAAACTGACACAATCAGGTGACGGAGGGCCACAGTACACTGACACAATCAGGGGACACAGTACACTGACACAATCAGGTGAATCAGGGCCACAGTACACTGACACAATCAGGTGACTCGGGGCCACAGTTCACTGACACAATCAGGTGACTCGGAGCCACAGTACGCTGACACAATCAGGTGAATCAGGGCCACAGTACGCTGACATAATCGGGTGAATCAGAGCCACAGTACACTGACACAATCGGGTGAATCAGAGCCACAGTACACTGACACAATCAGGTGAATCAGGGCCACAGTACACTGATACAATCAGGTCACTCGGGGCCACAGTACACTGACACAATCAGGTGAAACAGGGCCACAGTACACTGACACAATCAGGTGAATCAGAGCCACAGTACACTGACAGAATCGGTTGAATCAGAGCCACAGTACACTGACACAATCAGGTGAATCAGGGCCACAGTACACTGCCACAACCAGGTGAATCAAAGCCACTGAACACTGACACAATCAGGTGACTTAGGGTCAAAGTACACTGACACAATCAGGTGAATCAGGGTCACAGTACACTGACACAATCAGGTGACTCAGTGTCACGTTACACAGACACAATCAGGTGACTCAGTGCCACGTTACACAGACAGAATCAGGTGAATAAGGGCCACAGTACACTGACACAATCAGGTGAATCAGAGCCACAGTACACTGACAGAATCGGTTGAATCAGAGCCACAGTACCCTGACACAATCAGACGAATCAGGGACACAGTACACTGACACAATCAGACGAATGAGGGTCACAGTACACTGACACAATCGGGTGAACCAGAGCCACTGTACACTGACACAATCAGGTTACTTAGGGTGAAAGTACACTGACACAATCAGGTGACTCGGGGTCAAAGTACACTGACACAATCAGGTGAATCAGGGTCACAGTACACTGACACAATCAGGTGATTCGGGGCCACAGTACACTGACACAATCAGGTGACTCGGGGCCACAGTACACTGACAGAATCGGACGAATGAGGGTCACAGTACACTGACACAATGAGGTGAATCAGGGCCACAGTACACTGACACAATCAGGTGAATCAGAGCCACTGTATTCTGCCACAATCAGGTGAATCAAAGCCACTGTACACTGACACAATCAGGTTACTTAGGGTGAAAGTACACTGACACAATGAGGTGACTCGGGGTCAAAGTACACTGACACAATCAGGTGAATCAGGGCCACAGTACACTGACACAATCAGGTGATTCGGGGCCACAGTACACTGACACAATCAGGTGACTTGGGGCCACAGTACACTGATACAATCAGGTGACGGAGGGCCACAGTACACTGACACAATCAGGCGACTCAGTGCCACGTTACACAGACACAATCAGGCGACTGAGTGCCACGTTACACAGACACAATCAGGTGAAATCAGGGCCACGTTACACAGACACAATCAGGTAAATCAGGGCCACGTTACACAAACACAATCAGGTGAATCAGGGCCACGTTACACAGACACAATCAGGTGAAATCAGGGCCACGTTACACAGACACAATCAGGTGAATCAGGGCCACGTTACACAGACACAATCGGGTGAATCAGGGCCACGTTACACAGACACAATCGGGTGAATCAGGGCCACGTTACACAGACACAATCGGGTGAATCAGGGCCACGTTACACAGACACAATCGGGTGAATCAGGGCCACGTTACACAGACACAATCAGGTGAATCAGGGCCACGTTACACAGACACAATCAGGTGAATCAGGGCCACGTTACACAGACACAATCAGGTGAATCAGGGCCACGTTACACTGACACAATCTTGTGAATCAGGGCCACGTTACACAGACACAATCGGGTGAATCAGGGCCACGTTACACAGACACAATCGGGTGAATCAGGGCCACGTTACGCAGACACAATCAGGTGAATCAGGGCCACGTTACACAGACACAATCAGGTGAATCAGGGCCACGTTACACAGACACAATCAGGTGAATCAGGGCCACGTTACACAGACACAATCAGGTGAATCAGTGCCACGTTACACTGACACAATCAGGTGAATCAGGGCCACGTTACACAGACACAATCAGGTGAATCAGGGCCACGTTACACAGACACAATCAGGTGAATCAGTGCGACGTTACACAGACACAATCAGGTGAATCAGGGCCACGTTACACTGACACAATCTTGTGAATCAGGGCCACGTTACACAGACACAATCAGGTGAATCAGGGCCACGTTACACAGACACAATCAGGTGAATCAGGGCCACGTTACACAGACACAATCAGGTGAATCAGGGCCACGTTACACAGACACAATCAGGTGAATCAGGGCCACGTTACACAGACACAATCAGGTGAATCAGGGCCACGTTACACAGACACAATCAGGTGAATCAGGGCCACGTTACAGAGACACAATCAGGTGAATCAGGGCCACAGTACACAGACACAATCAGGTGAATCAGGGACACAGTACACAGACACAATCAGGGGAATCAGGGGCACAGTACACAGACACAATCAGGTGAATCAGGGCCACGTTACACAGACACAATCAGGTGAATCAGTGCCACGTTACACAGACACAATCTGGTGAATCATGGCCACGTTACACAGACACAATCAGGTGAATCAGGGCCACGTTACACAGACACAATCAGGTGAATCAGGGCCACGTTACACAGACACAATCAGGTGAATCCATGCCACGTTACACAGACACAATCTGGTGAATCAGGGCCACATTACACAGACACAATCAGGTGAATCAGTGCCACGCTACACAGACACAATCTGGTGAATCAGGGCCACATTACACAGACACAATCGGGTGAATTAGGGCCACGTTACACAGACACAATCAGGTGAATCAGGGCCACGTTACACAGACACAATCTGGTGAATCAGGGCCACATTACACAGACACAATCAGGTGAATCAGGGCCACGTTACACAGACACAATCAGGTGAATCAGGGCCACGTTACACAGACACAATCAGGTGAATCAGGGCCACGTTACACAGACACAATCAGGTGAATCAGGGCCACGTTACACAGACACAATCAGGTGAATCAGGGCCACAGTACACAGACACAATCAGGTGAATCAGGGACACAGTACACAGACACAATCAGGGGAATCAGGGGCACAGTACACAGACACAATCAGGTGAATCAGGGCCACGTTACACAGACACAATCGGGTGAATCAGTGCCACGTTACACAGACACAATCTGGTGAATCATGGCCACGTTACACAGACACAATCAGGTGAATCAGGGCCACGTTACACAGACACAATCAGGTGAATCAGGGCCACGTTACACAGACACAATCAGGTGAATCAGTGCCACGTTACACAGACACAATCTGGTGAATCAGGGCCACATTACACAGACACAATCAGGTGAATCAGTGCCACGTTACACAGACACAATCTGGTGAATCAGGGCCACATTACACAGACACAATCAGGTGAATCAGGGCCACGTTACACAGACACAATCAGGTGAATCAGGGCCACGTTACACAGACACAATCTGGTGAATCAGGGCCACATTACACAGACACAATCAGGTGAATCAGGGCCACGTTACACAGACACAATCAGGTGAATCAGGGCCACGTTACACAGACACAATCAGGTGAATCAGGGCCACGTTACACAGACACAATCAGGTGAATCAGTGCCACGTTACACAGACACAATCTGGTGAATCAGGGCCACATTACACAGACACAAACAGGTGAATCAGGGCCACATTACACTGACACAATCAGGTGAATCAGGGGCACAGTACACTGACACAATCAGGTGAATCAGGGGCACAGTACACTGACACAATCAGGTGAATCAGGGCCACAGTACACTGACACAATCAGGCGACTCGGGGCCACAGTACACTGACACAAGCAGGTGAATCAGGGGACACAGTGCACAGACACAGTCTGGTGAATCAGGGCTATTTGTTATGTCACTTTTTGCATTAAAATTTCATCGAAACTGATGTCAACTAACACCTTAAGAATATACTATTTATTTATAAATGTTGCAGAAAAAATCTTGGTACTCGCAAAGCCTTTAGAACATATAGCACTGTGATGATCCATATACAAGTTCCCTTAGAACCGCATGGAAACAATAGACTACAGTTAAGTTAAGCATAGCGGAGTTGTGCCCCCTTTCTGTTCCCCAAATGGTTCAAATGATTTGACAGCAAGTCACGTTTCGGAAAAAAATAGTAAGTTATTCTTTGCTTTGTATGTGTACCTTTATACATAACCATACAAATGTATTGCATTAGTATGTCGTTCATATATAGAACACTATTTCCTCCGCTCACGGTGTCAGTGAAGATGTCACGTTAAAGTTTCTGGTACAAATTAAGTACCTTTATAAGTGAACTATTGAAAGTTTCAAACTTTGTTGTGTTATTTTACGCAGAACGAAAATTGGACACGATTCATGACTGTCTGCTTTTCAAATCAGTCTTATAGTTGTGATATGATACTGCATGATAATAAAGTTTACATTCTGTCTCCCTGCTGAATTGTATGGAGGTAAATCAAGTGCCACACGAAGACAATTCTCTCACAATTTCCACTTTTAAAATTGATAAAATTGTGCGTCAGAAAAATAACTCGGCATCTAGGGGTAAAATCCGAATCTGTTAAAGAAGACAGTTAATTATTATCGTGCTCATCTTTGAGAGTATATCAGCAGTGTCGGAAATAACATGTCATCCTTACAGTGTTCCCTATCACACTTTCTGTCACAAAATCGAATTATTAAATACCATGTCATTCATGCGTACTCGCGAGTTCGACGTCTGACGTCTGACGCCTGGAGCCGTTTTTCAGTTCGCGCCATATCGGCTCATTCCTCCCCACTCGGTATCGTGTAGATTACGGAATGGGACGAGTGTGCCAAATGGCATAGGGATCATTCGTAAGTGTCCGTACACTAAAGTCACGAGACACCATGCCTACCCGTAACCTTCGTAAGTGTCCGTCACCTCTTGACATAGTCAGAGCAGATAATTAAACAAACACTACTGTGGGTATTCTAAGTGTTTCCCCCCACAGCAAACACATGAGAATAGAGAAACAAAATATTCAGTGAACTTTGTAACATTTCTGTACACACGTCACATGTACACCGGTACATTCTATGTCCGCTTCAATCACTTTCATCCCATTTCTTCACCGACATCAAATGTGGCAATGTGGCGGCACAACTGCAATACTTTCAGCACAACACTATTCATGTGGGGATTTAAAACAATTATATTACAGAGAAGAAACGGACATGTCAACAAATTCATGATTTGTAACAACTTTTCTTGTATTTGTGCACTCAGTTGTTTGTTGTGCCATTTCCCAGAAATGTAGGAAATGTGTGATAAACTGATCGATTACCGCAGATTAATAATCTTAACAATATTCATGTGAGGATGCAAAATGGTCAAGTAGAAAACAACATATTTAGCTAACCTTGTTACATTCTTGTACACAACAAACAACACATAGACAGGTAACTTCTATGTCCGCCTCAGTCAATACAATCACATTATTTTTGACAGTTTAAATAGACATGTCACACTTACAAGTTTACACAATGTCATGTTTATTTTATTTCCTATGCGAGGGCGTAATAAATAAGTGACTTCTTAGAGTCAGTCATGGTGATGTCCACCCCGCTGACCACCTTCATGTTGACTGTGAAGAAACCTGGCCGCCCAACACTAAACATGGGGAGAAGAGACTCCCTCCACTCAACATCCAACTTGGCCAAAACAATCTCCCTGTCGAGATCGATGAAGGCGAGTCTCCCCCTCCCCACATCCAGCACAACGCCATAGTTGAGGGTGAACTGTGTGCCGCGTGTGGCAGACATTGTGTTTCTGTAACACTCCCCCCGCTCCCCCTGCTGATACACGCTGGTACAGATACTCCCCCGGTGTCTGCCACATCTCCATACACAGACACACCAGGAGCGGCGCTGTCCACAAACATACGGCCCACTGTCCACCTGGCTCTCCTCCCCCACACCCATCTCCAGGACAAGAGGCCATGGCCCCCCACCCACCACACCCACCCTGGAGTGGGTCTCCCAGTATCGTGGTGTGTGTGGGGCAGGGGTGACATTAGAGGGGGGTGGAGGAAGGGGGATGGGGGGTGAGCTACAGGTGCCGTGGTATATCTGTAACCTGCCGCTGCCTCTGTGTCGTGTGGCGGGCCGCGAGTTGACCAGCTCACCGTCTGTAGTTACGTGGCAGTAGCCTGTGTTGGCTCGAGCAGCGCCCAGTTGTAGTTTAGGACCTGGAAATATACATTTTGTTTACAGTTTACAAAATTTTCTGACTTCAGATAACAAATTTGTCATTTTATTGTGAACCTCGTTTCAATGTTTACAAAACACCGCACTGAACGATCGGCTGCCATGTTCGTCTGTCTGTGAATTTCAACATAACAATGCCCTAAATATTAGCAATAACGCTGTGAAATTATTTGAGTGGGTATTCAAAAAAAATTCCATACATTTTTATGTGCATTTGTAAACAGATGAATGCTGTTTAAAATCCTTTTTCACAAAGTTGTAGTTGAGCTGGTTTGTGTCAGCAATCAGAAGTAGACGACAACAGCCTAAATATACAAGTGTTTCCACATTATTTCATGATAAAACTATCATCATGGCAATTCTAAACTCTTCTTGTACAATTTTGTAAACAATAAGATGGAAAAAGCTGTTGTTTGACGATATTTTTACACGTGAGTGTTCAACAGACACAGTGTGAACAGGTAACTTCTACGTCCGCTTCAATCACTGGCCACAGTTTCGGCACACTCGCTGGGCGGGAGGATGTCGCGTTATGTGTTGTGACTGGGACACGATGTAGTTTATTGTCACATGACGATTATTAAAGATGTTGTCAAAGATATAATTTAATACATTCTCAGTATTTAATGCACCCACTTTTATAACTGTTCCCACAGACGTAAACATGGAAAAACTTAACAATATATAAATAACAACGATCTACATTGAGCAGTAGCCTATATTATCCTGCGGATAGACAAGTCAACAATGCTAAATGATCACTGACTAATTTGCCGTTGTGTAAGTATTGTAGTGGCAGTAGAATGTACAATACATGTAATTGTATAAAATAATTCAATTATTACAGGCCATTTGATTTTGGTTTGAAAGTATTAATAAAATATCTTTTTTTTATCTTTCTCAGTGCACCATTGTCACGTTTGTAAAACGGGAATATCACAAAATTTGGTGTTGTATTCCCGACACACTGATCAATGTGTTGACTGAGTGCGATACAACAGGGACACTGTTTTTAGTATGACGGGGTGACAGGAATTGTAATTGAGGTATTGCTTGGAATCGGTTGGTGTGTAATATACATCTGTTTCAATGTTATTGTTTGAAATTGTAACCATTACATCTAGAAACGATATATTGTTATCGCTCATCTCTAAAGTAAAGATTAAACCTGGATGGAGTGTCTGTAAACTATCTATCAAACTCTTCATTCCGATTCCACAGAACAAAACAATCATCTAAAAAGCTTTTCCATTTATCTTGAAATCCCTGTCCAAATTCAATGCCGAAGTTTTCATCACTTTTTGAGTAGTTATTCCTCTAAATAACCAAGTACAAGGGTTGTATAAGTAGGGGCCATTTTTGTCCCCATTGCTGTGCCTTTAATTTGTTTGTAATGCGAACCATCAAGATTAAAAGTGTTATTGTTTACAATAAATTTAATACTATCGATAACGAAAATGTCTTCTCGGATTTCCGAACGGTGTTTATTAATCAAGTATTCAATAGCTTCTGTGCCGAGATCATGGGAATGTTTGAATATAAACTAACTACATCAAAACTGACCAACTTTGTACCATTTTCGACTTAGGCGGGAAGTTGGTTCAGAAAATCAGTGGTATGTTTTATGTAGCTCTTGACATGTTTAGCTATTGATTTCAACACTTTATCCATAAGGTCACTGATTCTGTGTATGGGACATTTGGGTCCTGCAATTATTGACTGTAATTTTAAATCATTTACATGGGCTATTTTGACATAAGCAGAATTCAATGTTCCACATTTTTCATGGATCTGTGCGCTCTTATGAACTTTAGGGCGGCCATAAAAGTTACTTTCTTTCGATCCAAAATTAATTAAATAATCCTCTTCGTTTTTAATAAGGCATTGAGAATGTGAATATACTAATCTTTTAAGATTAAGTAATACAGATTTTTCAGAACTGTCTGAAAGCGTTCTGTAACAAGATTCGTCTTTTAAAATTTCCAATGAGAGTTCATGGTAATAATGCTGTCCAAAGTTATTATAGCGCCTCCCTTACCAGCTTCTTTAATAACAATTGAATCGTTTGATAATCTGTTAAGAGCCGCTCGTTCATGTTTTGTTATGTTTGATTTACCTTTTTGAGGGTTTCCAGTAAAGGGTAAATCTTTGAGGCGGTTAATAACATTGTCTTACACTTTGTTACTATCAGGTATTGGAGTGAAGGTGCTTTTGTTTCTACCTAATGAAGTATCTTCGTTATTGGCATCAATATCAAACTGATTAGTAATCTCAATTTTCTACAAAAATCAGACACATCTGTTTCTAGTTCATGTAAATCCTGTTTCAATGGAGTGGGGGTGAAATTCATACCTTTAAGTTATACAGAAATGTCCTCCTCTGTCAGATCTACACAAGATAAGTTGATCACTTTTGATTTGCAATACAACCTCCAAATATTTATTCATTTACCCGAGCGATAATTCTCGTTAGCAGTCAGATTCAGAAATGTTCTTTCTCATATTGACCACTGACGCCAATGTTTTCAAGACAGAATTCGAAAACGTTAAGAGTGAGTGAGGGAGTAGGGTTTTACGCCGCCTTTAGCAATATTCCAACAATTTCACGGTTGGAGACATCCGAAATGGGCCTTACACATTGTACCCATCTGAGGAATCGAAGCCAATCCTTAGGCGTGACGAGCGAACGCATTACCCACTTGACTACAAGTGCCCCAAGTTATTAAGAGGCATTAAACATGATGATATTCACATTGCGCCAGACGAGTATCGCTGCCATAGCAACATGCACGGCCTTCATCATCAGTATCACACTTACGATAAGCATGTATATCACAATACATGAAGGGACGGTCGGGTAGCCTGGTGGTTAAAGCGTTCGCTCGTCACGCCGAAGACCCAGGTTCGATTCCCGATATGGGTACAATGTGTGAAGCCCATTTCTGGTGTTCCCCCGCCGTAATATTGCTGGAATATTGCTAAAAGCGGCGTAAAACCATATTCACTCACTCACTCACAATACATGAGTTTGTTAATACTTATAAACCTTTACAATCATTGCCATGCACGTGTTGTGGCGCGGTGATATTGCAATGATATTAAAGTGAAACGTGAATTAGAATAAAGATTTCTGTTGATTTGTTTTGTATGTTGTTTAATGCCGCACTCGGATATAGTCAAATATGGCGGAATAATCATAAACAGAAATTGATCATGTAAAGAAGGAATCATGAGGTGTTGCTTAAAAGAAAGAAAATGTGTTAATTCACTACGATCACTCGGCCTTAACGATTCAGACCTCCACCCAGTTGAATGTGTCAATATATGGAAAAGAATGATTTTATCTACAAGCTTTTATGGATGTGAATTGTTACCAGCCAAAGAAACAAAGAAATTCATTAATTCATTCATCAACCATGTCGGGCACGTCGCCTCTTACGACAAGCGTAGTTTTCTATCAGATTCTAAAATGAAATAAATGTCTCCACAAAGTATCAAGTGCAACATTAAAACAATTTGTCTAAATGTTTCCTTCAGAAACAGTATTGAAGAGGAACGTTAACCCGAACGCAAAAAGAATGTTTTACCGTAATGATTGTTACCAATGAAATTAACCGCCTTAGCAACGTCCTTAGCGACAGGGATCGACAAGGGGGAAATACTCCGTCAGGTGAACTGATCAACTGAAATCTACAATGTCATAGTTCTTACGTGAATTTCTGAATCGACTTTGTTTCAGTTTGTTGTGGAATGATTAGGTTTTACGTTGCACAACATATGCATAAGCTTAGAGTAGGAATCGTCTGTAAATATTATCCATGTCACTACGACTCAACATAAAAGTGACGGGAGGTAGTAAAACTCAATGCCGGCATACTAAAAACATCTGGAGAACAACCGAACGTTGTAATGTCAACACTCGGAAATCAACACATCTACAAAAATGCGTTCACTGAAAACAACTGAGATGCTCCAGGCATTTGAAATACTGGATATTATAAACTGTTGAAAGTAGCCTAGTGGTTAAAGCGCCTGACAGGCCAAAAACATCAGTTCGATTCCCGACAAGAGTACACGCCCATTTCTGGTGTCTCCAGCTGTGATATAGCTGGAATACTGCCAAAGGTGACTTAATATCTACTCATTCACTCACTACTCACGTCGCATATAATGGGTTGTTCTACGTCTGTTTGGGCAGTGTTCCGGCTTCCCTACAGTGGTCTGTTAATATACAAGTCTGACCAGACACCAGTGGCGGAAAGTAACATTCCTTAACGTCAGTGCATAATGACATTCGGGGGGTCGGGTTATTTTCACTAAAGCATGTTACAAAGAGTACAATATACTTACAGATGATGTATTTGACACTGCTGCCCTCTCTGAGGATGTGCATTGGACAGAAAGAGCCTGCAAAGGTATAATTTAAGTTTAAAACACAATTATGGCGCATTTGTTTCTGATGAAATGTGAATATGGTTTATTTTCACAGTTGACCTGCATAGCTTGCGGACGGTGAATCTGTGAGGTGTGTTTTACAAAATTATAAAACAGTGTTTCAGTTGTATCATGGTGTGTCAGTTTGGTTGGGGAGTGCCATGCGAAGTGATGTAAGTCTTCACGGCGAATTGTTCCCCTCAGTGGAGTGGGTCAATCGTGTCCCACACACAGGTGAAGCACACTCACACAAGTGAAACACGCAATGGTGAAGCACCCTCACACAAGTGAAACACACAATGGTGAAGCACCCTCACACAAATGAAACACACAATGGTGAAGCGCCCTCACACAAGTGAAACAAAGGGTGGTGAAACACCTTTACACAAGTGAAACACACAATGGTGAAGCACCCTTACACAAGTGAAACACACAATGGTGAAGCACCCTTACACAAGTGAAACACAAAGTGGTGAAGCACCCTCACACAAGTGAAACACACAGTGGTGAAGCACGCTTACACAAGTGAAACACACAGTGGTGAAGCACCCTCACACAAGTGAAACACACAATGGTTAAGCACCCTCACACAAGTGAAACACACAATGGTGAACCCCCCATACAAAAGTGAAACACACAGCGGTGAAGCACCCTCACACAAGCCAAACACACAATGGTGAAGTACCCTTTCACAAGTGAAACACACAGTGGTTAAGCACCCTTCTACAAGTGAAACACACATTGGTGAAACACCCTTACCCTATTGAAACACACAGTGGTGAAGCACCCTCACACAAGTGAAACACACAATGGTGAAGCACCCTTTCACATGTGAAACACACAGTGGTTAAGCACCCTTACACAAGTGAAACATGCAGTGGTGAAGCACCCTCACACAAGTGAAACATGCAGTGGTGAAGCACCCTCACACAAGTGAAACACACAGTGGTGAATCACCCTCACACAAGTGAAACACACAATGATGAAGAACCCTCACACAAGTGAAACACACAAAGGTGAAGCACCCTCACACAAGTGAAACATACAGTTGTGAAGCACCCTCACACAAGTGAAACATGCAGTGGTGAAGCACCCTTACACAAGTGAAACATGCAGTGGTGAAGCACCCTCACACAAGTGAAACACACAGTGGTGAATCACCCTCACACAAGTGAAACACACAATGATGAAGAACCCTCACACAAGTGAAACACACAAAGGTGAAGCATCCTCACACAAGTGAAACATACAGTTGTGAAGCACCCTCTCACAAGTGAAACATGCAGTGGTGAAGCACCCTTACACAAGTGAAACATGCAGTGGTGAAGCACCCTCACACAAGTGAAACACACAGTGGTGAAGCACCCTCACACAAGTGAAACATCCAGTGGTGAAGCACCCTCACACAAGTGAAACATCCAGTGGTGAAGCACCCTCACACAAGTGAAACATCCAGTGGTGAAGCAGCCTCACACAAGTGAAACATCCAGTGGTGAAGCACCCTCACACAAGTGAAACATCCAGTGGTGAAGCACCCTTACACAAGTGAAACACACAACGGTCAAGCCGCCTCACAGAAGTGAAACACACAGTTAAGTCATGTTGTAGTTTCATAATTTTCATTTTAACCAACATTACTCCATGCAATGCTCATCTGACACAGCCACGTGTAAGTGGAACAGTTTATTATGATACGTATCGGGATCTCTTCATCAGCGACTGAGGGATGTGTTACTCCTTCGATACAACTTGAATTGAACTTAATTAGTTTTACCAATCGTGCTTTTTTCGAAAATTCCATGATCGAAAATTAATTAAATCGACATGAAAGATATAAACGGCATTCTAATGATAACCGAATCATTCACGGATCCAGAATTGCGTCCTTTGGCCTAAATGTTAAGCACGAACAGATCAACTATACAAAATGTGCTTCCTTCTATTGCACAAGCGACGTTACCAGGTGAAGACTTTGCAGTTTCTTTCGAACGAACAGTCGACGGGTTAGTGTCTTCGATGTCCCAATTCGCAATGTCTGTCACACATACACATTGGCAAGATATAATAATCTCTGATATATCTGATATCTACAGATTATGGCCGTCTAGGTTTGTGTTTGTGAGGCTATTCCTGAAATACCTTGCTTTACACACACCCATACACGTACATCCAACACCCCTGTTTTTAGCGAAAGATGTTAACGCCGCTTGTGGTGTATTCTCCCTGCAGCAACAACTCCCCCTTAAATAACTGTAGAAAGGACAGAAAATCTGACTGATTTCTAGATACGTTTTGTATGGCATGCGAGGTGATGTAAAGCTCTTACACAATCTGAGCAAATGACCATGTCGCTATGCATAGCTGATAGTGATCATGTATGAGCTGTAGGTTTAAGAAGCTGGTTGAAATCCTATATACTGATAGTAACTCTATTTTTGACTTAAAGAATACTGCTTACAAGTCAGTCACAAACTTACTGTCATTCACATTATTCAGATTGTATGGAATTGTCGGGCACGTACCTGTCAAGCAAATTCCACCTGGAGTTGTCTCCGTGGACATGAGTGATCCAATTATGAACTGAAAACAAAGGTTTTTGAAAGATTATAGTGCAAGCTGTATCTAAAATTATAGAATGGCCAATTAATACTCAGCGACTTATTTCCTTTCACTCTACAAAGCTTAAATTCAGAGGGAGAGGATTGGTATGTTGTTAAACATTGTGTCTGTTGTTCAACACCGCACTCAGCAATATTCCATCTATATGGTGGCGGCATGTAAATAATCGTATCAGGGCCAAACAAACCAATGATTGATATTATGTGTCCATGTCCCACGCCGTCGGGGAACAATGAGACGCTATTAACAAGCCTGATGACCTGATCCATCTATTCGCCTGTTTACAATCAGCATTGGTTGCTGGGAACCTATGCTGACCCGCATTCATATGGGGTTATTTAACGTACTTTGGTGACAGCTTCATAAACGTCTTGTGATGTCGGCTGTGCAGGCTGGAGTTCCTGTGATCCAGATACAGTAGAGTCGGATTCCTTGATTCCTGTTGGAAGACAAACATAAACATATTTGAAACAATCTCCGACTCTAAATGTTAACACACACGCACTCAGTCGCGCACGCACGCACGCATGCATGCACGCACCCACATACGCACGCACGCATGCACGCACGTTCGTATGTATGTTTGAATATATTACACGCACGCACGCACATACGTATGTATGTATGCATGTATGTATCACTTCGAGTAATTCAAGTATGCGTAAGATACGTTCATGTTTTGCATTTAAGATGTGAGAGATGATATTATCCAAGTGATTTATTTAATCTGCTCTTCCCGACCTCCATCATACTAGCATACTGTACCTGGGAGGCGAAATAAAATCTTGCTAAGCTGGCGCCATCGTCCTTCATGTAGCTGAAACAACAACACTGGCATCAAAGAGATCAGTTTGTAACGTGACGTTCTTATATAACATAGAACTGGTATAGAACTCCCAACCACGTTCATCAGACAAATATTCTAATATGATTCCAACAATATTTGCATTCAACTTATTTAGATACATTTAATTTCCCTTTAAACAACATATTACCGTGTTTGTTTCTTGTTCTCTCAATGTCAGCAGATGTATCTGTTGAAGCAGACCTGGAGACAAATATTGAACAGATTAATTCAAAACTTTATTAGCAATTAATGGTACTTTATAATGACGATAAGTCATTTCGATGTTTGGATAAGTGTTACTGCAATATTCTGGATTACATGCTTTGGTACTGACGTAGGTATGATGAATAAAGCTGACTGAGACATTTACTCAAAGGCTCAGATCTTAATAGTTGAATGAGAAACTGGTCAATGGTTTGTTGAGTTTTATCTAAACATGAATGTTCTTAAATATACCTACCTTGATAAGAAGGCTGTGTGTCTGGAATATGATCCAAGTCGAGACAGGAGACAAGGCCACCAAATGTATCGATGAGTTCCTCCAGGGCTTTCTGGCCTTGAAAGGAAAGGAGGATCCTTGTATCTCTTGTGTCATCTTCTGGAAGTTCCCTCTTCAGATTTTCATCACATTTCTTCAGTATTGCAGCAGTGAGAGTGATGAGCTCCTCTCTTCTTGTGGATTCCAGTGTTCTCTGTGTGTAGTCTATCGTGGATGCAATGGAAGTATGGACGTCATGTACAGTGTCAAGTGTCTCTTGAACTGTTTTATTTGCTGCCTTCAGACTCATTTTGACCTCTTCCCTCAGTTTTCGCTGTCGATGAAGGGACTTTACAGCAACACTTTTACAAACAGTAATGATGGATTCTTCCAGCTTTCTCTGTTTATCTCCCAGTTCATCTCGGTGACTGTTGACAGTTGCCATTCTGTCTGTGACATCTTTTAGTTTACATCGTTGATTCTGCAACTGTTCCTCCAGCTGACCCTTTGCCTTCTCATGGGCATGATTCAATTCTTTATTCGTGTGATCTTCATGGGCCCCATGTAGACATACAGTACAGATAGCCTTCTTACATGTGTGGTCAAACAGCTGCAGCCTGTTGTCAGGGTGGTCTCTGCAATTAGGTTCCTTCAGCCAGTGCCTCATGGGGATATTCTCTGTCTGATTGACCTCCTCCACTCTGTGGTTTCTATTCCGTTTCGGTACGTCATGATGTTTATGACAGTCGGAGCAGAGCAGGTTATCACATTCGTGACAGTACACCTCAGCCTTTGCCTCATGATCTCCCTCGATGTAGTTACATTTCTTGTCTCCCTTAACGTTGGCAGCATAGGCAGCCTCATTGCGTCCAACATGATCTACTTCAGTCTGTTCCATGTTGAACTCACGACCACAGGGACATTGGAGGCACTTCTGCTTCGCTAGAGCGGTGTGGTGATCAATGCATGGTTTGCAGGCAGAATGGAGGCATGGAAGGAGACGAAGCTGACTTTCATCACAGCAAGATTGAGTTGAAAACTGGCACATTCTGTCACTGGAACCTGGGGGTAAAAAAACAACACAGTAAGATGTATCGATTCAATATCGATTAGTCGGCTTCCGTGGTCTTATGGATAGAGTGTCTGCCCGGAGAGAGTAAGGTCGGGGATTCGATCCCCTGCAGCGCCATAACAAAATACGCTACCAGCTTATACTTGTCACCCTGCCATGACGGCATTATTAAGGGGCTGAAACAATGACTGGTCAGCAAAGATTGTGTCTGAGTGGGGTATTTATTTTAAACAGCGGCATGGTATCTCACTGGACTATCACTATAGGCATTTGTCCGGACTGGTACAAGCAGCCACACACAAACACATGCATGTACGTCGCTTTAAAAGTACAAAAATCTTGAACGTGACTCTTAATCACATTTCATCTCACCTCATTATGATTATGTTTCTAACTATTTACGTTTGTGAGATTGATTGTCCCTTTTCTCATTGTACCTGTATGTTGGACCTGCACTGCAATGTCTTCCATATCTGGGGACTGTGGCCTAGGAACCCCTGACAAAGCCTCGTTTGCCTCCTGTTCTTTATGCAGTCTCTGAAATGATAAGTACCATTGCCTCAGATTGCACTTATTATGTCACATGTGTAGTTGTGCAACAATGTTTCTATTGCCTATTGTTATTAGTTATTGTTAAGTATCTCCTTTAGGATAACATTATTCCTACCTTCGTCACGTCGTCACATTCTGCCTGAGTCTGCTGCAAATCATCGTTTGACTTTGACAGTTGCATCTTCACTGAAATTTGATTACAAGGATCGCATCAGAGAATTGATCAAACTTCAAATTTTGTGGCATGTTTCATTGTGGCAATGGCATCCTGTAGCTACTAATTCTATACGGGTTGATTGTAATTTACTGCAGCATAGGTAAAAGCAAAGTTGCAAATAAAAGATAGACATGAAACAGGAAAGCAAACATCAGCTTACGAGCTTCAACTTCCTCCTTCTGCTTTTCTATCTGTGCTATGTGTTCCTCTCTTTCCTTTTCCATTGCTTCCTCCCGTTCAGCGTGCTCCAAGTCTTTTTGTTTTAGTTGTTCCTCAAGTCTTTCCATTGCCTGAAAACAGACGTAAACGAGGGGTAATCACCTGAACATCCACTACATATAAATACACCTAGACATTGCAGCTTATTACATGTATTACCTGTTTCACTAGTCTCGGAAAATGTAATATAAACTTGATGTTTAAGAGAGTTGCGGGAAGCGTACATTCACTAACATTGCACATCTGATACCTAATACATGTGCAGTACTAATTCATACATATCTATCTCATCTGAATACAGGGGTATCTTAACATGACGAGCAGACAAGATTTAACTGTGTTCGGACTACTCACAGAGTGCATTTCAGCTATCTGGTCCTCTTTGTCACCAAGTTCCTTTTTGTACTGAGCTTCCAGTTTGAACTTGTTGACATAGACGATATCTGTACTACCTGAAGAGTAGAATAGTGTGGTAAAACAGTAAGACAAGATATAACTCGCTGTTTGAAGACTTTTTGTTTCCTCTGTTGAGTAGCTACTAACTAGGCACATCTGTGGTTGATAGCACTTCTCTTTATCGGCATCATATCATTTTGTACTGCATTTATCTTTTTAAAATCATTTTATTTTTCTGATGGTTTTTCATGCTCATACGTACTGACATAGACGAGATCTGAAGTCCCTGAAGAGTAGAACATTGTGCATATAGTAAAAACAGTACGAAATGAGATATAACTCGTTGTTTGAAGACCTTTTTTTTTCTTCTGTTGGAGTAGCTACTAACTAGACACGTCTGTGGATGATATGACGTCACCTAACAATGGGCGTGATAATGGCCCGTCAAGCAATATGAGGGCATCATCAAGTTACCGTGGCCCGCTCATTTCTGAAAACATGTGGGCCGTTCAATGATAATTCTATCCGTTTAAGCTATAATGAGTTTTAATGGATGGAAGAGAATGAAACGAGATGTGACCCTGTGAATTTCTGGCTGTGAACTCCATGTTATATCCAGGCTAATATTACAGCAGTACTAGTCAAACTGCTGTTGGTAGTTCTGGCAGCTTGTGATCACACATGATAACCCTACTTACATACCTGCTTCCATGGAGGTTTCATCAAGCCGTTGTTTGATGAACGGCTGTGAGGAATCAAGGACAGCACACAGTGTCCGGTACCCTTCTTGTCCCTTCTTCTTTAATATTTCTAACAGCATCTCACATTTCTCCGACCCAGCCTGTCTACACCTGTCATAGTCCGCCTGTGTGAAGACATCGTCCTCCAACAAGGCGTCCAGCACAGGGTCCACCTGAAGGTACTCCTTCAGGTACTTGTGGTTCCTCTGGATGACGACAACGTGGGGGGCAGCCATCTTCTGACGTCAGGTGTGTGAGTATCTCGCTGGGATGAAGCTACAGTTCTAAAAAGTAAAAGGAAATCACAACTAACTGAATTTGAAAGTCCCTGCATACTGCCTCAGAAGTCCTGGTCAAATTCTTTCTGGAGAACGTCGTTCTTTTGTTTGTAATTCTCGATGCTGCATTCTTACATGTTCAAAGAATTAGAATATGTACCTTGCCCCTTTAAACTTCAATACTATACAAAATAAATTGCATACAAAATCTTCCATATTGTTCAATTATTGTTTGCTTCCATGAAGTCGTACAATAAGTGTAGCAACAACGAGGCTCCAAGTCATCACTATGTTTATGTATGTTATCGAATGAGCCTTGTATTGTGCTCCGAAACTACATGTCAGACAAGCTCATCAGTTAATCCCCCACGCATTGTATCTCCGGGTTGGTGGTTGGGTGTTAATAGTAGAGGGAAAAGGGGTTGATGTACAAGGGATTGACTATGAACACAACTATTTTGATGAATCTACACGGGAGTAATAACTTATGAAAACCCATAGAGATGCTCTTTCACGTACTGGATGTTGACAGGACATTGGTAGATGGTATAAACAACATCTTTCAAGGCATCCAACAGGTTTGTCAACCGAGAGTAAAGTAAGGATATAAAAAAACCTTTTGATTCGTCCACAATTAATTTTAGGGTGCATTTTTCACAGTGTAGGCAAAGTGCACTAAAAGGTGATAGGCACTGTAGGCGAAATGCACTGTAGGCGAATGGAGATTGAACTTGGCATGGATTCCCAGTCAACTAAATTGCCGCAATTCGCTGTAGAAAGCTGCGTCCTTTGGCACACTAGAAACCAATGATAGCGGGTTCGACTCCCAGTTCGTTTGGATTATGTTTCTGGGTTTGTCAGCGCCATACCCATGCTTGTTTGCTTTCCCGCTACATCAAGCTGACGTGCCGTGATATAAATGTCTTAACAGTGAAATGTGATGTCAAGCAAGATTTCGATCCCCACCTTAGCAATGTGTCCTTGTATGAAACTGTGTTCGAGGAACGTTCACCAATGCATAACAATCAGGGGAAATGTAAAGCTAAGCAGATGACATGAGGGACCTGACTTCACAATATCCCAGCTGTGTCGCTCTAGAAACACAACACTGCAGTTCGTGCACTTGACAGGCATGTCGAAGCGCTATTCATACATGGTGACGTCAGTGTGGCAGCCATGACAATCTATAGAATGACTTCACCACCAGCCGTGGCCAGCTTGTGTAGCATGTTACAACATGGCCTGTCGTTCCCACCACTCTACCACTACTTGTACAACACTTACAAAGTGTCTGCAAACAAAGTTGCTTGATCCTTGGCACCGTTTCCCAAATCTAAAAATTACATGGTGGGATATGATCCGTGTTTGACATGGTCAGATCTTCGCGTCTAACGAGTGTACATATACTGTTCACACAAGCAGTTGGCGAGAGTAGCTGATGTATCCACATAAATACGATACAAGAAACCGTGTTGACATGCTTTATCTTTGACTGACAATAACTGCAATCCTGGGCCATAAGGTGACGTTTTACTAACACTGTTGCTTCCACCTTCCCTATCAACACCCCACCCAGCCCGACCTACCCACTGCATTCCCCCTCATAACCACGCATACACTGGATTCAACAGAGCTCATACTAATGTTTAAGGTTTATAATGAAAGTCATACAGCTGTAAACACTCATCAAGAGGCACAACATTATATATGTTAAGAAGATGATAATATAACCACAAGAAATAAGTAGATATATTTCACTTACACAACACAGGAACAACAAGAAGTCAAATATGGCCGTCGCCTTGTTCAGCTACAAAACGAAACTCGGACTGTGAGTGGCGCCTACTCGAGTGACGCATTAGACACCTGCCTTCACTGGGTACGATAACTTGTCATAGTCAGATTATTCAATGACAAATGCATTCAATTACGGCGGGAGGCTATACATATTGTCCTCACACTTGCCTGGTGATTTGAAAACACTCATTCAATCAAAGTGAATCGTAAGCCATTCAATAAAAATAAATTTATTCAATTGTGCCAGCGCTCTCACCCAGGTGCTAGTGTTGAACTACACACCGTCTTCACCCCGTGTTCACGTTTACAAGCCTACTGATGCTTAAAGTCGACAGCATCAGTTTGCAAACATAGGTTGGCAAACTCCAAAACCTCGGCCAACTTGTGTTTTAAATGACAAATATTTGTTTTTGTTACCTACATTATATGCAGTGATACGAATGCAGGCTGAATCATAGCCTCAAGGTGGTAGGGTTCATGTGGTACAGACCAAGGAATAGACGTAATCCATTCCTCCAGGTATAGCTACAGGTATTGTTTATACATGGCAAATAGATTTGAATTCGTGTCGTGCTTTTAAATCTCCAGGTAAAGAAACCAAACCTGAAAATACTGAACATATCTGAGGAGGGACCAAGATGTCTGCTATAATGACACCTGAACGCAGCCAGGATCTAAAGCCAAGGTTGACAGAAGGCTAATGTTGGCCAGGGGTTTTACGCCTCCTATCAAGAACGGAATACTAGGCCCCTTTGTAACTGTGACGGTCCCAAACACACTGTCAGATACTAATACACAATACACCAACTGACGTTGATAGTTAGTCACGCAATGCATCACCTAACATTGTGCTGGTAGTCGCGGGTAGACATGCTGTGAACACATAATGTGTTAGCTGTACAAAAAAATCTAGTTAGGGTAGCGTCGTGATCCATACATGGGGTATGCTATACACCATATGTTGATATCCCGGCCGAATGTAATAACACGACACTGTTCGTTGCACCAATGAATACATATAATTATGTATTAGTTTCCCTCAAAGTTGATAGTAATGCTTGGTGACGTACAAGTGTATATTCTGATAACATTCACTGATCGGCAGAGAACGGTTAGGGATCCATTGTCCGTGAAGCTAGTGAATGGTGTAGAGAAATACCGACCTCACAAACATCCATCTGTATAACTCAGCACTCATATAAATTTGTATCATCCTTGTTTCTTTTACCACGACAGAAGGTGTGGAAAGAAATATTTCATACAAGTGCAATGAGGAGGCTTTGTGTCAGCTTTGGTAACATCTTTAACAAGCACATAGTTTCACCACGTGGAATGTTTTACACTGACGAGAAACATAAACTATATCAACCTTAGACGTGACTAAACAAAGGACAAGAAGATATTTCAAATGTAACGTTTGTGATTATGAAATGAGAAAGAGGTTATAATGCACTGGTAGCGACAACAGAAGACCCAGGACAACAAGGACATGGAGATACAGAGTTATAATGCACTGGCAGCAACAAGACAGGACCCAGGACAACAAGGACATGGGGTATAGTGTGTATATACAGTCACCACTGTGAAACACAATATGATTGAAATTAAAATTCCTCTGCATTAAACGAATCCATATAGTCACAGTCGATAGCGTTCGTGTCCGCCATTGGCGACGTTTGGTGAATTCATTAGACGTCGAGATACGAGGGGTGTTCAATAAGTTTTGCAACTTGGGCATTTGTGTTTTCACAAACAATGTCAGCTTGTGGCAGGTGTGACACTAGTCATAACAAGTTCCAGACACAAAATAAGTTAGATGTGATGGCCTCATTGGCCTAAGGGTGGTCACAATCATGGATTCTCTCAAACATGAACAACGTGCTGTAATAAAGTTCTTTACCAAGGAGGGATGCAAAGCAAAAGAAATCCATGATCGCATGTGTAAAGTGATGGGTAAGGATGCTCCTGACTATTCCACAGTTTGCCGTTGGTCTCTACAGTTTAAAAGGGGTAGGGAGTCCATAGACGATGACCCAAGGTCAGGCAGGCCTTCAGATGCCACCCAACCGGAAACCATTGCTGCTATAGAAAGGAAAGGATTTTGTCCGACCGACGAGTGAAAGTATCTGAACTTTCTAGGGAATTCCAAATATCAGTTGGGACTGTTGAAACCATTATTCATGAGCATCTTGGTATGTTTAAGGTATCTGCAAGATGGGTACCTAGAAACCTCAGCGCTCAAGATCGCCATCTGAGAACTGAAAGTTGTCGAGACATCCTGATCTCTATACTGCTGATGAAACTGGATTTCTTTCTCGTCTGGTGACAGGTAATGAAACATGGATCCACCACTGGGACCCAGAGACTTTCATTGATTCGGAAAAAGCTTCGATGTCGGGGTATAAGGGATTTATTCTGCCTCTCAGAAATTAATTTCCCTCCAAGGCTGGAAACATACTATTTTATCAAGATCACGTAGACCAATCAGATCTCATCATTCTGACATGGAGGTATGTTAAAGTATTTTATCAAGATCACGTGTACCAATCAGATCTCTGACATGGTATGATACCACATAGTGTAGTTTCTTTTGCTGGTCAGTATACTACCTTTCACTGAATCAGAATAAGTTTATTCTCAAAAAACACAAAAAGTGGTACAAGAGCATATTAAATAAATAAGTATGTATATGTACAAATAGCAGACAAGATGGCAGTTAATAACAACATGTGATTACCTAGCATTTTTAATACTAATGGACATTTGTACAATAAATCTCGATAAATTCTTTAGATCCTGTGTGTTTTTTGTTGATAAGAATTTTACAAATTTTATAATATTTGGCCATTCAGTATAGTATGATGATCAAAATGTTTGCCTCTCTCTTTTAAAAATATTACATCTGAAATAGTAGCGAAATTCATCAGCAATAGATAGAGAATTACATAATTTACAGGTTCTATTTTCCTTTGGATTTTTTTCCATCGACCAGTCTCATTAGGTAAATTATGATTACAGCTTCGAAATCGTAGTATTGGAATTGGTTTTCGTTTTGGCAATAGAAGATATTTATCGAGAACCGGAGTGTCCTTTAAATATTTATAATATAATCCTTTAGAACTAGAATTAACGTCACTTCTCCATTTCTGAAAAAGATTATCTTTAAGTATTTGCTTTTCTTCTGACACTAGCCACTTTGTTGTGCAAATTGACGGATTGTTAAATACATAAGGTAATCCAATGGTGTCTAGTATATCCATAACACATCTAACCCAGGGGTACACATATCCACACACAGTGACCTGTACACATATCCACACACACTGTCCTGTACACATATCCACACACACTGACCTGTACACACATCCACACACACTGACCTGTACACATATCCACACACACTGACCTGTACACATATCCACACACACTGACCTGTACACATATCTACATACACTGACCTGTACACATATCCACACACATTGACCTGCACACATATCCACACACACTGACCTGTACACATATCCACACACACTGACCTGTACACATATCCACACACACTGACCTGTACACATATCCACTCACACTGACGTGTACAGATATCCACACACATTGACCTGTACACATATCTACACACACTGACCTGTACACATATCCACACACACTGACCTGTACAATTACCCACACACTAGATGGTTGCATGTTCTTTAACGCCGCACTCAGCAATATTACAGCAACGGCTCGTATATGACGGCGGTCTGTAAATAATCGAGTCTTGACCAGACCATCCAGAGATTGACATCATGAGCATCGATCAACGCAATTGGGATACGATGACATGCATCGACCAAGTCAGGGAGCCTGACCACCCGTTCCCGCTTGTCGCATCGTCCGACAAGCATGGGTTGCTGAAGACCTATTCTACCCTTACGCACGCACGGACGCACGCACGCAGGTGACTCTGTTGACTGACACTCGTGGGATGTCTTTTCTCGTCTGATACTGGAACACCGACCTGGATAACCCTGTCTTTCGTAGGTCACGGAAACGAGTGATCACAATGTGATAACACAGCTTAAGAATGGCCGACTTTTCAGTGAGAGAAGCTCGCGAGGACGACTGTGATGAGATAGTACGGTTGATGCAGGTGAGCGAAACAAGCTGAGCTATAGGTAGAGACAGGCATACCTAGGTAGACACAGGCATACATAGGCAGAAACAGGCATACATAGGTAGACACAGGCATGCATAGGTAGACACAGGCATACATAGGTAGACACAGGCATACATAGGTAGACACAGGCATACATAGCCTGAAACAGGCATACATAGGTAGACAGAGGCATATATAGGTAGATACAGGCATACATAGGTAGATACAGGCATACATAGGTAAATACCGGCATACATAGGTAGATACAGGCACACATAGGTAGACAGAGGCATACATAGGTAGATACAGGCACACATAGGTAGATACAGGCATACATAGGTAGACATAGGCATACATAGGTAGACACAGGCACACATAGGTAGACACAGGCACACATAGGTAGACACAGGCATACATAGATAGATACAGGCATACATAGGTAGACAGAGGCATACATAGGTAGACAGAGGCATACATAGGTAGATACAGGTATACACATATAGATACAGGCACACATAGGTAGACAGAGGCATACATATATAGATACAGGCACACATAGGTAGACAGAGGCATACATAGGTAGCCAGAGGCATACATAGGTAGACATAGGCATACATAGGTAGACACATGCCTACATAGGTAAACACAGGCATACATAGGTAGACATAGGCATACATAGGTAGATACAGGCATACATAGGTAGATACATGCACATATAGGTAGACATTGGCATACATAGGTAGATACAGGCATACATAGGTAGATACAGGCACACATAGGTAGATACAGGCACACATAGGTAGACACATGCCTACATAGGTAAACACAGGCATACATAGGTAGACATAGGCATACATAGGTAGATACAGGCATACATAGGTAGATACAGGCACACATAGGTAGATACAGGTACACATAGGTAGACATAGGCATACATAGGTAGATACAGGCACACATAGGTAGATACAGGCACACATAGGTAGACACATGCCTACATAGGTAAACACAGGCATACATAGGTAGACATAGGCATATATAGGTAGATACAGGCATACATAGGTAGATACAGGCACACATAGGTAGATACAGGTACACATAGGTAGACATAGGCATACATAGGTAGATACAGGCATACATAGGTAGATACAGGCATACATAGGCTGACAAAGGCATACATAGGTAGATACAGGCACACATAGGTAGACACAGGCATACATAGGTAGACAGAGGCATACATAGGTAGACACAGGCACACATAGGTAGACACATGCATACATAGGCTGACACAGGCATACATAGGTAGACACAGGCATACATAGGTAAACACAGGCATACATAGGTAGACATAGGCATACATAGGTAGACACAGGCATACATAGGTAGATACAGGCATACATAGGTAGACATAGGCATACATAGGTAGACATAGGCATACATAGGTAGACACAGGCATACATAGGTAGACACAGGCATACATAGGTAGACATAGGCATACATAGGTAGACACAGGCATACATAGGTAGACACAGGCATACATAGGTAGACACAGGCGTACATAGGTAGACATAGGCATACAAAGATAGACATAGGCATACATAGGTAGACACAGGCATACATAGGTAGATACAGGCATACATAGGTAGACATAGGCATACATAGGTAGACACAGGCGTACATAGGTAGACATAGGCATACAAAGATAGACACAGGCACACATAGGTAGACATAGGCATACATAGGTAGACATGGACACACATAGGTAGACACAGGCATACATAGGCTGACACAGGCATACATAGGTAGACACAGGCATAGATAGGTAGACACAGGCATACATAGGTAGACATAGGCATACATAGGTAGACACAGGCACACATAGGTAGACACAGGCACACATAGGTAGACACAGGCATACATAGGCTGACACAGGCATGCATAGGCTGACATAGGCATACATAGGCTGACACAGGCATACATAGGTAGACACAGGCATACATAGGTAGACACAGGCATACATAGGTAGACATAGGCATACATAGGTAGACACATGCATACATAGATAGACACAGGCACACACAGATAGACAGAGGCATACATAGGCTGACACAGGCATGCATAGGCTGACATAGGCATACATAGGTAGACACAGGCATACATAGGTAGATACAGGCATAGATAGGTAGACATAGGCATACATAGGTAGACATAGGCATACATAGGTAGACACAGGCATACATAGGTAGATAAAGGCATACATAGGTAGATAAAGGCATACATAGGTAGATACAGGCATAAATAGGTAGACACAGGCATACATAGGTAGACACAGGCATACATAGGTAGACATAGGCATACAAAGATAGACACAGGCATACATAGGTAGACACAGGCATACATAGGTAGATACAGGCACACATAGGTAGACATAGGCATACATCGGTAGACATAGGCACACATAGGTAGACACATGCATACATAGGCTGACACAGGCATACATAGGTAGACACAGGCATACATAGGCTGACACAGGCATATATAGGTAGACAGAGGCATACATAGGTAGATACAGGCATACATAGGTAGACATAGGCATACATAGGCTGACACAGGCATACATAGGTAGACACCGGCACACATAGGTAGACACAGGCACACATAGATAGACAAAGGCATACATAGGTAGACACAGGCATACATAGGTAGACACAGGCAAAAATAGGTAGACACATGCATACATAGGTAGATACAGGCACACATAGGTAGACATTGGCACACATAGGTAGACACAGGCATACATAGATAGACACAGGCTTACATAGGTAGACAAAGGCATACATAGGTAGACACAGGCATACATGTAGCATACATAGGTAGACATAGGCATACATGGATAGACAAAGGCATTCATAGGCTGACACAGGCATACATAGGTAGACATGGACACACATAGGTAGACACAGGCATACATAGGCTGACACAGGCATACATAGGTAGACACAGGCATAGATAGGTAGACACAGGCATACATAGGTAGACATAGGCATACATAGGTAGACACAGGCATACATAGGTAGACACAGGCATAGATAGGTCGCCATAGGCATACATAGGTAGACACAGGCATACATAGGTAGATACAGGCATACATAGGTAGACATAGGCATACATAGGTAGACACAGGCATACATAGGTAGATACAGGCATACATAGATAGACACAGGCATACATAGGTAGACACAGGCATACATAGGTAGACAGAGGCATACATAGGTAGACACATGCATACATAGGTAGATACAGGCACACATAGGTAGACATTGGCATACATAGGTAGACACAGGCATACATAGATAGACACAGGCATACATGTAGCATACATAGGTAGACACATGCATACATAGGTAGATACAGGCACACATAGGTAGACATTGGCACACATATGTAGACACAGGCATACATAGATAGACACAGGCTTACATAGGTAGACAAAGGCATACATAGGTAGACACAGGCATACATGTAGCATACATAGGTAGACATAGGCATACATGGATAGACAAAGGCATTCATAGGCTGACACAGGCATACATAGGAAGATACAGGCACACATAGGTAGACAGAGGCATACATAGGTAGACACAGGGATACATAGGTAGACACAGGCATAGATAGGTCGCCATAGGCATACATAGGTAGACACAGGCATACATAGGTAGATACAGGCATACATAGATAGACACAGGCATACATAGGTAGACACAGGCATACATAGGTAGACAGAGGCATACATAGGTAGACACATGCATACATAGGTAGATACAGGCACACATAGGTAGACATTGGCATACATAGGTAGACACAGGCATACATAGATAGACACAGGCATACATGTAGCATACATAGGTAGACATAGGCATACATAGGTAGACACAGGCATACATAGGTAGACAGCGGTAAGCATGGGCAGATAGGCACACATGGGGAGATAGGTAGAGCGGCGTTAAACAACACAAGAAACAAGTTCTGATACACCTCATGTCCAACCGCAATTCCAAATCTGGTTTCACTACACCATATTGTTTATCAGTAGCAAACATGCTAAACGATGTGCATCGTTCAGTTTACCGGTTCTCCAATCGGGAATGCGTTTCTATCAATACATGTATTAACAAGTTGGGTTGTCATATAACAAATACTGTACAAAGTTACCGATGAAGATCAGCACTCAGGTGGTTCGATATTGAATTGACGAGTACATTTCATCTTGTACATTTGGGGTTATTTTCGACTCAAAACCTAAATTAAGAAAGAGCACCCATCATCCCTGGATAGAACAAGACACATCACTCCATATCCTGTTCGTACTAAGTGTCCCAGACTCTCAGTGGACATTCCGGGGTAGAACAGGTCACCAGCACTCTATGTTTGTCTATGAAGTATCCCAGACTCTCAATGGACATTCCGGCTTGGAACATGCACCCAACACTCGATATTTGTCCATGCAGTGTCCCAGACTCTCAGTGGACATTCCGGAGTAGAACAGGTCACATAACTCTATGTTTGTCTATGAAGTATCCCAGAATCTCAGTGGACTCCGGCTTGGAGCATGCACCCAACACTCGATATTTGTCCATGCAGTGTCCCAGACTCTCAGTGCACATTCCGGGGTAAAACAGGCCTCCAACACTCTATGTTTGTCTATGAAGTATCCCAGACTCTCATTGCACATTCCGGGGTAGAACGGGTCACATCACTCTGTGTTTGTCTATGAAGTGTCGCAGACTCTCAGTGCACATTCCGGGGTAGAACAGGTAACCAGCACTCTATGTTTGTCTATGAAGTATTCCAGACTCTCATTGCACATTCCGGGGTAGAACTGGTCACCAGCACTCTATGTTTGTCTATGAAGTATCCCAGACTCTCATTGCACATTCCGGGGTAGAACAGGTCACCAGCACTCTATGTTTGTCTATGAAGTATCCCAGACTCTCAGTGGACATTCCGGGGTAGAACAGGTCACCAGCACTCTGTGTTTGTCTATGACGTATCCCAGACTCTCAGTGGACATTCCGGCTTGGAACATGCACCCAACACTCGATATTTGTCCATGCAGTGTCCCAGACTCTCAGTGGACATTCCGGAGTAGAACAGGTCACATAACTCTGTGTTTGTCTATGAAGTATCCCAGACTCTCAGTGCACATTCCGGGGTAAAACAGGCCTCAAACACTCTATGTTTGTCTATGAAGTATCCCAGACTCTCAGTGCACATTCCGGGGTAGAACGGGTCACATCACTCTGTGTTTGTCTATGAAGTGTCGCAGACTCTCAGTGCACATTCCGGGGTAGAACAGGTCACCAGCACTCTATGTTTGTCTATGAGGTATCCCAGACTCTCATTGCACATTTTGGTAGAACTGGTCACCAGCACTCTGTGTTTGTCTATGAAGTGTCGCAGACTCTCATTGCACATTCCGGGGTAGAACAGGTCACCAGCACTCTATGTTTGTCTATGAAGTATCCCAGACTCTCATTGCACATTCCGGGGTAGAACAGGTCACCAGCACTCTATGTTTGTCTATGAAGTATCCCAGACTCTCAGTGGACATTCCGGGGTAGAACAGGTCACCAGCACTCTGTGTTTGTCTATGACGTATCCCAGACTCTCAGTGGACATTCCGGCTTGGAACATGCACCCAACACTCGATATTTGTCCATGCAGTGTCCCAGACTCTCAGTGGACATTCCGGGGTAGAACAGGTCACCAGCACTCTGTGTTTGTCTATGAAGTATCCCAGACTCTCAGTGCACATTCCGGGGTAAAACAGGCCTCAAACACTCTATGTTTGTCTATGAAGTATCCCAGACTGTCATTGCACATTCCGGGGTAGAACGGGTCACATCACTCTGTGTTTGTCTATGAAGTGTCGCAGACTCTCAGTGCATATTCCGGGGTAGAACAGGTCACCAGCATTCTATGTTTGTCTATGAAGTATCCCAGACTCTCATTGCACATTTTGGTAGAACAGGTCACCAGCACTCTATGTTTGTCTATGAAGTGTCGCAGACTCTCATTGCACATTCCGGGGTAGAACAGGTCACCAGCACTCTATGTTTGTCTATGAAGTATCCCAGACTCTCAGTGCACTTTCCGGGGTAGTACAGGTCACCAGCACTCTGTTTGTCGTATGATATGGAAAGCATATACCACTACCTGTCATTTTAATTTATGTTTAATCCTTCTCTTGTCACGTGACGTGTAAAAAACACATCTCCTAATTTTTAACCTGCAGTCCTTTTGTAGTCCATGTTAAGGGTTGTCCGTATGTGTGTTTACAGGGTTTTGCCACACACGAAGGCAACCCTCATCTCTTGAATACCAATGTCAAGAGTAAGTGAACTTTGTTTCTCAGTAGAAAACTACGAACATTCTGCCTCCAACGTTCTCAGCAGAAAATGTCTGTAGTACCAGTTGCAACAGCAGGAGTAGTTGTAGTAGCAGTAGTAGTAGTAGTTTTAGTAGTAGCAGCAGCAGTAGTAGTTGTAGTAGTAGCAGTAGTAGAAGTGGGAGCAGCAGCCTGTAGTACTAGCTGCAACAGCAGTAGTAGTTGTAGTAGCAGCAGCATTAGCAGCAGCAGTAGTAGTAGTTCTTGTAGTAGCAGCAGCAGCACCAGTAGTTGTAGTAGTAGCAGCAGTAGAAGTGGGAGCAGCAGCAGCAGTAGTAGTAGTAGTAGTAGTAGTAGTAGTAGTAGTAGTAGTAGTAGTAGTAGTAGTAGCAGCAGTAGCACCAGTAGTTGTAGTAGTAGCAGCAGTAGAAGTGGGAGCAGCAGCAGTAGTAGTAGTAGTAGCACAGACACCAGTGGTTGATGTGCAGTCAACAAATGTGCAGCTGTATGACAGCAACCTGTAAATAGTCTAGTCTGGGGCACTGACACAAGTGGTTGGTGTGCAGTCAACAAATGTGCAGCTGTATGACAGCAACCTGTAAATAGTCTAGTCTGGGGCACGGACACCAGTGGTTGGTGTGCAGTCAACAAATGTGCAGCTGTATGACAGCAACCTGTAAATAGTCTAGTCTGGGGCACGGACACCAGTGGTTGGTGTGCAGTCATGGTATGTGAGACCATTTCAAATATACAGTAAACTACGTTTATAACGAATACGCTTATAACGAACTGGCGGATATAACGAACTGGTTTTTTGGTCCCAGCCATTCGCAGTATATATATGCTGTATATATGTTTAAAAAGGATTACGGTTATAACGAACTAAAACTAGTGGTCCCTTTTAGTTCGTTATAACCGTAGTTTACTGTATTGCCCTTCAAATGTTTTGATGAAGTTATCCCTGCAACTGTAGCAGGGAATCCGAGGATAAACTGGACTTCTCAGTTTTAGATGCTGTTACCATGGTGATTGATGCGACATTAATCCATCATATAATAGTAGCAATATCTTTTCTCCAGGAGAGGAGCTTCAGCAGAAGCTGTTCTGCAAGGAAATAGATGTTATATTCTACTGACGACATATTGGTGGTGTTGAGTTCTGGTATAGGATGTTGATAAATGCTTCAACTGACTGCATGTAGGGGGACTGTTAAAACTCACTGGCTGAAATCATTCCAGCTTTGAAAAGAGATGGCTTTGGAGAGAAGAAGGTGTTCGATTGTTTCGTGGCAGAAGAGACACAATCAACAGGTGAGTCACGTCAAGCCAACCTTGATTCACTGATGTGTTCTACAGAACACCGTGTTAACGGACGTGTAATGTGTCGACTGTAGTCCCGTGTTCTAAACGCTAGTGTTTCTATATGCGACATATATGCACAAGTATTCCCCAACTCACTGCACCCATCAGTATCAAGTGAAGCAAAGCACTAACGTTATATCCCAAGCACATGGAATGTTTAGTCACAAGTACTGACTGTAATACAATGAAGATGCCAGCATGATGGTGTATGACATGGGGTGTTTAGTCACGAGTACTGACTATAATACAATGAAGATGCCAGCATGATGGTGTATGACATGGGATAATTCTTGTGAATACCTCACCTCTATCACATCAGTGCCATAAATTCCTGTTTATGCTGAGAACCACACTATAAATTCTTTATAAATTTTCAACAGACGTCCACAACACTGCCAACATATCCATAGTTGTGAGGGAAACCCTATCCCTTGCCAGAGGCGCCACTGCGCATGCGCAAGGCGGGAATCTAGTCACTTCTTTCCTGTGTGTCGAGATGACAACAAGGAAAATACTTTGTTGCACATCCGTACACGTGATTGAGTTCCACACTTACAAAACACATTAGATCTTCTCAAGCTTCATAGGCTACAAGCAGTGAGCAGTCTACAAGCAGAGAACGGGGGTATAAGAAGATCGGAAGTTCTAGTAAGTAATTAGTTAGAAACGTTTTGGGGGATGAGATTTTCATCTCAAGGACAGACACCCGTCTGTTCAGGCTGTGGGCAACACCAGATACCTGGTGACCCTCACCCTAGATGTCTATCATGCAAGCAACTGCACACAAAAGTCAAGGTGCAGCTATTGCGAGCCTCTGTCAAAGGAGAAAATTGACAAGCTCTACAAGGCATGTATCAACAATCCTGATTACAAAGATTACTAGCGCATCAAGTAAAAACAAGTGATTAAGCTCTTGGTGGCCATATTAATCACGTGGGTTACAAGCGAGTGTCGCGCGAGGGCGCCGTCTCACCTTATGAGGAGAAGAGACCCCGTCGCTCATCCCACTCTCCCAAAAGTTGAGGAGCAGATGCATTTTACCGGTCAAAAAGAAAGTGCCTCTAACTTGCATCCGGCAACGTCTGGTACGGTCGATCATCGATTTTGGACAGAAACTAACGATCTTCACCCTCTGCCGCGTTCCCCCTTTTAACTTAATTGAGTTCGGAATTCAATGTCTGTAATGGTGTATAAAGCGTAAAAGCGCGAGTGTCGCGCGAGGGCGCCGTCTCACCTTATGAGGAGAAGAGACCCCGTCGCTCATCCCACTCTCCCAATAATGTTGAGGAGCAGATGCATGTTACCGGTCAAACAGAAAGTGCCTCTAGCTTGCATCCGGCAACGTCTGGTACGGTCGATAATCGAGTTTGGACAGAAACTAACGATTTTCACCCTCTGCCACGTTCCCCCTTTAACTTAAATGAGTTCACGGAAAGAATAACAAATTCAATGTCTGTTATGATTGACACACGCATGCAATCTATGACCCGGCTTGGCCATACAGGGGTCGATCAGATTGATAAAAGCGCATGCAATCAATGTCTCAGAAAATCTCATATCTTAAAGAATCTGTCGCACAACCCCGGCTTGGTCATACAGGGGTCGATCAGATTGATAAAAGCGCATGCAATCAATGTCTCCGGAAATCTCATATCCAAAAGAATCTGTCGCACAACCCGGGCTTGGCCAACAGGGGTCGATCACGAGATTCAAGAGACCTAAGGATCTCCCAATAAAGTTGAGGAGCAGATGTACCTCACAGGTTTTTAACTAAAGGGATTCGGAGAAATTAACCAACTCAATGTTGTAATAATTGATAAAAGCGCACGCAATCAAGGGCTCAGGAATAAACTCTAAAAGAATTGATTGCACAAACCCGGCATGACCAAACGGGGATTGATAAGCACGAGATTAAGTGAGATATAAGGCTGAATATGGCAGTACTTCCTCATACAGCAGACAATGCAAGCCTACGCTGTATCTGATTATTATGAGGACACAGGAGAACATAAAAGAGATAGATTACCTCCCTACCACGTACACCATAGGGCAGATCGTGAATCACGGACATTGCATCGCAGTATGCTCAGAAATACACACCATTCTCCCTCTAGCCATAAGATAGACGAACTGACAAAGCTCGTGTTAATCAGGATAGAATTCCCAAGCATGCGCCATCTCATACTGCCACACAGTCCAGTTACACGGGCGGAGAAGCGAGGGAGATGTTACGTCACTATCACACAGTTATAGAACACGTGATTCCCGCACGGCCAGCCGTAGATCAGACGACCGGGATTACGCTACCCTCAGCCATATGACCCAGTCTCAGCACAGCCCGAGTAGGGGTTGCGGATCTATTGCTAATACTGTTTTTTATACAGTGGGGATTCTACTACGGAGGTTAATTATAGACCAAATAATTATGCCATTATCATATCATTGCAGAACTCTATAAATCTAATGCCCGCCTTTTTAAAAACAGATACAAGGACAAAATACCAAGATGTCCTTGTTAGAACGTGACGGGTAGGAGGTACCGGTCAGTTGATTCTAGAATTCCTTACCCTTCCCTCTTCGTCATATATTGATGACGTCATCAAGAATCGAATATTCATTAAATGCTACATTCGGCACTTAATGTTAGACTGGGTATGCCTACCATTAATAAGAGTGATTACGTAAGTTGCCCCTGCGCACAACAGCCGAGCATCGTTGAACTTTTCTACTAACGTCATACCCCGAACAATCAGAACGTAGGCCTACACTTAGACACCCCACGGAAATGACACTACAGCAGACCGGATTCATCCACATCTCACTGGAACACATACTGAAGATGCAGGAAGATCTTCAATCAGCAACCGGACTAACGTCAAGAAGCACAGTTCCTGCTAAAGATGATCATCCCACTTCGCAGAGGAGGAAGCAGAAGCAGTCCCCGAAGGGGATACCACCGGAAATGCCTTCAGACCCTACCGACATCGCTTGCCCAATTGACAACGATTTAAAATTACAGAAGATCAAAGATACGACCACATCGAATCCAGTCGAACTATCCGGTCTCACAGACATCGACCCAAGATTACCCAAGTTCAGCAAGGGGCTATCAGCATCTTAAAAGAGTCAGAGACCACTCACGGGTTCTACTCCCCAGTATTCCAGGTACCTACGCTTTGCAGTCAACGGTCAGAGATACCAGTTCAGGGTACTACCATTCGGCACATCCTTAGCCCCATGGTTATTCACCAGGATCACCAATTCCATCATCGGTTTGCGCCCATATAAGCTCATAAGGCTTCTCGTATATAGACGATTTCCTATTGGCCGATCAGGACAAGCGCAATTAGTTTAAACACAGTGTGCCTCACTAATAACACTCTTAGGTTTCCTGGTTCACCCTCTAAAACAGAGCTAGTACCCACACAGGCATCACCTACATAGGCGCAAGATTCTACTCAACAAGGGCATAGCAGCACCCCCAGAGGACAGATATGCAAGAGTAGAGCACATGATAACAAAGCCCACTCGATCAGGCCGTCAAGTCGAGACGCTGGTGGATGTCTTGCCTATGTCCGCTCACATCTATCCAAGATTTAACCTACAGAGGCACAAGGTCTCAGCCTTTACTGAAGGAGGTTACATGTTTATATGCCTTGGTAGACTCAGTGAGTTGCAAGATCGAAGTAAGACACATTCCGGGGAAGCTAAATATACTAGCAGATTACCTATCCCGGAAAAACAAGAAAGTACCCACAGAATGGTCACTACATCCCGAGGTGTTCAAGTGGATAACCCAGATATGGGACACTCCAAACATAGATCTATTCGCCACATGTCTCAACAACAAACTACCAGTCTACATCAGCCCAGTACCAGACCCACTAGCACTCCAAGTCGATGTGCTCTCCATGGAATGGAAGGGAATGATTGCTTATGCATTTCCCCCATGGGCTCTCCTAGACAGAGTACTGAAGAAAATAGAGGAAACGGATTGTGTCATAATCCTCATAGCCCCGGCTTGGCCCAAAAGGGCTTGGTTTCCGAGACTTCTACAACTCCTACTGGAAGTACCTCTGAAACTCCCAGTACGTCACGACCTATTGAGACAACCAAAGACATATTTTACGGCCGCCTCGACAACCTCCATCTTCACGCTTGGAAATTATCTCGCATAAGATGCAAGCCGCCGGTTACTCTAAATCAGCTGCACGAAGAGTGGCTAGCTCATGGAGACCAGCCTCATCTGCCTTATATAATAACAGATGGGACAAGTTCGTCGAATGGAGAAGAGGGAAACAGTTACATGGAGATATAACGATACCTATAGTAGCCGAATTCTTGATCCATCTCAGAAACGACAAGAAATTACGACACGGCACTATCGAAGGATATAGATCAGCCCTGTCATCAGTATTACAACCCGATGACCTATCTATAGGTACCCATCCAGTACTAAATCGACTTATGAAGTCTTTTGCCCTGGAAGATATAAAAGTACCACGTACTTTTCCTAAATGGGATCTATCTATAGTATTGTCGGCATTGATGAAAGCACCGTATGAACCCATGAGTAGTGCGACATTACTATCAGTCTCCAAGAAAACTGCTTTTCTCTTAGCCATGGCTACGGCGGCTCGCGTGTCAGAACTACACGCTTTTGATATCTCCACTGTAACCCATACCAAAGAATGGAAGGCAGTGTCGTTCAGATCGCTCCCTGAATTTATTGCCAAAAACCAGTCGTCAACCTTCGGCCCACTCGGACATCGGCAATACACAATACCAGCTCTAAGTAAAAGTGTGGACTTCCCGGATAGATTGCTTTGCCCCATAAGAGCCTTGAGATATTTTATCACAGCGACTCAACCCCACAGAAAGCAGAGAAAACTCCTATTTATCTCTTGCAAGCCCTCGTCAGAAAAGGACATCGCAAAGGGCACTGTAGCAGGATGGCTAAAAACAGTTATCACAGATAGCTATAAAACGGCACAAATCTCCACTCCGATTTGGGGTAGCTGCAGACCCCACGAAATCAGAGCACTGGCAACAAGCCTAGCCACATGGAATACTGCATCCATCGAACAAATCGTGGCCAGCTGCCAGTGGAAGTCCCACAACACTTTTTCAAACTTTTACTTACGAGACATACAGACCGATCTGAATGGACTATACACTCTGAGGCCTTTGGTGGCCGCCCAGGTGATAGTTACCAAGTAAAGTAACCTGTTCCCTCCCTCTTCCAGGAAAGGGAAAAAAGAGGGGGGGGGGGGGGGGGGGGGGGGGTGTGTGGTGTGGTGTGGTGTGGTGAAGATTTCAGAAGTACCTCAGGAACTCAGGGTAAGTTGTACTTTGTTACTGGACTGCGCTATTGAGTTAGTAAAACAGGGCAAATGTCAACACTGAAATCAGAGATCGAAGGATTTAGTGATATATGGTAATCTACATGATAGGAAGGTTAATGTACTACCACCGGAAGTGACGTCATAGGAGTCATCACACCGGAGAAACGTTAAGATACGTTAAATATCACTATCCAAAAGGGCATTACGGTAAACCACGTCATTAGTGATACGGGAGAATAGTGACACCGCCGGAAGTGACGTCACAGATGACGTCATCACAGGAAACGACGTCACTAAAAAGTCTAAGTATCACAAGGGAATATACATATACCCTTCACATGACGCCTTGAAAATTCTATACGTCTAAGTCTTGTAAGTAGACTATTAGTCATATCCGTTTAAGACCCCTTTTGGCATATAATCCTTGGTTTTACCACTTCACTAGCCAAATATCTATGGGATGCTAGATACCAGAACCCGCCGGTCCCTCTGGTGTATACTGGCACTGATGTGATAGAGGTGAGGTATTCACAAGAATTATCAAACAATAGTTATCATTGTGAATAATTCTAAGAATACCACCTCTATCACATCAGGAATTAATCCCTCCCACCTCCCCAAATATCTGCATCTAGTTGATGAGAGTATGGGTTGAAAGAAGTGACTAGATTCCCGCCTTGCGCATGCGCAGTGGCGCCTCTGGCAAGGGATAGGGTTTCCCTCACAACTATGGATATGTTGGCAGTGTAGTGGACGTCTGTTTAAAAATTTATAAAAAATTTATAGTGTGGTTCTCAGCATAAACAGGAATTTATGGCACTGATGTGATAGAGGTGGTATTCTTAGAATTATTCACAATGATAACTATTGTTTGATGTTTAGTCACAAGTACTGACTGTAATACAATGAAGATGCCAGCATGATGGTGTATGACATGGGATGTTTAGTCACAGGTACTGACTGTAATACAATGAAGATGCCAGCATGATGGTGTATGACATGGGGTGTTTAGTCACAAGTACTGACTGTAATACAATGAAGATGCCAGCATGAGGGTGCATGACATGGGATGTTTAGTCACAGGTACTGACTGTAATACAATGAAGATGCCAGCATGATGGTGTATGACATGGAATGTTTAGTCACAAGTACTGACTGTAATACAATGAAGATGCCAGCATGAGGGTGCATGACATGGGATGTTTAGTCACAAGTACTGACTGTAATGCAATGATGATGCCAGCATGATGGTGTATGACATGGGGTGTTTAGTCACAATTAGAGAATGTAATACAATAAAGATGCCATCATGATGGTGTATGTGACATGGAATGTTTAGTCACAAGTACTGACTGTAATACAATGAAGATGCCAGCATGATGGTGGATGACATTGAATGTTTAGTCACAAGTTTTGACTGTAATACAATAAAGATCCCATCATGATGGTGTATGATATGGAATGTTTAGTCACAAGTATTGACTGTAATACAATACAGATGCCAGCATGATGGTGTATGACATGGAATGTTTAGTCACAAGTACTGACTGTCATACAATGAAGATGCCAGCATAATTGTGCTTAGTATCACCAAGTTTTCGTACCTAGATTAGTTTGTTGTTTTGTGTGACAACTAAAATTAACAGCCTCAATGGACGTAGGAAGCCCTTTCTCCGCCCTCCCATTACGTGACCATGAGGTCTGACTTCACCTCTTCCAGGCAGATCCCGGCTTGCTGGCTACCTGATGTATATGTGGTCCTTCACCACCTTGACTGGGCGCTTCCTGTACGTGGAGGACCTGTTTGTGGAAAGGGACTTCAGAAGGAAGGGGGTCGGATCAGCACTGTGGGCCTCTGCAATGAAGGTAACGTCGTCCAACAGTGCAGAGTATGACGGGCTTGACTCCAGCTGCATGCATCCTGCAACTTTCATATGGCATTTAGCAATATATTAATACATAATAAGCTAACTGTATGAATTAAATTGTTTCAAAACGACAACGGTTTAATACCATTACAGGGTTCTAATGTGAGGATATGCACATGCTTGAACACTGAAGTGAGGGTTGAGATATGCCTGATGCTGTGGGGATTTCGGGTCACATTAGGCCCCCATTATAACTCATTGTTGTGATAGCCAACTGGTCGGGCTTCGTTGAGTGTACATCATACACGATGGCAAGGCTCTTTGATTATATACATGCCTTTGTGATACATTTTCTGACTATTTATAACTGACGCGTTAAACAACATGGAGTCACTTTCCGCATCAGTAGGGTGTTTATTGAATCCTCGGTACGTTATCTTAAACTATGGCTAGGCCTGTTTACCTGATACACAGAGCGTGTGACGTGAGGTGGATAGATAACACAAGTACTTATGTAAAGAGGTCAGTTGGTAAACTATAGCTGTCAGAGACGCATGAGCGAGAGACATGTTGGTTGGAGCATCGACAGACAAGGGCGGAGTGGGCAAGCCGTCAAAAGCGCCAGGCTAGCAAGCGCCAGGTGCTAAGATTGTATCCTTCCAGTGACGTGGGACCAACAATGTTCACATGTCATTTCAGAGCTGTCAATACCCCTAGTGTACAGTACATACACCCTGTGCACTCAAAATAACCCACGGGTAGATGACCAAATGGTGGAAACAGGAATACTACATCCACCCGAAATACAAGTGTCAAAACTTGTGGTGTCACCCTGAGCAAGTGATTTAGTTCAAATGTGCCTCTGTACCCGACATGTGAGGCGGGTGTAAAAAACCCTCTAACCCTCGAAGGCAGCTCATGTTGTACACTCCCCAGGGAGTTGAGAATGATAACTGGAATGCAAACTGATCCACTTGCCGGGGAACAAATAAAACCGCATTTAAGCAGATACTAGTCCCAGGATACCTGAGGTATATAAATGTATATTATAATCATGAAAGGACAAGACGTCAGACCCAGTCATGCACAATATGAAATATTTTTATTTCGTGTAACCAAAGTCTAGGCTAAAAATATTCTAATCTATGAGAGAATAGATGTATTGTAGTCGGACGCAATCGCGGCTCGCTAAACACGCGGCGACTCTTTTAACAGTTGTTCACCACAGCCGCGTTAGTAGGTCAAGGCTGGTTTCCTGTCGTCGTGTCAGCGTGACTTGTTTACTATGAAATATATGCAGTAATCTACCCCTATCTGCCTGACTCTATTTGTGTGTTTCATCCTCGCTGCCACCGTTTTCACTGTTGCTTTGCAGTTAGCCCTGTCCTGGGGTTGTGGATATATGCAGTGGATGGCCAAACGAGGGAACACAAGCGGTATCAACTTCTACAAACAATTAGGTGCTTTGGAAACAAACACGAATAACCTCATGACATTCACGTTAGACGAAGACGCCATGACAACGGCCTGTTCAAAGATAGTATCAGATTGAAGTGGTCAACTCTGAACACGTTGACGTCATGGGGGTCAGCTATATGTGTTTTATAGCATAATGTGGGAAGAATGAGTTAATCAATTTCAAGTAGTGTTGCCATCCACAGACAGCTTTCATGTCACCAGGCCAGTCGAGCCTATACAGATAATGTACCAGTAAAGGGACAAGTTAGTGCTTATTCAAAAAGTAGGCTTCACCTTGTCAATATTCAAAATGGAAAATCTTTTGTTTCAACACTACGGGTAGAGCTGTTCATAAGAAATGAAATGTATATGTTTTGGCCAAGAGACTCTGTGTCTCACGACATTTCTTCTGGAACATCTGCAACATTAGTTAAATAAGGTAACAATAAAATGGTAAACAGGAATATGCAAGCAAACGACAACGGCTTCCATACAACAGATCAGCACGATGAACATGAGGGCAATGGAAAGACATGTTGGATGTTTGTACCAATAGAAGGGTGAAGTGTTATGAAATTATTTCTTCATTGGTCAGGCCAACTTCTGCAGTTTTTCGTTCTCCAAAAGGTTTTCTGAATATGTTGGCATGTGAGCAGTCTTGGTTTCGTGATGAACACATATATTTAACTTCAGAGGAAATAAAACGTGCTTTTCAGGAAATATTTTTGCTTCCACTTTTCTATATTTTTAGATAGGCAGAATCTACAAATTCAGAAAAACATAGCCTAATAGTTTTTTCCGCATACCATTTACTTACTGCTCATAAACGTGTGTAATGATACATGCAAACGCTTTCAATGTGGCAGCTATTTTTTATGATAGACAAGTAAATTCAGCAATTATTTTAGAAATTATTGTTGGGTTCATTCACACAAACTATCAGTTTTATGAACAGAATGAAATATAATTAACTAAACATAAGATGTCAACAGGCCCTAGTGTACAGTACCTTCACCCTGTGCACTCACAAGAACCCACCCGGCCGATGGTGGAAACACGAATACGTACATACACCCGAAACACAAGTGTCAGAACGTGTGGTGTCACACTGGGCAAGTGCCTCTGTTCACCCGGCAGGGAATGGGTACCCGATATGTTAGGTAGGTGTAAAAACCTTCTAGCGGACAAATAAAACAACATTTGAGCAGATACTAGTACCTGGATACCTGTGGTATATCATAATAATAATAATAATAATAATAATAATAATAATAATAATAATAATAATAATTTCGAAATGTCACCTTGCATCCCAAGTACCAGGTTGTCCGACCCCTCATTGTTCTTGGTGCCTTAGGTTTGGTACCTCTCAATCTGTTGACTGACATTGTGAGAGTACCTGGGTCTGCCTCCAGGAATACAGCCCTTCTGACAATCTGGGTAATGCAGAAGGCTGCAGTTTTGGGGAATCTTCCAATTCTCCGAAAAGTTCTGGGTGGGATTGACTAGGCAGCGCTGCCTGGGAGAAGTCCCAACCAAGCGAAGTGCCATATCAAATCGTCCCAGACACAGATTTTCAAGGAGAGGCTATCTGAAAGACCACTGCACCGAGTTTATGTGCAGTGTGTTGAGAAATTCGGCAACCCTGCAGAGTCCTTCGCTTGGATGAGGTCGGCTGGCCTGAAAAGGGAAACAGAAGGCTTTCTGTTTGCTGCTCGAAACCGTCAATGTGTGATTTTGCATCAAAATGTAAATGTGAAATGTAGATTATGTAATGAATTTAATGAGACTACCCAACACATTGTCAGTGGATGCCCAGTTTTGGCACAAACACACTTAAGCGACATGATGGAATGGCTCGATCATTTTATTACCATCATCGCCATGCTAGTGTTTTGACACAGAGGTCCATCCATGGTACGACCCGGAATATGTAGAGGGCGTCATGGAAAATAATAAAAAAATGCTTTGGAATAGTCCCGTATACACACACCCTCAGACGTATCAAGGCCAACAAACCTGATCTTGTCCTTTTTCATACATCCAATGAAATCATTTATATCATTGAATTTTCTGTCCCTTTTGACACAAATGTGATTGACAAGATTCAGGAAAAGCATGGCAAATATGCAGACCTCGCTTTCGAAATGTCACGCTTGCATACCAAGTGCCAAGTTGTTCGACTCCCCATTGTTCTCGGTGCCTTAGGTTTGGTACCTCCAAATCTGGGCAAGGGCCCTGAGCTGATGATGAGCCTAACCAGCCTGACTTGGCTTGGCTATAGCCAGAAGTCAATTTGACTAGTCTCTTTACTCCACTTGTCTCGTTCCTTCAGTCAATCTGGGGGTGGTGGGGTAGCCTAGTGGTTAAAGCGTTTGCTCGTCGAAAAATCCGGGTTCGATTCCCGACATGGGTCCAATGTGTGAAGCCAATTTCTGGTGTCCCCCGCCTTGATATTGCTGAAATATTGCTAAAAGCGGCGTAAAACCACACTCACTCACTCAGTCAAACTGACAGCTCCGGAGGTGTAAAAGCAAAAGTGTCTGTCGTAGTAATCAGATATACCCTCATTGTCAGCTTCCTGTATAAGAGAAATACAGCAACAACACATTTATGAACACAAAGATTCACGGGACGAACACGGGATACGAACCTGCAACCTCTTGATGTGCAGTCCTTCACGCTCCCACCTGTGATACGGAGATTGTTGTTGTCACAAGTGTCAATTTCCTGGTCACCATTAGCTGTGTTTATTTGTACATTTTTAGGCTAACATTGCACCAAGTTCGTTGTAAGTCCTAGCGGTGTTTAGGTGGTATTTAGGCTGTAAGCTTATTTCATGTGTTTAGACCCTAAACGTCTTTAGATAGAACACACAAATGTGTATTCCGTCGAGGATTGAAACACATTCCTAAACATGTCTTGTATGTGTTAACATTCAAAACACATTTTTACATCGAACATGAGTCAAATTCACAAACCCACTCGTCAAATTGACTTGTCCTTTCCCGATTTGTCTGTGGGATCGACATCGTCATAAAGTATAACGCATATAACCTTGGACTGGCTGCTGAAGTTCCATGACGGTCGCCCATTCACATCCCAGTTAGGATGACTGATGTTGAACTTATCTAGTCAGTACTCTTTTACGTGTGTCTCTCTGTATCCTGTACCAGGTATGGGGTTTGTCAATGTATTTGTTAGAAAACATTTATCAGACAAATGACCAAATCATGTGTTTTTTTCAATAACAATACTTACACCACTTTATATGAAGTACAGCTACTTTTCCCCGTCAGTAGATATTCAAAGTCGATCCCGTCTTTCAATTTGATTAAGTCCAAATACTTGCTGAAAGGGAGAAAACCCTGTACAGAGCAATGGGATGACGTCACAGGACGTGTATAATTCATGTTTCCAAGCATCACCAGCTTCCCAAGTCAGTGGATCGTCAAACACTAGTTGACTAAAAAGGTACTGCCGGGAATGCTAGAAAAATGTTATTTGCCCATAAAAAAAGAATAGAATTGTCACAGACTGTTGCTATTGAAATATCGAGTAACTACCGATTGACCTACTGAAGTATTTCAGTCACAAGGAGTCCTATCGACAAGTTTACCGGAGAAAAATTCGAATGAAAACAGTAAGTTCACATTTATTCTAAGTCCAATGATGGCAGTTTAAATCGGACTGTAGAAATATGTGCACGCTACTCCGTAATAATGATACTAATATAGTCTTCATAAAACATGTAATCAACACACAAAAATCACATGGAGAAAATTCTAGATGCACATCTTCTACAATAACAAAATGAAGCTGCGTTTGTTTTGTCAACACTGCTCCCATGATGAATGTTACATTATACTTACACATAGTCATAGCCATGGTACACGACGTGGGGTCTGTACTAGGAAATGTATACAAGTTCTTTACACTTCGGAGAGATAGAGGGAAACCATTTATTAGTTTAGATGGGGTGATTAACCGAACTGCCCAAGCTATTGGGTTTTCAATTAAAAAAAGGTAATGAGGTAGTCTCGAAAACAAAACCGGGACGTAAAAGTACATTAGACAGTTTTGATACAGGGTGGTTAGGCGTATAGTGTACAAGCTTTATGAGCAGAAGGTACCCCCGACTTGTAGTAGAATTCGAGAGGAAATTAAAAATACAATTAATGTTTCCCGGACAGCACTAACTATTGCTCTGCACGAGATGGGATTTGGATACCACCGTGAGTGGCGATGACCGAGCAGTTGTCAGGGAAATGTATTCCATTCTGTCTATGAGGTCACATTATCGCAACTATCGCAGTCAGGGCTTCCAGATCATTTACCTTGACGACTACATGAGACTACATGTGGCTACCGTCAGATGGACGATAAGCACACATGGTATAATTAGGTAAAGGTAATCGTGTCATTGTTTTGGACCCTGGAACATCTGATCTGTGGCTTATTGATGGCTAGTTTTCGAGGCGAAAAAGGAAAATGGTGATTATCATAAGGGAATGAATGGTGATGTGTTCAGAGAGCCCATTTTAGACATACTCATTGTGTAGTATGAAGGCAACCATACAGGTATATATGACGTTGTCTACTTCTGACCCTCTGAAAAGAAAGTAAAGTACAAGACATATGTGACATTATAACTCGGGTGACATTCGCACCTGGGAGAATGCACGGGACTGTGTGAGGTCATCACCTCGGGACAGGTGTTAGGTAATTACCCCAGGTTATAGGCCTTTTCATACATGCATCACAAGGCACCAATATTTCCAAAGGTTATAATCATTGTACCTGTAAAAGTACATTTTAAGGGTAATCACAGTGTCAGTTAGGAAAGACTAGATTAGGTAAAATTGCGTTACTTTGAAGCCGGTAAAACATTCTAGCATTTGCGACAGTACTTTTAGGTCGCGCGATTGTTACCTAGGTAACCTAATTAAGATGACCAGGTTTTCCTTTCAGTGTGTGGTCTCCTCCAACTCGTGGAGTGTAATGCCCTACAGTTCAGCACCAGGTTGTGGGGGGAATCAATGTTTCTATTGTGATGCTGTTGGTGGGTCGACAAGAACGGGGATCATATTAACTACATTATGATATTTGAATGGTTTTGGTTTCATAAAAATACATTTCACTGCCATGGTGCAGGGCTACCTATAGGGTAACAGAAACGAAGGCTGACTCTATACAGTTTTATCCATTTCAATGCAATGGTGTAGGGTACCTCAGAGTCACAGTATTAGAAAGTCACACGCCAAATTGTGAAATATGACTCAACAAACACAAGTCAATACTAATATATTTCACTAAAAAATAACAACCACCTAGATATGCCAGGTTCAAAACCTTCTGATATGCCCTCATACAATAACAGAATCTGGATGAGATTTCGTGATTGAGCAACAACCACGCAATCAATGAAGTCACAGAACTGACCAGCAGACCCACTTTAATCACGTCTTTCAATCCGGTTGCCTGGATCTGATGTTTGTATGTATATAGATACGGACCCTCCTCGATGACAGCGGGACATCCAATCATCTTTTAGTCAGTCATCATCTCATCACCGCCATCACCATTCGAAGCAACAGCAGCACGAACTATGGAAGCAATACCAAGTGTCGGATTCCAAGTACCGGTTTGAAACAAATCATGGCAACCAGTTGTGATAGTACCCTGTTTGGATGGGGAATCGGTTATGAGTTGATATAGCGCAGTGCCAGTGGAACCGAGAAAGGAATATATCGTTATGTCGGCGTTTGTACAAAGAGTTTAAGATCACTCACGTTGTAATGATGTACAAAGAAATTTCTGTCAACATGAAATATAATACACGAATCGGTGACTAAAGAGTCACATCGAAGTGTGCCAGTTACGGAAAAGGACGAATGATAACGAAATGTCTCATTTTCAAGTATGGCCGAGTTTAAAGTAAGGGATGCTCGCGTCGATGATTGCGATGAAATACTGCGACTTATTAAGGTGAGAGAGTTGTAGGTGATAGACGAAGACATTTTGCGACTTATTAAGGGGAAAGAGTTGAAGGCGGTATAAGACATACATATTATGGCGGGAGATCAAGTTGTAGGCGAAGGACGATGACATACTGTGATTTATAAGGTGAGAGAGTTGTTCTGTGGTAGGCGATTTCATACTGCGACTTTAAGACCGTAAAGGGGGACATGGTCAGAATGGGACTGGAGAAGATGGACATGATCAGATGGGACTGGAGAAGGTCGACATGCTCAGATGGGACTGAAGAAGGTAGACATTATCAGATGGGACTGTAGAAGGTGGATATGATCAGATGGGACGCGAGAAGGTGGATATGATCAGATGGGACTGGAGAAGGTGGACACGATCAGATGGAACTCGAGAAGGTGGACATGATCAGATGGGACGCGAGAAGGTGGACATGATCAGATGGGACTGAAGAAGGTGGATATGATCACATTGGACGCGAGAATGTAGATATGACCTGATGGGACTGAAGGAGGTGGACATGATCAGATGGGACGCGAGAAGGTGGATATGATCAGATGGGACTGGAGAAGGTGGACATGATCAGATGGGACTGAAGAAGGTGGATATGATCAGATTGGACGCGAGAAAGTGGATATGATCAGATGGGACGCGAAAAGGTTGACATGATCAGATGGGACTGAAGAAGGTCGACGTGGTCAGATGGAGCTGAAGAAGGTGGACATGATCGGATGGGACTGTAAAAGGTGGACATGATCAGATAGGACTAGAGAAGGTGGACACGATCAGATGGGACTGGAGAAGGTGGACACGATCAGATGGGACTGGAGAAGGTAGACCCGATCAGATGGGACTGGAGAAGGTGGATATGATCAGATGGGACTGAAGAAGGTGGACACGATCAGATGGGACTGAAGAAGGTGGACATGATCAGATGGGACTGGAGAAGGTGGACACGATCAGATGGGACTGGAGAAGGTGGACATGATCAGATGGGACTGGAGAAGGTAGACCCGATCAGATGGGACTGGAGAAGGTGGACATGATCAGATGGGACTGGAGAAGGTGGACACGATCAGATGGGACTGAAGAAGGTGGACATGATCAGATGGGACTGGAGAAGGTAGACCCGATCAGATGGGACTGGAGAAGGTGGATATGATCAGATGGAACTCGAGAAGGTGGACATGATCAGATGGGACGCGAGTAGGTGGACATGATCAGATGGGACTGAAGAAGGTGGATATGATCACATGGGACGCGAGAAGGTAGATATGATCTGATGGGACTGAAGGAGGTGGACATGATCAGATGGGACGCGAGAAGGTGGACATGATCAGATGGGAATGGAGAATGTGGACATGATCAGATGGGACTGGAGAAGGTGGACATGATCAGATGGGACGCGAGAAGGTGGACATGATCAGATGGGACTGAAGAAGGTGGACATGATCAGATGGGACTGGAGAAGGTGGACACGATCAGATGGGACTGGAGAAAGTGGACATGATCAGATGGAACTCGAGAAGGTGGACATGATCAGATGGGACGCGAGAAGGTGGACATGATCAGATGGGACTGAAGAAGGTGGATATGATCACATGGGACGCGAGAAGGTAGATATGATCTGATGGGACTGAAGGAGGTGGACATGATCAGATGGGACGCGAGAAGGTGGATATGATCAGATAGGACTGGAGAAGGTGGACATGATCAGATGGGACTGAAGAAGGTCGACGTGGTCAGATGGAACTGAAGGAGGTGGACATGATCGGATCGGACTGTAAAAGGTGGACATGATCAGATAGGACTAGAGAAGGTGGACACGATCAGATGGGACTGGAGAAGGTGGACATGATCAGATGGGACTGGAGAAGGTGGATATGATCAGATGGAACTCGAGAAGGTGGACATGATCAGATGGGACGCGAGAAGGTGGACATGATCAGATGGGACTGAAGAAGGTGGATATGATCACATGGGACGCGAGAAGGTAGATATGATCTGATGGAACACGAGAAGGTGGACATGATCAGATGGGACTGGAGAAGGTGGACATGATCAGATGGGACTGAAGAAGGTGGATATGATCAGATGGGACGCGAGAAAGTGGATATGATCAGATGGGACGCGAAAAGGTTGACATGATCAGATGGGACTGAAGAAGGTCGACGTGGTCAGATGGAGCTGAAGAAGGTGGACATGATCGGATGGGACTGTAAAAGGTGGACATGATCAGATAGGACTAGAGAAGGTGGACACGATCAGATGGGACTGGAGAAGGTGGACACGATCAGATGGGACTGGAGAAGGTAGACCCGATCAGATGGGACTGTAAAAGGTGGACATGATCAGATGGGACTTGAGAAATTGGACATGATCAGATTGGTCTGGACGAGGTGGACATGATCAGATGGGACTGGAGGAGGTGGACATGATCAGATGGGACTGGAGAAGGTGTGTATAAGTATAACTTAGACAAATATTGATATAGGGACACAAACTGTATGGAATGGAACTTCTGTATTGCTTATCGAGGGGTGGCTGAAAGGTTCTGAGCCTAACTACGAATGACGTACTGTCTGCCATTAACAGCATGCATTTAGTACAACAGTTCCCAAGCTTACAGGCTACATGTGAGAGAAATACACAACAGGCAGCACATTTCTGCAGGCATCAAGATTAGGTATCCTCTGTTTCTGAACATGGACACAATTTGCTAGCTCACAGTCATCAAGAGTCTTAAACTGAAAGGACCAACTCCAGCAACCATTCATGCGGATATGGTGTCAACTTTAAGGTATGATGTTGAAGCTCCTCCCCATGCAGCCGAGTTCAAGAGGAGAAGACAGAGCCTCGACAAAGATCAGGAGACCTTCAACTGCTACCAGTAAGAAAAATATTGATGCATGATGCGATTATATATAGACGTTTCACAACATGTCACATAGCCAATACAGTAGGCATCTCTCATGAGAGAGTTGAGAACATGTAAGCCACATTTCCAAGACTTTCTTTCATCTTCGAAACTTAGGAGGCATTCAACATCTGCTCACCAAAGGTGCTGCACATCTCATGGCCAGATATTTGGTCCTGTCAAGGCTTGACAATTGTAATAGTCTGATGGGTAACATCACAAATGAACAGCTCATGAGGCTTGAGCGCATACAAAACACAGACGTACGTGTTGTTACGAGAACTTCAAAATGGACACCTATTACTCCATCTCAGATGTTGCTGCATTGGTTGCCCCTCAAAGCGAGAATAGATTTTAAACTACTGACATAAATCGTCAAATGCTTCAAGGAATCAGCCCCACTGTATCTGATGGAACTTTTGCCTTAATACTAGTCATCCAGGAGTCTCCGTTCTGAAAGTGAACACCTGCTGCAAGTGACAGAAACCCGCTTGAAGACTTTTGGTCACAGATCTTTCCAATAGTATGATTAGAACAGTCTACCAACAGAACTGAAAATCTCACCACCATTCAAGGCTCATCTTAAAACTACCTCGCCTTGACGTTTTCCTTGCTGTAGCACAACTTGCTTCAACGTATAACGCCACGAACATGATTTCAGTGAATGGAATCTGGTGCATTATAAATGAACTAGGCGTGTCAAACATAACGAGGCTAAAATTTCCGGACTGGATCGTAGCGCCACCAGTAGCTATAACGAGTCATGTCCCTTCTATGTCCCTCTTATTGACCAAACATATTCCACCACTCAAATTGTGGTGCCCAGTCAAGACGATCTGATCGCTGATCAAGATCTAATTTGTAATAAAACGTGTCTTACCTTGCAAAGTGCATCAAATAAGGTGTGCACCTTCATTAATGACATGAAAAGATATGGAAAATATCTGTCGACGCCTATTTGTCGGTAAACATCTCTTGCAAATCCGGCAGTCGTCAGAAATCTGCACGTTCAAATCCATGTTGCTTACGAACCCGATGTCGATTTCGTTACGCGATTTTGATTGGACTTTGCATAGACTCGTTAGTTCAGCCAAAATGTAACCAAAACATTCCAGCCTAGTTCGGCAAGGGTGGAAACTGGACTTTTATAGTAGGTTAACTTCCTTGCCTCGGGAAGATGCATAACTGCACGTTGGGTTCCGAGGCTTGTGATTCCTGATCAGAAACGCTCCAGGTTCATCACTCTTGTGAGGTTTTACATAGTCCCAAAACACTCCCAGCTGATTTTGTAGAGGGATTTGTAACCATACATGGATAAGTCTTGGGTACACCACTGCCAACAAGTGACAGTCAACGCAGTTAAAACATTTAGCGTATCCTCCTCCGGGGAAGGCAAAGTCTGTACCAACAACCGGCAAGGCGATGTCTTCTGGGATTCCAAAGGAATGCAACTGGTGGAATACCTCCTAAGTGGTCAGACCATAAATGGCCAATATTATGCTCCTTTGGCTAAACGTCTTGGAAAACTCACTAAAGATGTGGTGTTGCCCTAATACATGCAGTGCACCTGTGCCCAAGTCTGTTGTCTCCATTCCTGCAGGGCATGACTGTGGCTTTGAACTCATTGACCATATGTGGCACCGTCAGTTTTCCACCACTTCCCACACTCGAAGAATTAATTGCCTGCAAGTATTATGCAAATTTTATGATGATGACGTCATATCTGCTGTGGTGTAAGTGTTACACCACCAGGAGTCCTCTACAACAGTGAGAACCAGGCACTCCAGTATCGTTGGCAGAAGTGGGTGGACCTCGAGAGGGGATTATGTTGAAAAATAATTAGCAACTAAGTACATCCATTATTCGGCCCAGAACGTTTTAGTCACCGCTCGTAGCATTGCCCCACATGTGACTCAAAGACATCTTAAACTGATTGGCCCTGAAGGGTTGGTATATGCCCTCTTCTTGGTTTGTGTACTTGTCCCCCAAGTGATCCATAGCTACATTCAATATCAGAGTAATGTATACATCTGTTGTATTTGTCCACAATATATGAGTATGGACGTCAATATCGTGTATGAAGCTCACTGAAGTATCGTTGTGTTACGTTACAGGGTTTGGCGGAGTTTGAGAAGAAGCTGCACCTTTTGCCGACTGATACAGAGAGTAAGTTGACATCTGGATTAACTGCGTCATATAAAGGTAATATTACTTAAGAAACACTGAAGACAATATTGACAAAAGTGGAATCCCTTTTGGTCTTTACCAGTACCTGGGCTGTTGATGTTCACACAAAACTAATGTCATCAAAACTGTTACCACAAGATATAGGGGTTGATAAGCACAAATAAGCAATGACTTTAACGCTGAGAAAGTATTACAAGTATATATGCACATGCACTGTAACTTGGGACATAGCAGAAGTAGGGGATATCGAAAGTCATATCTGACTTTCTTCAGAAACGACATACATCAGTGACCTATTTTGTATTGTTACTTGGTGAAAACGGAAAGCCCCTATACGCACCTTTCACTGCGCGTGCATCTTGTGATGGTCCTTTGCACGTGTAAAATAAGCATTTAGGGTTTTTGCTCTTGTATTGGAAGCTTAATTACAGGCTTGATGACAGCACGGTTACAGCACGCACCTGATCATCGTTTGGTGTCCAATGTCTAATGCTAGGCATGCTTCAGATTGGTAGAAGTCAGCATATTGTACACTTAATGTGTTCTCAGTCTGTGATTAGCAGACACATTTATACGTTGAACCAGGACTGTAGAGCTACAGCAGTCATCCAGGGTCGTTTCATCAGGATCCGTCTCGCCAACAGCATCTCATTTCATCTGAATCTATGTTGGATCTGTGTTGGAACTGGATCTCGATGACCACGCGTAACCCCACTTTGACCGATAACCTCAATACGGCTGATGCCAGTAGGGGGAATAGCCGATGGTCATGTGACCTCTGTCGCATCCAGATTGAGTCTTGACCTTCTTGAACGGCGTACTCGTTTTTGGAAATGTGCCATAGAATGTTAGCGGACGTCAGTGTCTGTCCATCAGTATGGCGTTGATGATATGGTCTTGGTACCAGAATGACGGACAGAACGCCATTACACAGCGGCCAGGGGAGCGTCACAGGACAGTATTACCGTGACAACACAGCTCTGCCTATCATACTCACATTTTGTGTAAACGTGTTGTCTTCCAACATGACAATGAACGTGTCCATCATGGTCGGACTGTCACTGCATAATCGAAACAGCAACATCACCACATAACACAAATCGCAATTTCCTCCACCGACCGCGTATGGGACACCATCGGAACACCTCAACATCGCCTCCACCGTTTTCACTTTCAGAAGAGTTGGACAGGGCATGTCAAAAGACCAGAAGCCAGTTTACCAGAAGCATGCCACGTCGCATCAACAACTGCTTGTTGTATTTCTGATGGGCACTCATGTAAAATGCGTGTTTTAGAAGGCATCCTTTGCATCTCGTTTGATAAACCGTTTTCCACTCAATTTCCCTCTTGAATACTTGATTCCTTGGAGAGGCATTTAGAAGTTGGATTAGTTACTTGATAACGGTGTTAGAACCTCCACCGAAATGTCTCTCCCACTTGTAAAAATGAAATTGTTCATTCATACATGTATATCATAATCTTACCTTAATGTTAACAGCCACTCATAAACAGCATGGAACACCTCTACATATTGGATATGCCCTACTTTCTTAATAGTATATGAAGTATATGTGTTAGAGAAATGACTGCTAAGTGTAGCATAAAGTGTATAAACTACACAGTACAGACATACGACAGCACTGTTATGCGTCTACATGTTATGCGTCTACATGTTATGTGGCTACATGTTATGTGTCTACATGTTATGTGGCTACATGTTATGTGGCAACATGTTATGCGTGTACATGTTATGTGTCTACATGTTATGCGTCTTTATGTTAGGTGTCTACATGTTATGGGTCTACATGTTATGGGTCTGCATGTTATGGGTCTGCATGTTATGGGTCTACATGTTATGCGTCTACATGTTATGTGTCTACATGTTATGGGTCTACATGTCATGTGGCTACATGTTAAGGGTCTACATGTCATGCGTCTACATGTTATGTGTCTACATATTTTGTGTCTGCATGTTATGTGGCTACATGTTATGCGTCTACATGTTTTGAGTGTAAATGTTATTCGTCTACATGTTATGTGTCTACATGTTATGTGTCTACATGTTATGTGTCTGCATGTTATGCGTCTACATGTTATGCGTCTGCATGTTATGTGTCTGCATGTTATGTGGCTACATGTTATGTGTCTACATGTTATGTGTCTACATGTTATGTGTCTACATGTTATGTGTCTGCATGTTATGTATCTGCATGTTATGTGTCTACATATTATGTGTCTACATGTTATGTGTCTGCATGTTATGCGTCTACATGTTATGCGTCTGCATGTTATGTGTCTGCATGTTATGTGTCTGCATGTTATGTATCTGCATGTTATGTGTCTACATGTTATGTGTCTACATGTTATGTGTCTGCATGTTATGCGTCTACATGTCATGCGTCTGCATGTTATGTGTCTGCATGTTATGTGGCTACATGTTATGTGTCTACATGTTATGTGTCTACATGTTATGTGTCTGCATGTTATGTGTCTGCATTTTATATGTCTACATGTTATGTGTCTGCATGTTATGTGTCTACATGTTATGTGTCTGCATGTTATGTGCCTGCATGTTATGTGTCTACATGTTATGTGTCTGCATGTTATGTGTCTGCATGTTATGTGTCTGCATGTTATGTGTCTGCATGTTATGTGTCTACATGTTATGTGTCTACATGTTATGTGTCTGCATGTTATGTGTCTACATGTTATGTGTCTGCATGTTATATGTCTGCATGTTATGTGTCTACATGTTATGTGTCTGCATGTTATGTGTCTACATGTTATGTGTCTCCATGTTATGTGGCTACATGTTATGTGTCTACATGTTATGTGTCTGCATGTTATGTATCTGCATGTTATGCGTCTACATGTTATGTGTCTGCATGTTATGTGTCTACATGTTATGTGTCTGCATGTTATGCGTCTACATGTTATGTGTCTACATGTTATGTGTCTACATGTTATGTGTCTGCATGTTATGTGTCTATATGTTATGTGTCTGCATGTTATGTGTCTGCATGTTATGTGTCTGCATGTTATGTGTCTGCATGTTATGTGTCTGCATGTTATGTGTCTGCATGTTATGTGTCTACATGTTATGTGTCTACATGTTATGTGGCTACATGTTATGTGTCTGCATGTTATATGTCTACATGTTATGTGTCTGCATGTTATGTGTCTGCATGTTATGTGTCTACATGTTTTGTGTCTACATGTTATGTGGCTACATGTTATGTGTCTGCATGTTATATGTCTGCATGTTATGTGTCTGCATGTTATGTGTCTGCATGTTATGCGTCTACATGTTATGTGTCGACATGTTATGTGTCTGCATGTTATGTGTCTACATGTTATGTGTCTGCATGTTATGTGTCTGCATGTTATATGTCTGCATGTTATGTGTCTGCATGTTATGTGTCTGCATGTTATGTGTCTACATGTTATGTGTCTGCATGTTATATGTCTACATGTTATGTGTCTACATGTTATATGTCTACATGTTATGTGTCTACATGTTATGTGTCTACATGTTATGTGTCTGCATGTTATATGTCTACATGTTATGTGTCTGCATGTTATGTGTCTACATGTTATGTGTCTGCATGTTATGTGTCTGCATGTTATGTGTCTACATGTTATAGGTTATGTGTCTGCATGTTATATGTCTACATGTTATGTGTCTACATGTTATGTGTCTGCATGTTATATGTCTACATGTTATATGTCTACATGTTATGTGTCTACATGTTATGTGTCTGCATGTTATGTGTCTGCATGTTATATGTCTACATGTTATGTGTCTGCATGTTATGTGTCTGCATGTTATGTGGCTACATGTTATGTGTCTACATGTTATGTGTCTACATGTTATGCGTCTACATGTTATATGGCTACGTGTTATGTGGCTACATGTTATATGTCTACATGTTATGTGTCTACATGTTATGTGTCTACATGTTATGCGTCTACATGTTATATGGCTACATGTTATATGGCTACATGTTATATGGCTACATGTTATGCGTCTACATGTTATGTGGCTACATGCTATGCATCTACATGTTATGTGGTTACATGTTATGCGTCTACATGTCATGTGGCTACATGTTATGCGTGTACATGTAATGCGTCTACATGTCATGTGGCTACATGTTATGCGTCTACATTTTATGTGGCTACATGTTATGTGTCTACATGTTATGTGTCTACATGTTATGTGTCTGCATGTTATGTGTCTGCATTTTATATGTCTACATGTTATGTGTCTGCATGTTATGTGTCTACATGTTATGTGTCTGCATGTTATGTGCCTGCATGTTATGTGTCTACATGTTATGTGTCTGCATGTTATGTGTCTGCATGTTATGTGTCTGCATGTTATGTGTCTGCATGTTATGTGTCTACATGTTATGTGTCTACATGTTATGTGTCTGCATGTTATGTGTCTACATGTTATGTGTCTGCATGTTATATGTCTACATGTTATGTGTCTGCATGTTATGTGTCTACATGTTATGTGTCTGCATGTTATGTGTCTACATGTTATGTGGCTACATGTTATGTGTCTACATGTTATGTGTCTGCATGTTATGTATCTGCATGTTATGCGTCTACATGTTATGTGTCTGCATGTTATGCGTCTACATGTTATGTGTCTGCATGTTATGCGTCTACATGTTATGTGTCTACATGTTATGTGTCTACATGTTATGTGTCTGCATGTTATGTGTCTATATGTTATGTGTCTGCATGTTATGTGTCTGCATGTTATGTGTCTGCATGTTATGTGTCTGCATGTTATGTGTCTGCATGTTATGTGTCTACATGTTATGTGTCTACATGTTATGTGGCTACATGTTATGTGTCTGCATGTTATATGTCTACATGTTATGTGTCTGCATGTTATGTGTCTGCATGTTATGTGTCTACATGTTATGTGTCTACATGTTATGTGGCTACATGTTATGTGTCTGCATGTTATATGTCTGCATGTTATGTGTCTGCATGTTATGTGTCTGCATGTTATGCGTCTACATGTTATGTGTCGACATGTTATGTGTCTGCATGTTATGTGTCTGCATGTTATGTGTCTGCATGTTATGTGTCTGCATGTTATATGTCTACATGTTATGTGTCTGCATGTTATGTGTCTGCATGTTATGTGTCTACATGTTATGTGTCTGCATGTTATATGTCTACATGTTATGTGTCTACATGTTATATGTCTACATGTTATGTGTCTACATGTTATGTGTCTACATGTTATGTGTCTGCATGTTATGTGTCTGCATGTTATGTGTCTGCATGTTATATGTCTACATGTTATGTGTCTGCATGTTATGTGTCTGCATGTTATGTGGCTACATGTTATGTGTCTACATGTTATGTGTCTACATGTTATGCGTCTACATGTTATATGGCTACGTGTTATGTGGCTACATGTTATATGGCTACGTGTTATGTGTCTACATGTTATGTGTCTACATGTTATGCGTCTACATGTTATATGGCTACATGTTATATGGCTACATGTTATATGGCTACATGTTATGCGTCTACATGTTTTGTGGCTACATGCTATGCATCTACATGTTATGTGGCTACATGTTATGCGTCTACATGTCATGTGGCTACATGTTATGCGTGTACATGTAATGCGTCTACATGTCATGTGGCTACATGTTATGCGTCTACATTTTATGTGGCTACATGTTATGCGTCTACATGTTATGCATTTAAATGTCATGTGGCTACATGTTATGTGTCTACATGTTATGTGTCTACATGTTATGCGTCTACATGTTATGTGGCTACATGTTATGTGGCTACATGCTATGCATCTACATGTCATGTGGCTACATGTTATGTGTCTACATGTTATGTGTCTACATGTTATGTGTCTACATGTTATTTGTCTACATGTTATGTGGCTACATGTTATGTGGCTACATGTTATGTTGCTTCATGTTATGCGTCTACATGTTATGTGGCTACATGTTATGTGGCTACATGCTATGCATCTACATGTCATGTGGCTACATGTTATGCATTTAAATGTCATGTGTCTACATGTTATGTGTCTACATGTTATCTGTCTACATGTTATGTGGCTAAAGGTGATGTGTCTACATGTTATGCGTCTACATGTTATGTGGCTACATGCTATGCATCTACATGTCATGTGGCTACATGTTATGTGTCTACATGTTATGCGTCTACATGTTATGTGGCTACATGTTATGAGTGTAAATGTTATGTGTCTACATGTTATGTGGCTACATGTTATTGGCTACATGTTATGTGGCTACATGTTATGCGTCTACATGTTATGAGTGTAAATGTTATTCGTCTACATGTTATGTGGCTACATGTTATGCGTCTACATGTTATGTGACTACATGTTGTGCGTCTACATGTTGTGAGTGTAAATGTTATTCGTCTACATGTTATGTGGCTACATGTTATGCGTCTACATGTTATGTGTCTACATGTTATGTGTCTATATGTTATGTGTCTACATGTTATGTGTCTACATGTTATGTTGCTACATGCTATGCATCTACATGTCATGTGTCTAAATGTTATGTGTCTACATGTTATGCGTCTACATGTTATGTGTCTACATGCTATGCATCTACATGTCATGTGGCTACATGTTATGTGTCTACATGTTATGCGTCTACGTGTTATGTGGCTACATGTTATGAGTGTAAATGTTATGCGTCTACATGTTATGTGGCTACATGTTATTGGCTACATGTTATGTGGCTACATGTTATGCGTCTACATGTTATGAGTGTAAATGTTATTCGTCTACATGTTATTTGGCTACATGTTATGCGTCTACATGTTATGTGACTACATGTTTTGCGTCTACATGTTATGAGTGTAAATGTTATTCGTCTACATGTTATGTGGCTACATGTTATGCGTCTACATTTTATGTGTCTACATGTTATGTGTCTATATGTTATGTGGCTACATGTTATGTGTCTGCATGTTATGTGGCTACATGTTATGTGTCTACATGTTATTTGTCTGCATGTTATGTGTCTGCATGTTATGTGGCTACATGTTATGTGACTACATGTTATTGGCTACATGTTATGTGGCTACATGTCATGCGTCTACATGTAATACGTCTACATGTTATGTGGCTACATGGAATGCTTCTACATGTGCGTCTACAGTGTTTAGTAAGACACAACTGGACCACAGTGTTCAGTATGACACAGTTGGACCACAGCGTTTAGTAAGACACAGCTGGACCACAGTGTTTACTAAGACACAGCTGGACCACAGTGTTTAGTAAGACAAAGCTGGACCACAGTGTTTTCTAAGAAACAACTGGACCAGAGTGTTTAGTAAGACACAACTGGACCACAGTGTTTAGTAAGCGTAGATGGACCACAGTGTTTACTAAGACACAGCTCGACCACAGTGTTTAGTAAGACAAAGCTGGAACACAGTGTTTGGAATGCGTCTACATGTGCGTCTACAGTGTTTAGTAAGACACAACTGGACCACAGTGTTCAGTATGACACAGTTGGACAACAGTGCTTAGTAAGAAACAACTGGACCACAGTGTTTAGTAAGACACAACTTGACCACAGTGTTTAGTAAGCGTAGCTGGACCACAGTGTTTACTAAGACACAACTGGACCACAGTGTTTAGTAAGACACAGCTGGACCACAGTGTTTAGTAAGACAAAGCTGGACCACAGTGTTTACTAAGACACAACTGGACCACAGTGTTTAGTAAGACACAGCTGGACCACAGTGTTTACTAAGACAAAGCTGGACCACAGTGTTTACTAAGACACAGCTGAACCACAGTGTTTAGTAAGACACAGCTGGACCACAGTGTTTAGTAAGACAAAGCTGGACCACAGTGTTTACTAAGACACAACTGGACCACAGTGTTTAGTAAGACACAACTGGACCACAGTGTTTAGTAAGACACAGCTGGACCACAGTGTTTACTAAGACAAAGCTGGACCACAGTGTTTACTAAGACACAACTGGACCACAGTGTTTAGTAAGACACAGCTAGACCACAGTGTTTAGTAAGACACAGCTGGACCAGCGTGTAAAATGACGGCATCTGATCCAAATATAGCTGCGTATTGCACCATGTCTAAATGGCCCAATAATTGGGAGATGTGTCCCATCTAAAGCCCCTTCACAGTTACACCCAGGTGTTTCCGATACCTTTAATCAACGCCTTTAGGTCAGCAACTTCGGGGAACTTAATGTGAGGGGGGGCCATTTCATCCGTAAGTGCAGTACACACATTTCTCGTACACATTTCCCAACCGTTGACTTCCCTACTCCAAATAGGTTCCCCACAGTTGGGCACTCAGGACACGATGCCAACCAATAGATTGCTATGGCAACCTGTTGTCCAGCGCAAGTGGTTTTCTGATGACAGTTGACTATGCTGGTACAGCCGTAGTAAGTTATCGACACATGAATTAAATGTTTCCCTTGTCATTCTAATATTCACAATCCACTGACCATCGGTGAAAGTTTCTTTCACAATTTCATTCCCCCAAATCGTGATCTAGGCCTTGTTCAAACGCCCCGTTCCTGTGTTAGTCCTTAAGTTAAACCAGCACATAGGAAATAGGAGAAACGTCTTCTGAGCCTTGATACTGCCAGTCGTGCCATTACGACAGACCAAGAAGAAATCGTCGATTCTCTTGTTTTAAGGGGAGCAAAACGTGGAGTTGCACACGACACTAATAAAACATGTGAACGCAAAATATATATACTTTTACATACATAAATAGATTTACTCCACATTCAAATATACTCCTGTGTATGTCTGTCCATGTGAACAGGGTATTGGATATGTATAAACGGGTACTAATGCATCATATCTGTACATATTCTACTTTTCATTCAGACACTTAAATGTGTGGACAAAACGTTGCAACAAAATCACCTTGTTATTCAGACGAATCCTTGTCCAGTCGAACTGCATGTACTTCATCTGTATGTACTCGATACCACAGCGTGGTTTATCCAGCACAACAGTAACTGTTAACTACTTTGTGGCGATATCTTTATTCTCACATGTTGATGGTACGATTAATTAAATGCATAATGGTTTACATATACCTATATCTGAGAATGGAGAATGGATACATCTACATGTATATTGTATGAATATTTACTGTGTTTTCAAGTCTTGGTTATTTCCTACAGCTTTTATTAGACTCACTGGACCTGCATGCAAATGGACTTTGAACATCCTGTCTAGCATCCAGATAGTGTTTATCAATGATCATATGTCTGCTTTTGTGGTGATCAAGTGTGCGAAAAGATGAACCTTTCTATTATAGCTTTGAAAAGGAACGGCTTTGGTGAGGATAAAGTGTTCCACTGTTTTGTTGCTGAAGCGAGGGACCACAAAGGAACAGGTCAGTGATTACAAGACATGACCTGATATGGTATCTCCAGTTGGTGTGGTGTGCACAATATCAGATAGCAGATTGTTCAGAACGCTGTCGGATCCACAGTATAGAAACTCGGCTAATGATCTCTGAAAGACTGCATCACACACTCCCATCAGTTTTACAACGTCCTTAATTGCGTTTTACAATTTCACCACCTTGACTAAAATTAAATCTGCAATTTGCTCATATATAAATTATTATTTGGAATTATGATGCATGTTCAAACATGTTTCCTTTATTTGCGAATTTTGATAATTGACCCTGCTGTTTCAGACAGACCCCTGCTTGTAGGCTACCTGTTGTATGTGTGGTGTTTCTTCTCACTGTCTGGGCGTGTGTTGTACGTGGAGGATCTCTATGTTGATGAAGACTACAGGAGGAAGGGCGTTGGGTCAGCACTGTGGGCCTGTGCTATGAAGGTGCGGACACAACCTCATTCCTCACCCGTTTGCTTTCCTTCTCCAGTAGAATACGTCACCATCAGCCAGGCTTGTCTTATGAGGTGACGAAATAGATCAGTTGGTCAGACTCGATACCTGGTTTATTCCTTGGCATCGTATCTGACTGCGTGGGCCTTGGCCAATAATATCAATCACTGGTTTATCTGGTCCAGTCCCCGGAATATTTACAAGCCACCACCACATTGCTTAAATATTGCTGGGTGTCACTGGCGTTAAACAACAAATAGACAAAGTTACTTGCTCTCAAATAATTGTTTGTCCAAGACATTTGTAGTAATACGATTTTATAGTTCCTATTGGTTGTTCTTAAAGTGTTAATTTTGAAGGAACGCATAACGATCTTTCAGGAGTATAATTGCAGTAGTGCACAATATAACGTCACATACAGCATGTTCAGTGAGTTAAGCGAACCTGTAGTCTACTGTCTACTGTCTACTCTACATGGACGTGTAACGTTCCTGATTCTTTGTAAAATTATGTAACACTCGAACGGGTCACAAGAAACTAATACAGCGCTTGTCATGTTTCCCTATACCGTGTGCACCTTGCAGGTCGCCTTGGACAAGCGCAGTGCACAGTTGCAGTGGTGTGTGACCGGCTGGAATACATCCGCCATTAACTTCTACAAAACGTTAGGATCAGAGAATCTGGGGAAGAACGAGGAATATATCTCATTTATGCTGAACAAAGACTCTATGAAATCTGCATATTCCAGGATATCACGCGACTGACCTCGTCAGTGTTGGAGGTATACTTGCGAGGCGCTGTGTCCCAGGGGCCACTGGTCGTCATTTGTGTCTTGATTATCATATTTGGTTTGTCTACACGATGCCCCAGCTGCTTCTATGGATGTGATAGATGTTGGCAACATGTTACTATGCTCTCTCGGTGGGGATGTTAGCAGCGCTCTGAGTTTTACTAACAATCTGCGAACATGCAAAGCAGTGACGTCATAGGACAAGCAATCGCTCATCACAGAGAAAGCCTGGGTTCGATTCCCAACATGGGTACAATGTCTGAGGCTCATTTCTCTCCCCCACACTGATACAGCTAGACTATAACAGAGTGTCGTAAACACTCCCTCACTAATTCACTTCAATGTCGATGGATATGTTTGTCTCTTCAATATTGCGTTCACACAATTGATAACAACATGACCAGTACAAGATGACAGCCATAGTTTCCAATACTATAATTATTTCAAAAGATGCAGCGTAAATGTATAACAAAATGTTTGGATGTTTTCACAAGTTTTATTTGATCATATAATTTACAGAACATGCACGATGTGTACGATCAATCTCACACGATATATGTACAAATCTAGATCTCCTTTCTACTAATCTGGTTGACAATTTGTTTTCTCTAGATTCACAGGATAATATACTGTTTACATTACTATCAATGTTTGTTGAACCAGAGTCACAGTACACGAACATAAGCAGGCGACTCAGGGCCACAGTACACTGACACAATCAGGTGACGGAGGGCCACAGTACACTGACAGAATCAGGTGAATCAGAGTCACAGTACACTGACACAATTGGGTGACGCAGGGCCACAGTACACTGACACAATCAGGTAAATCAGGGTCACTGTACACAGACACAATCAGGTGATTCAGGGCCACGTTACACAGACACAATCGGGTGAATCAGGGGACACAGTGCACAGACACAATCAGGTGACCCAGGGCCACAGTTCACTGACACAATCAGGCGACTCGGGGCCACAATACACTGACACAATCAGGCGACTCGGGGCCACAATACACTGACACAATCAGGTGACGCAGGGCCACAGTACACTGACACAATCAGGTGACTCGGGGCCACAGTACACTGACACAATCAGGTGACTCGGGGCCACAGTACACTGACACAATCAGGTGACTCGGGGCCACAGTACACTGACACAATCAGGTGAATCAGGATCACATTACACTGACACAATCAGGTGAATCAGGGCCACAGTACACTGACACAATCAGGTGAATAAGGGCCACAGTACACTGACACAATCAGGTAAATAAGGGCCACAGTACACTGACACAATCAGCCGACCCAGGGGCCACAGTACACTGACACAATCAGGTGAATCAGGGCTACAGTACACTGACACAATCAGGTGACCCAGGGCCACATTACACTGACACAATCAGGTGACCCAGGGGCACAGTACACTGACACAATCAGGTGAATTAGGGCCACAGTACACTGACACAATCAGGTGACCCAGGGCCACATTACACTGACACAATCAGGTGACCCAGGGCCACAGTACACTGACACAATCAGATGAATCACGGCCACAGTACACTGACACAATCAGATGAATCACGGCCACAGTACACAGACACAATCAGATGAATCAGGACTACAGTACACTGACACAATCAGGTGACCCAGGGCCAAAGTACACTGACACAATCAGGTGAATCAGGGCCATAGTACACTGACACAATCAGATGAATCACGGCCACAGTACACTGACACAATCAGATGAATCAGGACTACAGTACACTGACACAATCAGGTGACCCAGGGCCAAAGTACACTGACACAATCAGGTGAATCAGGGCCATAGTACACTGACACAATCAGATGAATCACGGCCACAGTACACTGACACAATCAGATGAATCAGGACTACAGTACACTGACACAATCAGGTGACCCAGGGCCAAAGTACACTGACACAATCAGGTGAATCAGGGCCATAGTACACTGACACAATCAGGTGAATCAGGGGACATAGTACACTGACACAATCGGGTGAATCATGGGACATAGTACACTGACACAATCGGGTGAATCAGAGCCACGTTACACAGACACAATCGGGTGAATCAGGGCCACAGTACACAGACACAATCGGGTGAATCAGGGCCACGTTACACAGACACAATCGGGTGAATCAGGGCCACGTTACACAGACACAATCGGGTGAATCAGGGCCACGTTACAAAGACACAATCGGGTGAATCAGGGCCACGTTACACTGACACAATCGGGTGAATCAGGGCCACGTTACACAGACACAATCGGGTGAATCAGGGCCACGTTACACAGACACAATTGGGTGAATCAGGGCCACGTTACACTGACACAATCGGGTGAATCAGGGCCACAGTACACAGACACAATCGGGTGAATCAGGGGACACAGTACACAGACACAATCGGGTGAATCAGGGCCACAGTACACAGACACAATCGGGTGAATCAGGGCCACGTTACACAGACACAATCGGGTGAATCAGGGCCACGTTATACAGACACAATCAGGTGAATCAGGGGACACAGTGCATAGACACAGTCTGGTGAATCATGGCCATTTGTCATGTCACTTTTTGTGTTACAATTTCATCGAAACCGATGTCAACTAACACACCTTATATACTATACTATTTCAATATTTATAAATGTTGCAGAAAAGTCTTGGTACTCGCGAACAAAACATTGAGAACATATAGCACCGTCATGATCCATATAAACGTTTCACTAGAACCGCATGGAAACAATAGACTACAGTTAAGTTAAGCATAGCGGAGTTGTGCCCCCTTTCTGTTCTCCAAATGGTTCAAATGATTTGACAGCAAGTGACGTTTCGGAAAAAATAGTAAGTTATTCTTTGCTTTGTATGTGTACCTTTATACATAACCATACAAATGTATTGCATTAGTATGTCGTTCATATATAGAACACTATTTCCTCCGCTCACGGTGTCAGTGAAGATGTCACGTTATAAGTACCTTTATAGGTGAACTATTGAAAGTTTCAAACTTTGTTGTGTTATTTTACGCAGAACGAATTATTGGACACGTTTCATGACTGTCTGCTTTTCAAATCAGTCTTATAGTTGTGATATGATACTGCATGATAATAAAGTTTACATTCTGTCTCCCTGCTGAATTGTATGGAGGTAAATCAAGTGCCACACGAAGACAATTCTCTCACAATTTCCACTTTTAAAATTGCTAAAATTGTGCGTCAGAAAAATAACTCGGCATCTAGGGGTAAAATCCGAATCTGTTAAAGAAGACAGTTAATTATTACCGTGCTCATCTTTGAGGGTATATCAGCAGTGTCGGAAATAACATGTCATCCTTACAGTGTTCCCTACCACACATTTCTGTCACAAAATCGAATTATTAAATACCATGTCATTCATGCGTACTCGCGAGTTCGACGTCTGACGTTTTTCAGTTCGCGCCATATCGGCTCATTCCTCACCACTCGGTATCTTGTAGATTACGGAATGGGACGAGTGTGCCAAATGGCATCGGGATCATTCGTAAGTGTCCGTAGACTAAAGTCACGAGACACCATGCCTACCCGCAACCTTCGTAAGTGTCCGTCACCTCTTGACATAATCAGAGCAGATAATTAAACAATCACTACTGTGGGTATTCTAAGTGTTTTTCCCACACAGCATGACACATGAGAATAGAGAAACATAATATTCAGTGAACTTTGTAACATTTCTGTACACACGTCACAGGTACACTGGTACATTCTATGTCCGCTTCAATCACTTTCATCCCATTTCTTCACTGACATCAAATGTGGCAATGTTGAGGCACAACTGCAATACTTTCAGCACAACACTATTCATGTGGGGATTTAAAACAATTATATTACAGAGAAGAAACGGACCATGTCAACAAATTCATGATTTGTAACAACTTTTCATGAATTTGTGCACTCAGTTGTTTGTTGTGCCATTTCCCAGAAATGTAGAATATGTGTGATAAACTGATCGATAACCGCAGATTAATAGTCATAACAATACTCATGTGAGGATGTAACAGAAACTAGTCAAGTAGAAAACAACATATTTAGCTAACCTTGTTACATTCTTGTACATAACAAATAACACATAGACAGGTAACTTCTATGTCCGCCTCAATCAATACAATCACATTACATTTGACAGTTTAAATAAATATGTCACACTTACAAGTTTACACAATGTCATGTTTATTTTATTTCCTATGTGAGGGCGTTATAAATAAGTGACTTCTTGGAGTCAGTCATGGTGATGTCCACCCCGCTGACCACCTTCATGTTGACTGTGGAGTGATCTGGGCGCCCAACAGTAAACATGGGGAGAAGGGACTCCCTCCACTCAACATCCAACTTGCCCAAAACAATCTCCCTGTTGAGATCGATGAAGGCGAGTCTCCCCCTCCCCACATCCAGCACAACGCCATAGTGGAGGGTGGCCTGTGTGCCGCGTGTGGCAGACATTGTGTTTCTGTAACACTCCCCCCGCTCCCCCGGCTGACACACGCTGGTACAGAAACTCCCCCCTCGTGTGTCACATCTCCATACACGGACACACCAGGAGCGGCGCTGTACACAAACATACGGCCCACTGTCCACCTGGCTCTCCTCCCCCACACCCATCTCCAGGACAACAGGCCACCATCCACCACCCACCACACCCACCCTGGAATGGGTCTCCCAGTATCGTGGTGTGTAGGGGACAGGGGTGACATTAGAGGGGGCTGGAGGAAGGGGGATGGGGGATGAGCTACAGGTGCCGATGTATGTCTGTAACCTGCCGCTGTCTCTGTGTCGTGTGGCGGGCGGCGAGTTGACCAGCTCACCGTCTGTAGTTACGTGGCAGCAGTCTGTGTTGGCTCGAGCAGCGTCCAGTTGTAGTTTAGGACCTGGAAATATACATTTTGTTTACAGTTTACCAAATTTCCTGACTTCAGATAACAAATTTGTCATTTTATTGTGAACCTCGTTTCAATGTTTACAAAACACCGCACTGAACGATCGGCTGCCATGTTCGTCTGTCTGTGAATTTCAACATAACAATGCCCTAAATTGTAGCAATAACGCTGTGAAATTATTTGAGTGGGTATTCAAAATGTTTTTCATACATTTTTGTGTGCATTTATAAACAAATGAATGCTGTTTTAAATACTTTTTCACAAAGTTGTAGTTGAGCTGGTTTGTGTCAGCAATCAGAAATAGATGGCAACAGCCTAAATATACAAGTGTTTTCACATTATTTCACGATAAAACTATCATCATGGCAATTCTAAACTCTTCTTGTACAATTTTGTAAACAATAAGATTGAAAAACCTGTTTGACGATATTTTTACACTTGAGTGTTCAACAGACACTGTGAACAGGTAACTTCTACGTCCGGTTCAATCACTGGCCACAGTTTCAGCTCACTCGCTGGGCGGGAGGATGTCGTGTTAAGTGTTGTGATTGGGACACGATGTAGATTATCGTCACGATTATTAAAGATGTTGTCAAAGATATAATTTAATACATTATCAGTATTAAATACACCCACTTCTAAAACTGTCCCCACAGACGTAAACATAAAATAACTAAATAATATATGATGACAACGATCTACATTGAGCAAAAACCTATATAATCCTGCGGACAGACAAGTCAACAATGCTAAATGTTAACTGACTAACTTGCTGTTGTGTTGTTATTTCTTTCACCAATCACCCGACCCTGAGTTTCACAGAGTTGAACAGATTTAGAAGTTGGAGAACAATAATGACAGTAATTCAGTATATAGAGCTAGGCAGCGAATTCCAACTCTTTTGATTTGCATTCAACATCAAAATTTTTACCCATTTACGAGAACTAAAATTCAGAAATCAGTAATCAGAATTGTTTTCGAATGTTGAACACCGACGCCGCTTTTATCAATATTCCGGTAATATCACGACGGAGAACACCAGAAATAGGCTTCACACATTTCAGCCAAGTGGGAAGTCGAACGCGGGTCTTCGGCGTGATGATCGGACGCTTTAACCACTAGCCAGCCACCGTCCCAATATTGCTGCCATAGCAACAGATACGGCCTTCATCATCAGTGTCATACACAGATGTACACTTACGATAAGCATGTACATCACAATACATGGGTTTGTTAATACTTATAAACCTTTACAATTATTGTCAGACAAGTGTTGTGGCGCCGTTAAAAGTGACAATACAATGATATTGAAATCCGCATTAGAATTTAGGATTTACGCATAATATATGCCATTAGCACTGACACAAAGTATAATAATGTCTCCAAAAAGGATGAAATGCAATATTACAACCAATATGTCAAATGGTCTTATGGTCTAATGGTAGAGCGTCCATGCGGGGAGTGGAAGGTCCGGGGTTCGATACCCGGCCGCATCATACCAAAGACGTTCAAAGATGGTTGGTTGTTTGGTTTGTTGTTTTACGCCGCACTCAGCAATATCCCAGCTATATGACGGCGGTCTGTAAATAATCGAGTATGGACCAGACAATCCAGTTATTTATATCATGAGCATCGATCCATGCAATTGGGATCGACGACATGCATCATCCAAGTCAGCGAGCCTGACCACTCGATCCTGTTAGTCGCCTTTTACGACAAGCATAGTCGCCTTTTACGGCAAGATGGTAGTAAAAGATGGCATCAGTATACTGTGGGGTACTCATATTAAACTGCGGCACGGTAGTTAGCACTTTTATGTCGGTATTAGTCTAGATTTGTACAAGCAGCCACAAACGCGCCTCTTACGACAAGCATAGTCGCCTTTTACGGCAAAATGGTAGTAAAAGATGGAATCAGTATACTGTGGGGTATTCATGTTAAACTGCGGCACGGTAGTTAGCACTTTTATATCAGTATTAGTCTAGATGTGTACAAGCAGCCACAAACGCACCTCTTACGACAAGCATAGTCGCCTTTTACGGCAAGATGGTAGTAAAAGATGGAATCAGTATACTGTGAGCTACTCATGTTAAAGGGGCACTGATCTAACGCAATTCCCCGGACTGGTTGTTGCCTTTGTTGTTGTTTTTTTCCCCCGTGAGTACCCGGGCGTGACCAGAGACTGGGCTACCGTCTGCAAGGACAGTTAAATAAACTTGGAGGCTGGAGGCAATAATAGTTTTACGCATTTTTGCTTAAACGCTGATTGGTTAACTGTGATCTATAAAGATTTCGACAAAGGGCGCATGTTAATTCATTTCTTCAGCCTAAACAAACAGACAAAAAGAACGGCGGAGCTCATCGGATGTCGTCATTTGGAAATACCCCAGATGGTTATAGTTTAATACTAAAAAAAGTATCCATGCAGTGAAAGCATTTTCGGATTTCGGATTGCGTCGATAATACGATTACCACTCCCTTGTTGTCATCCACGTTTTCTCGTATAACCCTACACTTGTGTATTTGTCGTCATTCACCTGATGCTCAGTTAATGAATTTATTACAGGTACAATTAGTGGTAGCACCACTTAGATTACCTGACAAAGGTTCCCATTTGGCATTTATTGTGTCTGTGGTAATTATTCAATCTAAATCCAGGTTTGAAGTGAGGTGAAATGTGTGTTATGTAATATGCACGTGGCAGCCCAGCAAGAAATGAATGATCAGTTGATTTACTTTTTTTTGTAAATCAACGGATCGTTCCTAGTCATCAAAGGATTAACAGAAAATACGTTGATTGATTAATCACTGTTATCATGCACAGTGGATATGTCAAAAGTGAGTGTTTACATGTCTAGGTTTACTAAAACAAAGGGAATACACTCATATCATGGCGTGAAGTGCCGATGTAAAAACAACATACTTTGTTCAAAGGGTTAACTGATAATACGTTGATTGATTGATCATTGTTATCTATCACTCAATGGATTTTTTAGGAATCGTGGACGTTATGAAATTAGTTGTCACGTGGGCTTTCTCAGCCGACCCTTGAGACTTGACACCTATGTGAAACACCTGAAACAATCCAAGTGATCAGTTGAGAAACGAACACGGGTTATCATATCCCGAAACGATATATATCTTTTAAAATATTTGATTGTTACAGAGGCACGTGACATCGAATAAGTTTCTTTGTACAGCTGCAGACGAGTGGGATATTGTTCCTTTGTGTGGATATTCACGGATACATTCCTCGAACAAGGAAGCTGCCTAAAATTTATACACATAAATTTGGTAGGTTGTAATTATGGTATTTGCATTTTGTTTTCCTTCATTTGAACCGATAATTCGTTCTTGTTTCTCTACGTCTTGGTTGGGAAATTCTTCAATGCGCGATAGACGTTGTTTTCACAGGTCTTTTCCTTTGTAAGCGTGTATATATTACGGTCATTTTGTAAAATGTGATTCTCTCAGGCACTTTATAAAATGTGTAAATATTTCAGTCATTTTGTCTAAAAATCTGTCCAGATTGATTAAGACTATCAAAAGGGCCTACAAATATTACAACAGATTATTATGTAGGATTAGAAGCCAAACAACATAGAAATGTACTTTTCAACGTAACATTTTCAGTCTCTTGGTGATGACATTAAACATCAAAATGTTTGGAATTCGTTATCATAATAATAGAGATGGAAATGTTTTTCAGTCAATTTGTAAAATAACTGAATATTTAGACGTTTAATAAATATGTTACACATTTTGACAGTAAAATAATATACACACTATAAAAAAGCAATGCTCAGGTGAAATATTTACTTTGTGTTGCAAGTCAAAATAGTGTAAACGAAAATCGCAAACTTACCCAAGCAAGTGACTTATCAAAACTTCGTCACCATTACCGATGCTACCCACAAAGATACCTACATTTCCTTATAATCTCGAAAACTGTATTTAATTTTGTTGATCAATGTGACCATACGCCCTTATTACTACCGGTATCCATAAAAGTGACTAATACGCTTACGAATGGCGCAGCAGAGGTCGCGAACTAGTCTAGATTTCTGCTATACATCCGGGTACTCACTGGGAAAAAACAATAACAAAGGCAACAACCAGTCCCGGGGAATTGCGTTAGATCAGTGCCCCTTTAAACTGCGGCACGGTAGTTAGCACTTTTATATCGGTATTAGTCTAGATTTGTACAAGCAGCCACAAACGCGCGCGCGCACACGTACATGCACGTCGCTCTATAAGAGCAATAATTTTGAACGTTAAACGTCATTTCACCTCACAGCATTCAGAAACAGTATTGAAGATGAATGTTAACGGATAAACGTACACGATTAACTGGAAGTGTTTTACAATAATAATATTTCTCAGTCTCTTTAACCTCCTCGACAAGGGGGAAAACTCCGTCAGGTGAACTGATCACCTGAAATCTACAATGTCATAGTTCTTACGTGAATTTGTGAATCGACTTGTTTGTTACAGTTGGTTGTAGTTTAACGTTTTCAATACATATCCATAGTTATGATATACGGAATGTACTATAAATGTTATCCATGTCATTCTTCAGTGCACAACATACAAGGGTGACGGGAGGCGGTACAACTCAGTTCCGACATACTAAAAACATCTACAGACTTCGACACGTGAAATAGAATGACGAAATATCGCGATGATTGATTAACGAAGATAGGAGCATGTGTGATAATACTTATAAAGTAAAAACAAGCAAATGTACTTACAGTAATGGCAAAATATAGCAAAGTGCGCTTTTCTACAAATAACTATTTTGCTAGCAAACAAACATCATCATTGAGTTGTGATCTCATTGTTACAATTCGGGTAAGAATCGACAGTCAGGTAACGGCGAGCGGTTATATTTAGCAGTTAACTTGATCAATAGCGTAAAATACTACATCTGCACGTTTTTCTTTCAACTTATTCCTTATCGGCGGAATGACTTGTTTTCACTATTTAGTAGCTGTCTTTGTAAGATTTATATTTCGTGATTCTATTTTAAGTGGGGAATACTAAAGAGAACAGTCGGACGTTTTTTTTTTTTGTTAACAATCGTGAATCAAACTTCTCAAAAATGCGACAACTGAAAACAACTGAGCGGCTCCAGGCAATTGGAATACTGACTATTACAGTTTCTTCTTTGTTGTTTAACGCCGCAATCAGTATTCAAGCTATATAACAGTGGTCTGTAAATAATCGAGTCTGAACCAGACAATCAAGTGATTGACATCATGAGCATCGATTTACGCATTTGGAATACGATGACATGTATCAACCAAGTCAGCGAGCCTGACCACTCGATCCCATTAGTCGCCTTTTACGACAAGCATAGTCGCCTTTTACGGCAAGATGGTAGTAAAAGATGGAATCAGTATACTGTGGGGTATTCTTGTTAAACTGCGGCACGGTAGTTAGCACTTTTATATCGGTATTAGTCCAGATTTGTACAAGCAGCCACAAACGCACCTCTTACGACAAGCATAGTCGCCTTTTACGGCAAGATGGTAGTAAAAGATGGAATCAGTATACTGTGGGGCATTCATGTTGAACTGCGGCACGGTAGTTCGCACTTTGATATCGGTATTAGTCCAGATTTGTACAAGCAGCCACAAACGCACCTCTTACGACAAGCATAGTCGCCGTTTACGGCAAGATGGTAGTAAAAGATGGAATCAGTATACTGTGAGGTACTCATGTTAAACTGCGGCACGGTAGTTCGCACTTTGATATCGGTATTAGTCCAGATTTGTACAAGCAGCCACAAACGCACCTCTTACGACAAGCATTGTCGCCTTTTACGGCAAGATGGTAGTAAAAGATGGAATCAGTATACTGTGAGGTACTCCTGTTAAACTGCGGCACGGTAGTTAGCACTTTGATATCGGTATTAGTCCAGATTTGTACAAGCAGCCACAAACGCGCCTCTTATGACAAGCATAGTCGCCTTTTACGGCAGGCATGAGTTGCTGAATACCTCTTCTACCCCGGATCTTCACGGGTCACTGGTTATTACAACGAATGGAAAAAAACCTGGTGGCTTAAGTTTGTTTCCCGACAAAGGTACACGATACACCTGGAGTATTGCTCCCTCGCTCCCTCGCTCCCTCACTCACTCACTCTGTACAAGTGGGATACAATCGTCGAATGCATGGCTTGTTCTCCGTCTCTTTTAGTAGTGTTCCAGCTCCACACAGCCAGACACCAGTAGTGGACAGCAAGAACCCATGACGTCAGTGCGTGATGACACACTATCATTCAGGTTGAGTTTCATTGAAGTGTTTTTTTACTACTGATGCGACTGCCTGGCAGAGCGGACTGCTGTCGCTATGATTCAAATGTACTTACACATGAAGTATGTGACACCGCTGTCCCCGTTGGCGATGTGCACAGTGCTAGAAAAGCCTGCAAAAGTATAGATTACAATGTAACACACAACTTTGGCGCATTTGCTTCTGAAGAAATGTGAATATGGTTCGTTTTCCCAGATGACCTGCACAGTTAGAAGACTGTGAGGTGTGTTTTTTAAAACTGTATTTCAGTTATATCATGGAGTGTCAGCTTTGTGTGAATTGTTGCGCTTCAGAGGACTGGGTCAACCGTGTCCCGCACAGTGGTTAAGCACCCTAACACAAGTGAAACACACAGTGGTTAAGCACCCTCACATAAGTGAAACACACAGTGGTGAAGCACCCTCACACAAGTGAAACACACAGCTTAGATATGTTGTAGTTTCATAATTTACAGTTCAACCAACACACATAGCTGATATCGTGTTGTCGTCATGCATGTGTCAAAACACTCAGTGCAGTGCTCATCTGATACAGCCACGTGTAAGTAGAACAGTTTATCACGAACCTCGACGACTGAAGGATGTACCCCCTCAGTCCCACTTAGAGCAAAGGTCCAAATCATCGTGCTCTTTTCTTTGTTTTTATAATAAATTAAATCAACATGCTGAAGACGTTCAAGATATGAACAACATGCAACAGATAAAGTAATTATCTAATCACAGATCAAGAATTAATCCTTTGGGCTAAATATCAAACACGAACTGAACAGCTATATAATATGTGTTTCCTTCTACTGCACAAGCGACGTGACCAAGTGGAGACGTCATTCTTCACAGATATTTGCCAAGTATTTGACGGGTTGTGTCTTTATTGCCCCACATTTCTCAATTCGTAAGGATTTTCGCATTGTCTGATATTGAATGGGTAATAAACAACGTTATAACATTTTGTTTCTTTTCACGTATCCCTACTTGTCGGAATCCGAATTCCTTAAGTTTAAGGCTGACACTTTTACGTGTGTATTGAACACACTTCCGATATACAAAAATACCAAAAGTTTCTGCATTAACAAAATATGTCCTGCCATTACACAATCCCGTCTGCATTTAATAATGTGACCCACATAAAAGACTGTAACAAGAGAATAGAAAGAAGAATTGATTGACCTCTGAGTAATCTGTTTGTGGTAGTTTAGGTATAGTGTCAGTCTTACACAATCTAAGCAAATGACCTATCTACTATACATAATTGATATTGTAGCACTCTAGATGGAACTGGTGGCATCTTCTATACTGATAGTAATTCGAATAAAGTTTTGACTTTAGTCTAAAATCAGATGTCCTGCACGAACCTCGCAAGAAGATTTCACGTGGTACTGTCTCAGTGGAGATGCATGCTCGAATTGTGAGCTGAAACAAAGGTGTTAAGAGATTGTTTTTAGCGTAAGCTGTTTTATTTTATAGGATGGACAATTTCAACTTAGAGATTGATTTACTTTTACTGAATGCAACTGAAGATTCAGCGACAGAACATGAGTATGTGATATGACGTTTTTGTTTGTTGTTTAACTCCACACTCAGCAATATTCCGACTATAAGGCGGAGGCATGTAAATAATCGTATCAGGGCCATTTCCGATGATTGATTTATGTGCCGTCGGGGAACAATGGCACGCTATCAACAAGCCTGATGACCTGATCCATCTATTCGCCTGTTTACAATCAGTATTGGTTGCTGGGGACCTATGCTGACCCGCATTCATATGGGGTTATTGAACGTACTTTGGTGACAGCTTCATAAACGTCTTGTGATGTCCGCTGTGCAGGCTGGAGTTCCTGTGATCCAGATACAGTAGAGTCCGATTCCTTGATTCCTGTTGGAAGACAAACAAACATATTTGAACGTTGGTTTACCTGACTCAAATTGTTTAAGCATGTCTACTTAAATCCTACATTTCGAGTCGTTCACGTATGCGTTAGGTACATTGATGTTTTGCTACATTTCGAGTCGTTCACGTATGCGTTAGGTACATTGATGTTTTGCTATAAAGACTGAAATAGAATAAGTGATTTATTTAATCTGCTCCTTCCGACCTCCATCCTGGTATCATACAATACCTGTGATGCAATGTATAATCTGGAGAAGCTGACGCCATCGTCCTTCATGCAGCTGAAACGACAACCACAATATATACCTGTGGGCATTCAACCATCTGAGAGACTGTAACGTGACGTTCTTATATAACATAGAACTGGTATAGAACTCCCAACCACGTTCATCAGCCGAATATTCTAATTGATTCCAACAATATTTGCATTCAATGTATTTAGATACATTTAATTTCCTTTTAAACAACATATTACCGTGTTTGTTTCTTGTTCTCTCAATGTCAGCAGGTGTACCTGTTGAAGCAGATCTGAGGACAAATATGGAACAGATATATGCATCGGCTTTTTGCAATGTACATCTAACGTGCAATGTTTACAAAGTCACTTACGATTTATAGATAAGTGTTACACCAACATCTTGGATTAAATGCTTTAGTACCGATGTGGACATAAAGAATAAGTGCAGTTGAGGCATTTAAGCAAATGTTTCAGCAGTGGAATGAGAAACTGGTCAATGTGTCGCTGAGTATTATCTAAACATGAATGTTCTTAGATATACCTACCTTGATAAGTAGGCTGTGTGTCTGGAATATGATCCAAGTCGAGACAGGAGACAAGGCCACCAAATGTATCGATGAGTTCCTCCAGGGCTTTCTGGCCTTGAAAGGAAAGGAGGATCCTTGTATCTCTTGTGTCATCTTCTGGAAGTTCCTTCTTCAGATTTTCATCACATTTCTTCAGTATTGCAGCAGTGATAGTGATGAGCTCCTCTCTTCTTGTGGATTCCAGTGTTCTCTGTGTGTAGTCTATCGTGGAAGTAATGGAAGTATGGACGTCATGTATAGTGTCAAGTGTCTCTTGAACTATTTTATTTGGGGCCTCCAGACTCATTTTGACCTCTTCCCTCAGTTTACGCTGTCGATGAAGGGACTTTACAGCAACACTTTTACAAACAGTAATGATGGCTTGTTCCAGAGTTCTCTGTTTATCGCTCAGTTCATCTTGGTGACTGTTGACAGTTGCCATTCTGTCTGTGACATCTTTCAGTTTACGTCGTTGATTCTGCAACTGTTCCTCCAGCTGACCCTTTGCTTTCTCATGGGCATGATTCAAGTCTTCTTTCTTGTGATCGTTATGGGTCCCATGTAGACATACAATACAGATAGCCTTCTTACATGTGTGGTCATACAGCTGGAGTTCATTGTTTGGGTGGTCTGTGCAATTAGGTTCCTTCAGCCAATGCCTCATGGGGATATTCTCTGTCTGATTGACCTCCTCCACTCTGTGGTTTCTATTCCGTTTCGGCACGTCATGTAGTTTATGACAGTCGGAGCAGAGCAGGTTATCACATTCGTGACAGTACACCTCTGCCTTTGCGTCATGATCGCCCTCTATGTAGTTACATTTCTTGTCTCCCTTAACGTTGGCAGCATAGGCAGCCTCATTGCGTCCAACATGATCTACTTCAGTCTGTTCTGTGTTGAACTCACGACCACAGGGACATTGGAGGCACTTCTGCTTCGCTAGAGCGGTGTGGTGATCAATGCATGGTTTGCAGGCAGAATGGAGGCATGGAAGGAGACAAAGCTGACTTTCCTCACAGCAAGATTGAGTTGAAAACTGGCACATTCTGTCACTGGAACCTGTGGGTAAAAAAACAACACAGTAAGATGTATATATTCAATATCATACTGAGCTCTTCATGATTAGGCCGCCTCTAGTGGATAGAGCGCCTGTGCGTGGAGCGAAACGTCGGGGGTTCGATCCCTGACCAAAAGCTGTTAAAAGATGGTACTTGTTACCCTGCGTGGACCTCGATATTAAGGGGCTAAAAAAAGGACTGGTATGCTCGGCGTCTGTATATTGTGTACGATAGGGGTATTCATTCTAAACTGCGGCTCATGGGACGAGCGCTGTAAAATCAACATTAGTCAGGACTAGTACAAGCAGCCACACACGCACACGCTTACACGCACGCGCGCCTGCACTCACACACACACACACACACACACAAACGCACACACATGCACACACAGGCACGCAAGTATTCGCTAAGCTAAGCCCCATATCTCCCCACCTCATTATGATTATGTTTCTGACTATTTACGTTTGTGAGATTGATTGTCCCTTTTCTCAGTGTACCTGTATGTTGGACCTGCACTGCAATGTCTTCCATATCTGGGGAATGTAGCCTAGGATCCCCTGACAAGGCCTCGTTTGCCTGCTGTTCTTCGTGCAGTCTCTGAAATGACAAGTACCATTGCTTCATTTTGTTTGTGTTACATGTGTAGTTGTGCAACAGTGTTTCTATTTCCGAGTATCTCCTTCAGGATAACATCATTCTTACCTGGGGGCACGGGTGGCCCAGTCGTCTAAGGCGCCGCGATTCGCTGTGCAGAGTTGCGTCCCTTGGGCTCGCCAGAAACCTATGATTGTGGGTTTGAATCCCGGTTCGCCCCGATTATGTTTCTAGGTTTGTCAGCGCCATACTCGTGCTCGTGGGTTTCACCGAAGTGGTAAACGTCTGAGACCTCCATCACTTCGGACTTTCCTCCCACATTAAGCAGACACGCCGCGTTATAACTGGATTATTGTTAAAAGCGGCATTAAACCCAACTCACTCACTCACTCATTCCTACCTTTTTCACGTCGTCACATTCTGCCTGACTCTGCTGCAAATCATCGTTTGACTTTGACAGTTTCATTTTCACTGAAATGAGAAAGTTGCAAGGATCACATCAGTTAATTGCTTCTTTGATCAAAATACAAATTCCAGTGTATGTTTTATTGTAGATGTGGAGGTAAAGTATCTCCAGCAATGACATCGTGTGGTTAATAATACTATACAGGTCAATGGAAATCAGCAATGCTGCACGTGTTAACGTCAACACTGGCAGCAGAGGTAAAATCAAACTTGCAAATAAAAGACAGACTTGAAACAGGAAAGCAAACATCAGCCTACATGTTTCTACTTCCTCCTTCTGCTTTTCTAGCTGTGCTATGTGTTCCTCTCTCTCCTTTTTAATTGCTTCCTCCCGTTCAGCGTGGTCCAAGTCTTTTTGTTTTAGTTGTTCCTCAATTCTTTCCATTGCCTGACAACAGATGTGAACGAGGAGTAAACACCTGAACACTCATTACATATAAATACACCTAGACATTGCAGCTTATCACATGTATTGCCTGTTTCACTAGTCTCGGAAAATGTAATATAAACTTGATGTTTAGGAGAGTTTCGGGAAGCGTACATTCACTAACATTGCACATCTGATACCTAATACATGTGCAGTACTAATTCATACATACCTATCTCATCTCAATACAGGGGTATCTTAACATGACGAGCAGACAAGATTTAACTGTGTTCGGACTACTCACAGATTGCAGTTCAGCTATCTGGTCCTCTTTGTCACCAAGTTCCTTTTTGTACTGAGCTTCCAGCTTGAACTTGTTGACATAGACGAGATCTGAACAACCTGAAGAGTAGAGTAGTGCGCGTGTAGTAAAACAGTAAGACAATATATAACTCGCTGTTTGAAGACATTTTGTTTCCTCTGTTGAGTAGCTACTAACTAGGCACATCTGTGGTTGATAGCACTTCTCTTTATCGGCATCATATCATATTGTACTGCATTTATCTTTTTAAAATCATTTTATTTTTTCTAATGTTTTTTTTATGTTCATACGTACTGTCATAGACTTACCCCAATGTATTGATATAAACGTGTGATATTATTTGTTGAATGGGAGAGAATGACCTTGTGACTTTCTGGCTGTGATCTAAATGAATATCCAGGCTTAATGTGGTAACCTGGCAGAATTTAGTTCTCCAAACAACAATCTAAACCAATTCCAAGAGCGGGATATTATTTTACATTTCTGATGCACAAAAAACACAGTTCCAGAAATACTAGACCAACTGATAGCTGTATGCTATTGGCAGTTCTGGCAGCTTGTGACAACCCTACTTACATACCTGCTTCCATGGAGGTTTCATCAAGCCGTTGTTTGATGAACGGCTGTGAGGAATCAAGGACAGCACACAGTGTCCAGTACCCTTCTTGTCCCTTCTTCTTTAATATTTCTAACAGCCTCTCACATTTCTCCGACCCAGCCTGTCTACACCTGTCATAGTCCTCCTGTGTGAAGACATCGTCCTCCAACAAGGCGTCCAGCACAGGGTCCACCTGAAGGTACTCCTTCAGGTACTTGTGGTTCCTCCGGATGACGACAACGTGGCGGGCAGCCATCTTTTGACGTCATGTGTGTGGGAATGTCGCTGGGATGAAGGTACAGTTCTTCAAAGTAAAAGGGAAACATTAATAGCTTAAATTAAACTCATAATGCGCTTTTATACTGCGTTAGAAGTCCTGGTCAAATTCTTCCTTGCGAAAATCGTACTTTTGATTGCAATTCTCCATGTTGTATTGTTACATGTATAATGTGTTGAAGTAGATACCTTCGTCCCTTTATTTCCCATAATATCTTACAAAGACAAATGGGTTTCCTTTATGTTATAGGGGCCACGGGTAGCTTAGCCGTCTAAGGAGCCGCGATTCACTGTGCAAAGTTGCGTCCATTGGGTACGCCAGAAACCTATGATTGTGGGTTCGATTCCAGGTTCGCCGCGATTTTGTGTCTACGTTTTTCAGCACCATTCCCGTGCTCGTGGGTTTTACCAAAGGAGTAAACGGAGTAGACCTGCATTACTTCGGGCTTTCCACCCACATAAGCTCATAAATGAAATACTGTTAAACACAGCGTTAAACTCACCCACTGATCTAGTTATATGTAGATTTGAATGAAATAAATGCCCAATAAAATATGTATGTTCTTCTAAGGGCTGCGATATATCTAGATTGCAGTCTCAATACAATACAAAATAATTAAATAAAGCGACAGAACCCTTTGAACAAATGTATACACAGTTAATTTACATGTAAAACATGGATTTCAACGTTCGATGCCCACCACAGCAAAGAGGCTATGTGTGAAGCTGTGTTCGTTGCATTCGTTGTAAAGCTAAGCAGATGACATGAGTGACCCGACTTTACAATACCCCGGCTGTGTCGCTCTAGAAACACATCACTGCAGTTCGTGCACTTGACAGGCATGTCGAAGCGCTGTTCATACATCGTGACGTCAGAGTGGCAGCCATGACAACCTATAGAATGACTTCACCACCAGCCGTGGCCAGCTTGTGTAGCATGTTACAACATGACCTGTCGTTCCCACCACTCTACCTCTACTTGTACAACACTTACAAAGTGTCTGCAAACAAAGTTGTTGATCCTTGGCACCCTTTCCAAATCTAAAAATTACAGGGTGGGACATGATCCGTGTTTGACATGGTCAGATCTTCGCGTCTAACGAGTGTACATATACTGTTCACACAAACAGTTGGCGAGAGTAGCAGATGTATCCACATAAATACGATACAAGAAACTGTGTTGACATGCTGACTCTTTAACTGACAATAACTGTAAAAAGGTGACGTCGTGTCCACCTTCCCTATCAACACCCCACCCAACCCGACCTACATCCACTGCATTCCTCCTCATAACCACACACACACACACCAGACACAACTAGTTCATACTGATGCTTTAAGATCTATAATGAAAGTCAGACAGCTGTAAACACTCATCAAGCGGCACAACATAATATATGTTAAGAAGATGGTAATATAATCACAAGAAGTGAGTAGATATGTTTTACTTACAAGAAACAAACAAGAACCCAAATATGGCCGTCGCCTTGTTCAGCTTCAAAACGAAACCTGGACTTTGAGTGTTGCCTACTCGCGTGACGCTCCAGACACCTGCCTTCATTGGGTAAAGATAACGTGTCGTCATAGTCAGGTTATTCAATTGCAAATGCATTCCGTGACGGCGGAACTTTTGTCAAGGTTGTCTTCCCAGTAGCGCAATTCCAGTTTAGCTGTTATCACAAACCTCGTGGTCGATCGCAATTCCCATTCTGGTTTCACTATTTCATATTGTTTTGCAGCAGTATACATGCTGAACGATATGCATCGTTACATAAACCGGTCCTCCAATCTGGAATGGGTTTCTATCAATACATGTACTAACAACTTTGACTGTCATGTAACTAAAATATTGTTCACAAGTGACGTTAAACTCAGACGAAGTCCCGGATGATGATCAAGGCTGAAGTGGTTCTATTAACGAGTAATAATCTTGTACATTTTCGTTTTTTTCAATACAAAACAAAAATATGGATCCGAGATGATCTGTTCTAAAGCCAGCACCCAGCAATATTCAGGGGTATGACAGGTCACCAACACTCTATGTATGTCGTATGAATCGTCCCAGATTCTCAGTGTCCTCACATTGCCTGGTGATTTGAAAGCACTCATTCAATCAAAGTGAATCGTAAGCAATTCACTAAATATATTATTTATTCGATTGTGCCACAGTCCTAATTATTAACCCAGGCACTAGTGTTGAACTACACACAGTTGAGATTTCGTGAGTTTGATGTCGGTGACAACACAACCGTCTTACCCTGTGTTCACGTTTACAAGCCTACTGTAGCATGGGGTGACGTACACTTGCTGGAACCATGAAGCGATGTTTAAAGTCGACAGCATCTTTTTGCAAACATAGGTTGGCAAACTCAAAAACCTCTGCCTACTTGTGTTTGAAATGACAAATATTTGTTTTTGTTACCTACATTGTATGCGGTGATACGAATGCAGGCTGAATCATAGCCTCACGGTGGTAGGGTTCATGTGGTACAGACCAAGGAATAGACGTTGTCCACTCCACCAGGTTTATAGCTACAGATATTGTTTATACGTGGCAAATAGATTTGAATTCGTGTGGTTCTTTAAAATCACCATTTGAAGAAAACAAACCTGAACATACTTATATCTAATGTGGGACAAAGATGTGTCTTTCTCTGCTACAATGTCACCTGAATGCAGCCAGGATCTAAAACCAAGGATGACAGAAGGCTAATGTTGGCCAGGGGTTTTACGCCTCCTGTCATGAAAAAAGGAATACTGGGCCCCTTTGTAACTGTGACGGCCACAAACACACTGTCACAATACACCAACTGACCCAGGACAACAATGACAAAGGGATACAGAGTTACAATGCACGGGTAGCGACAATAGAGGTCCAAGGACAACAAGGGCAAAGGGATACAGAGTTACAATGCACTGGTAGCGACAATAGAGGTCCAAGGACAACAAGGGCAAAGGGATACATAGTTACAATGCACTGGTAGAGACAATATAGGTACCAGGACAACAAGGACAACGGGATACAGAGTTGCAATGCACTGGTAGTGACAATAGAGGTCCAAGGACAACAAGGACAAAGGAATACAGAGTTATAATGCACTGGTAGCGACAATAGAGGATCCAGGACAACAAGGACAAAGAGATACAGAGTTACAATGCACTGGTAGCGACAATTGAGGATCCAGGACAACAAGGACAAAGGGATACAGAGTTACAATGCACTGGTAGCGACAATAGAGGTCAAAGGACAACAAGGGCAAAGGGATACAGAGTTTTAATGCACTGGTAGTGACAATAGAGGTCCCAGGACAACAAAGACAAAGAGATACAGAGTTACAATGCACTGGTAGCGACAATTGAGGATCCAGGACAACAAGGACAAAGGGATACAGAGTTATAATGCACTGGTAGCGACAATAGAGGATCCAGGACAACAAGGACAAAGGGATACAGAGTTACAATGCACTGGTAACGACAATAGAGGTCCCAGGACAACAAAGACAAAGAGATACAGAGTTACAATGCACTGGTAGCGACAATTGAGGATCCAGGACAACAAGGACAAAGGGATACAGAGTTATAATGCACTGGTAGCGACAATAGAGGATCCAGGACAACAAGGACAAAGGGATACAGAGTTACAATGCACTGGTAGCGACAATAGAGGACCCAGGCCAACAAAGACATGGGGATGGATATAGTGTGTATTTACAGTCACCACTGTGAAACACAATATGGTTGAAATTAAAATCCCTCTGCATCAAAGGAATCCATATAGTAACAGTCAATAGCGTTCGTGTCCGCCATTGGCGACGTCATGCTGAGTTCATTGGACGTCGAAATACATTATCAATGTTCCTATACTTGTTGGAGGGTGAGATTGTGTTCTTATCTGAAGGTCAAGATGGTCCTAAAGATCTTTAATCGGCAACAGTTCAGGAGAACGACGCTTAACCACCAAATTACCGACCTGCTGAATGTAACGGCCGATACTTACATTTAGTACTAACGACTAAATGACTTTATCGCGCGTATCCAAACCATGGGCTAATTACGTCTGTAACCCAACCACCCCTCGTAACCCAATCACCCCGGGCCACCACTCGGCACCGTGCCCGGGGAATAATCCCGCGCAAGCATCATCCCCTCTTTGTTAGTCGGTCATTCGCGTTCAAACCTTCCCCAGTACACACGTGTGTCACTGTCTATAAACGCTTTCTTTCGCTTTGGACGTTTCTTTTGTACCCAGTCGCGACCGTTTTGTCGATTACGCTTCGAATACCATCTATTCCAACACTCGCCGTATCGCATTTACACAATCGCGACCGTTTCGCCGATTACGCTTTAAATACCATCTATTTTCAGCACTCGCCGTATCGCATTTATTCCGTTCTACTCCCGAACTTCACCCTCGGGACAATTTACGCTTGTGGAATACCAACTCACCACCTCGACCTTTCGTGATGCCTCCCAAGAGAAGAGCAACCGTCAACCACAAGCTGGTGAGGGGAGCCAAGCAGCCCAGGACAACCAGAAGACAAACCCCGGGAGTACACATTGTACAGGAGGCAACAGCCGATGGTGAGTCTGCCAATCACGGCAATATCGAAGGTGGCAACAGAATTAACGTGCAATCGGCGCAGCTTGTAAATGCCGCACAGGCTGCCAACTCGGCTACCCAGGTAAACGAGCAACTGGAAAAAATACTCCAGTTGCTGGAACATTCAGCGCCTGGCCCGGTTAGCGCAAACCAACAGGTAAGGCGTGGTTTTAGTTCGCCCGCCATTTCGCCCAACATAGGGAGAATCCCCGATGCCCTCAACGAGGCCGACGGTGACGCGGCTTGGCCAGCCAATCACACCACAGGATACGGGGATTCCCTTTCTTTCCGTGCGGACGGGATAGACGCGCACGTCAAACAACAGGTGAGGGAAAAAATCTGGCGTGGCGAGTATGTCGACCTCGGCACAATACTACCAAACAACGAGGGAGGTCACGAGGACGGTACGATTACCATGGCGTACGACTCCTCAGGTAAGGTAATTTTTAAACCAATTAAGCAGCAACCAAAGCGTCTGTCCCTGGCGAGCTGGACTTCAGCTTTCCACATTTTCATGTGTATATATATTAGTAGGCACTCCGAGGTCCGCACAACCCAGGGGTTGCTGTCCTACATGGAAACCATACGGACGGCGGCGCTTCGATTCGGGGGGGATGCCTGGTCAACCTACGACCAACAATTCCGACACAGAATGTCAAGGGACCCCTCACGACGCTGGGACAACATCGACGGGGAGTTGTGGCTGAAGTACATGGTAACACAGCCGGTACGTCAACCAGAATCAGGCGGACGGGGCGCAATGACACGCGTACAGGGGGACATCGCCAGTCAGGTATGCTGGGATTTCAATAAATTTGGCTGTAGCAGGGTTAACTGTAAGTACACTCACAAATGCGGTAAGTGTGGCGAACATTCCCATAGCTCTAGGACCTGCTTTCGAGGGAATGGGGTCCAACCGACCCCATACAAGCCCAATCAGCCTTTTCCTAACAGAAAACAACCCGGCAAGGCAGGTAAATTCAATGGCCCCTTCCCCCGTGGACCTCAATGAAATGGCACCTTGGTTACGCCAATATGCTAGGGTCAATTACAGAGATGCAAATTATTTATGGGTAGGTTTTAGCTTTGGCTTTAAGCTCGAGTTCCAGGGAAGCCGCACGGGTCGCCTGGCACGAAACTTGCGATCAGCCACGCACCAAGACACGGCAGGCTACGTGAAACAAAAACTACAAAAGGAAGTCGACCTTGGCAGGATGGCGGGCCCCTTCAAGGACACCCCCCTAGTCAACCTCCAAGTATCCCCAATAGGCCTGGTGCCCAAGAAGCAGCCAGGGTATGGTCAACACCTGGGTAAGCATGCGGAGGAATTCCGTCTAATTCACCATCTATCCTATCCCAGGGGTAAATCTATAAATGACTTCATAGACACAGAGGCCTGCTCTGTTGTGTACGCCAGATTTGATGAAGCTACCCATATGGTTCAACAACTGGGAAAGGGAGCACTACTAGCAAAATTCGACATTCAGTCGGCCTTTAGAATTATACCAGTCCACCCATCCGATTTCGAGCTGCTAGGCATCAGATTCGAAGGTGAGTTCTATTTCGATAAATGCTTACCATTTGGCTGCTCCATATCTTGCGCCATATTTGAAACGTTTAGTACCTTCTTGCAATGGTGCATGCAATCGCATCTTCCAACGCGTCCGATCATGCATTACCTGGACGACTTCCTAACGGGGGGCACAGCAGACACCAGCCACTGCTCAGACAACCTCAACGGATGCGTGAATACACTTGAACAGCTCGGGGTTCCTATTGCGCACGACAAGACGGTGGGCCCCACAACCAAACTGACATTCCTAGGGCTGGAAATCGACACCATTGCAATGCAGATCAGAATCCCAGAGCCCAAGATCAAGGAGGCAACAAGGGAAATCCATGACATCCTGTCAACAGGTAACATCAAGGTCACAAAAAGGGCCCTTCAGTCCCTCATAGGCAAGCTTAACTTTATGTGCAGGGCTATACCAATGGCAAGGGCATTCAGCCGCAGGCTAATCGATCTGCTTAGCAAAGGTAAGCAACCATTTCACCACATTAGGATTACCAGCTGGGTCAAGGAAGACCTACAAATGTGGTTAACATTTCTTACGAGTTACAACGGCATTTCAGTGTTTCAGGACCAACTATGGATGGTGGGATCCAGCTACATGGCCAGGGCACGGCAGTACTTGCTCCTGAAGGGCACCAGTCCGAACCAACCGAGGATGCTATGGCTGGCACGAGGGGGGATGAGGTGGAAGGAGCTGGACACCATTCTGGATGCACAGGTCAAGGCGACACGGCGCAGCCCCAGAGCCCTCATCATTCACCTGGGCTCAAACGACCTGTGCTCGGTCAAGGGCAGCCAACTCTACCTTGACATGGTGGCATCAATCCTTCGGATACAACTCCAGCTTCCTGACACCAGGATCATCGTATCCTCAATGCTGCCCAGGCGCTACTGGCACGATGCCAGGGACCCACTAAAGATCG